>NC_089183.1:300000-600000 GCF_947507565.1 Oscarella lobularis
TCTTTGATTCTTAAAGCCTGAATAAAAAATTGAGGCCCTAATCTTTAATTCTTAGGGCCTAAATATTAAATTGAGGGTCTAATCTTTAATTCTTAGTGCCTAAATATTAAATTGAGGGCCTAATCTTTGATTCTTAGGGCCTAAATATTACATTGAGGACCTAATCTTTGATTCTTAGGGCCTCAATATTAAATCGAGGGCCTAATCTTTAATTCTTAGAGCCAAAATATTAAATTGAGGGCCTAATCTTTAATTCTAAGGACCTAATTATTAAATTGAGGGTCCAATCTTTAATTCTAAGGGCCTAAATATTAAATTGAGGGCCTAATCTTTAATTCTTTAGGCCTAAATATTAATTTGAGGGTCTAATAATTGATTCTTAACGACTAAATATCAAATTGAGGGCCTACTCTTTAATTCTTTAAGCCTAAATTTTAATTTGAGGGCCTAATCTTTGATTCTTAGGGCCTAATTATTAAATTGAGGGCCTAATCTTTGATTCTTAGGGCCTAAATATTAAATTGAGGGCCTAGCCTTTAATTCTAAGGGCCTAAATATTAAATTGAGGACCTAATCTTTGATTCTTAGGGCCTAAATATAAAATTGAGGGTCTAATCATTGATTCTTAGGGACTAAATATCAAATTGAGAGCCTAATCTTTAATTCTTTAGGCCTAAATTTTAATTTGAGGGCCTAATCTTTGATTCTTAGGGCCTAATTATTAAATTGAGGGCCTAATCTTTGATTCTTAAAGCCTAAATAAAAAATTGAGGGGCTAATCCTTAATTCTTAGGGCCTAAATATTAAATTGAGAGACTAATCTTTGATTCTTAGGGCCTAAATATTAAATTGAGAGACTAATCTTTGATTCTTAGGGCCTAAATATTAAATCGAGGGCCTAATCTTTAATTCTAAGGGCCAAAATATTAAATTGAGGGCCTAATCTTTAATTCTAAGGACCTAAATATTAAATTGAGGGCCTAATCTTTGATTCTAAGGACCTAAATATTAAATTGAGGGCCTAATCTTTGATTCTAAGAACTTAAATATTAAATTGAGGGTCTAATCTTTAATTCTTAGGGCCTAAATATTAAAATGAGGGCCTAATCTTTAATTTTAAAAACCTTAATATTAAATTGAGGGCCTAATCTTTGATTCTTAGAGCCTAAATATTAAATTGAGGGCCTAATCTTTGATTCTTAGGGCCTAAATATTACATTGAGGGCCTAATCTTTGATTCTTAGGGCCTCAATATTAAATCGAGGGCCTAATCTTTAATTCTTAGAGCCAAAATATTAAATTGAGGGCCTAATCTTTGATTCTTAGGGCCTAAATATAAAATTGAGGGCCTAATCTTTGATTCTTAGGGCCTAAATATAAAATTGAGGTCCTAATCTTTAATTCTTAGAGCCTAAATATTAAATTGAGGGCCTAACCTTTAATTCTAAGGACCTAAATATTAAATTGAGGGCCTAATCATTGATTCTTAAAGCCTAAATAAAAAATTGAAGGCCTAATCTTTAATTCTTAGGGCCTAATTATTAAATTGAGAGACTAATCTTTGATTCTTAGGGCCTAAATATTAAATTGAGGGCCTAATCTTTGATTCTTAGGGCCTAAATATTAAATCGAGGGCCTAATCTTTAATTCTAAGGGCCAAAATATTAAATTGAGGGCCTAATCTTTAATTCTAAGGACCTAAATATTAAATTGCGGGCCTAATCTTTGATTCTAAGGACCTAAATATTAAATTGAGGGCCTAATCTTTGATTCTAAGAACTTAAATATTAAATTGAGGGTCTAATCTTTAATTCTTAGGGCCTAAATATTAAAATGAGGGCCTAATCTTTAATTTTAAAAACCTTAATATTAAATTGAGGGCCTAATCTTTGATTCTTAGAGCCTAAATATTAAATTGAGGGCCTAATCTTTGATTCTTAGGACCTAAATATTACATTGAGGGCCTAATCTTTGATTCTTAGGGCCTCAATATTAAATCGAGGGCCTAATCTTTAATTCTTAGAGCCAAAATATTAAATTGAGGGCCTAATCTTTGATTCTTAGGGCCTAAATATAAAATTGAGGGCCTAATCTTTGATTCTTAGGGCCTAAATATAAAATTGAGGTCCTAATCTTTAATTCTTAGAGCCTAAATATTAAATTGAGGGCCTAACCTTTAATTCTAAGGACCTAAATATTAAATTGAGGGCCTAATCATTGATTCTTAAAGCCTAAATAAAAAATTGAAGGCCTAATCTTTAATTCTTAGGACCTAATTATTAAATTGAGGGCCTAATGTTTGATTCTTAGGGCCTAAATATAAAATTGAGGGCCTAATCTTTAATTCTAAGTTCCTAAATATTAAATTGAGGGCCTAATCTTTAATTCTAAGGACCTAAATATTAAATTGAGGGTGTAATCTTTAATTCTTAGGGCCTAAATATTAAATTGAGGGCCTAATCTTTGATTCTTAGGGCCTAAATATTAAATTGAGGGCCTAATCTTTGATTCTTAGGGACTAAATATTAAATTGAGGGCCTAATCTTTAATTCTTAGGGCCTAAATATTACATTGAGGGCCTAATCTTTGATTCTTAGGGCCTAAATAAAAAATTGAGGGCCTAATCTTTAATTCTTAGGGCCTAAATATTAAATTGAGAGACTAATCTTTGATTCTTAGGGCCTAAATATTAAATTGAGGGCCTAATCTTTGATTCTTAGGGCCTAAATATTAAATTGAGGGCCTAATCTTTGATTCTTAGGGCCTAAATATTAAATTGAGGGCCTAATCTTTAATTCTAAGGACCTAAATATTAAATTGCGGGCCTAATCTTTGATTCTAAGGACCTAAATATTAAATTGAGGGCCTAATCTTTGATTCTAAGAACTTAAATATTAAATTGAGGGTCTAATCTTTAATTCTTAGGACCTAAATATTAAAATGAGGGCCTAATCTTTAATTTTAAAGACCTTAATATTAAATTGAGGGCCTAATCTTTGATTCTTAGGGACAAAATATAAAATAGAGGGCCTAATCTTTGATTCTTAAGGCCTAATTATTAAATTGAGGGCCTAATCTTTGATTCCAAGGACTTAAATATTAAATTGAGGGTCTAATCTTTGATTCTTAGGGCCTAAATATAAAATTGAGGGCCTAATCTTTGATTCTTAGGGCGCAAATACTAAATTGAGAGACTAATCTTTGATTCTTAGGGCCTAAATATTAAATTGAGGGCCTAATCTTTGATTCTTAGAGCCTAAATAAAAAATTGAGGGCCTAATCTTTAATTCTTAGGGCGCAAATATTAAATTGAGAGACTAATCTTTGATTCTTAGGGCCTAAATATTAAATTGAGGGCCTAATCTTTGATTCTTAAAGCCTGAATAAAAAATTGAGGCCCTAATCTTTAATTCTTAGGGCCTAAATATTAAATTGAGGGTCTAATCTTTAATTCTTAGTGCCTAAATATTAAATTGAGGGCCTAATCTTTGATTCTTAGGGCCTAAATATTACATTGAGGGCCTAATCTTTGATTCTTAGGGCCTCAATATTAAATCGAGGGCCTAATCTTTAATTCTTAGAGCCAAAATATTAAATTGAGGGCCTAATCTTTAATTCTAAGGACCTAATTATTAAATTGAGGGTCCAATCTTTAATTCTAAGGGCCTAAATATTAAATTGAGGGCCTAATCTTTAATTCTTTAGGCCTAAATATTAATTTGAGGGTCTAATAATTGATTCTTAACGACTAAATATCAAATTGAGGGCCTACTCTTTAATTCTTTAAGCCTAAATTTTAATTTGAGGGCCTAATCTTTGATTCTTAGGGCCTAATTATTAAATTGAGGGCCTAATCTTTGATTCTTAGGGCCTAAATATTAAATTGAGGGCCTAGCCTTTAATTCTAAGGGCCTAAATATTAAATTGAGGACCTAATCTTTGATTCTTAGGGCCTAAATATAAAATTGAGGGTCTAATCATTGATTCTTAGGGACTAAATATTAAATCGAGGGCCTAATCTTTAATTCTAAGGGCCAAAATATTAAATTGAGGGCCTAATCTTTAATTCTAAGGACCTAAATATTAAATTGAGGGCCTAATCTTTGATTCTAAGGACCTAAATATTAAATTGAGGGCCTAATCTTTGATTCTAAGAACTTAAATATTAAATTGAGGGTCTAATCTTTAATTCTTAGGGCCTAAATATTAAAATGAGGGCCTAATCTTTAATTTTAAAGACCTTAATATTAAATTGAGGGCCTAATCTTTGATTCTTAGAGCCTAAATATTAAATTGAGGGCCTAATCTTTGATTCTTAGGGCCTAAATATTACATTGAGGGCCTAATCTTTGATTCTTAGGGCCTCAATATTAAATCGAGGGCCTAATCTTTAATTCTTAGAGCCAAAATATTAAATTGAGGGCCTAATCTTTGATTCTTAGGGCCTAAATATAAAATTGAGAACCTAATCTCTAATTCTTTAGGCCTAAATATTAATTTGAGGGCCTAATCTTTGATTCTTAGGGCCTAATTATTAAATTGAGGGCCTAATCTTTGATTCTTAGGGCCTAAATAAAAAATTGAGGGCCTAATCTTTAATTCTTAGGGCGTAAATATTAAATTGAAAGACTAATCTTTGATTCTTAGGGCCTAAATATAAAATTGAGAACCTAATCTCTAATTCTTTAGGCCTAAATATTAATTTGAGGGCCTAATCTTTGATTCTTAGGGCCTAATTATTAAATTGAGGGCCTAATCTTTGATTCTTAGGGCCTAAATATTAAATTGAGGGCCTAATCTTTGATTCTTAGGGCCTAAATATTAAATTGAGGGCCTAATCTTTAATTCTAAGGACCTAAATATTAAATTGCGGGCCTAATCTTTGATTCTAAGGACCTAAATATTAAATTGAGGGCCTAATCTTTGATTCTAAGGACCTAAATATTAAATTGAGGGCCTAATCTTTGATTCTAAGGACTTAAATATTAAATTGAGGGTGTAATCTTTAATTCTTAGGGCCTAAATATTAAATTGAGGGCCTAATCTTTGATTCTTAGGAACTAAATATCAAATAGAGGGCCTAATCTTTGATTCTTAGGGCCTAATTATAAAATTGAGGGCCTAATCTTTGATTCTAAGGAACAAAATATTAAATTGAGGGTCTAATCTTTAATTCTTAGGGCCTAAATATTAAATTGAGGGCCTAATCTTTGATTCTTAGGGCCTAAATATTAAATTGAGGGCCTAATCTTTGATTCTTAGAGCCTAAATATAAAATTGAGGACCAAATCTCTAATTCTTTAGGCCTAAATATTAATTTGAGGGCCTAATCTTTGATTCTTAGGGCCTAATTATTAAATTGAGGGCCTAATCTTTGATTCTTAGGGCCTAAATAAAAAATTGAGGGCCTAATCTTTAATTCTTAGGGCCTAAATATTAAATTGAGAGCCTGATCTTTAATTCTTAGGGCCTAAATATTAAATTGAGAGCCTAATCTTTAATTCTAAAGACCTAAATATTAAATTGCGAGCCTAATCTTTGATTCTAAGGATCTAAATATTAAATTGAGGGCCTAATCTTTGATTCTAAAGACTTAAATATTAAATTGAGGGTCTAATCTTTAATTCTTAGAGCCTAAATATTAAATTGAGGGCCTAATCTTTGATTCTTAGGGGCTAAATATTAAATCGAGGGCCTAATTTTTAATTCTAAGGGCCTAAATATTAAATTGAGGGCATAATCTTTAATTCTTAGGGCCTAAATATAAAATTGAGGGCATAATCTTTAATTCTTAGAGCCTAAATATTAAATTGAGGGCATAATCATTGATTCTTAGGGCCTAAATATTAAAATGAGGGCCTAATCTTTAATTTTAAAAACCTTAATATTAAATTGAGGGCCTAATCTTTGATTCTTAGAGCCTAAATATTAAATTGAGGGCCTAATCTTTGATTCTTAGGGCCTAAATATTACATTGAGGGCCTAATCTTTGATTCTTAGGGCCTCAATATTAAATCGAGGGTCTAATCTTTAATTCTTAGAGCCAAAATATTAAATTGAGGGCCTAATCTTTGATTCTTAGGGCCTAAATATAAAATTGAGGGCCTAATCTTTGATTCTTAGGGCCTAAATATAAAATTGAGGTCCTAATCTTTAATTCTTAGAGCCTAAATATTAAATTGAGGGCCTAACCTTTAATTCTAAGGACCTAAATATTAAATTGAGGGCCTAATCATTGATTCTTAAAGCCTAAATAAAAAATTGAAGGCCTAATCTTTAATTCTTAGGGCCTAATTATTAAATTGAGGGCCTAATCTTTAATTCTAAGGACCTAAATATTAAATTGCGGGCCTAATCTTTGATTCTAAGGACCTAAATATTAAATTGAGGGCCTAATCTTTGATTCTAAGAACTTAAATATTAAATTGAGGGTCTAATCTTTAATTCTTAGGGCCTAAATATTAAAATGAGGGCCTAATCTTTAATTTTAAAGACCTTAATATTAAATTGAGGGCCTAATCTTTGATTCTTAGGGACAAAATATAAAATAGAGGGCCTAATCTTTGATTCTTAAGGCCTAATTATTAAATTGAGGGCCTAATCTTTGATTCCAAGGACTTAAATATTAAATTGAGGGTCTAATCTTTGATTCTTAGGGCCTAAATATAAAATTGAGGGCCTAATCTTTGATTCTTAGGGCGCAAATATTAAATTGAGAGACTAATCTTTGATTCTTAGGGCCTAAATATTAAATTGAGGGCCTAATCTTTGATTCTTAGAGCCTAAATAAAAAATTGAGGGCCTAATCTTTAATTCTTAGGGCGCAAATATTAAATTGAGAGACTAATCTTTGATTCTTAGGGCCTAAATATTAAATTGAGGGCCTAATCTTTGATTCTTAAAGCCTGAATAAAAAATTGAGGCCCTAATCTTTAATTCTTAGGGCCTAAATATTAAATTGAGGGTCTAATCTTTAATTCTTAGTGCCTAAATATTAAATTGAGGGCCTAATCTTTGATTCTTAGGGCCTAAATATTACATTGAGGGCCTAATCTTTGATTCTTAGGGCCTCAATATTAAATCGAGGGCCTAATCTTTAATTCTTAGAGCCAAAATATTAAATTGAGGGCCTAATCTTTAATTCTAAGGACCTAATTATTAAATTGAGGGTCCAATCTTTAATTCTAAGGGCCTAAATATTAAATTGAGGGCCTAATCTTTAATTCTTTAGGCCTAAATATTAATTTGAGGGTCTAATAATTGATTCTTAACGACTAAATATCAAATTGAGGGCCTACTCTTTAATTCTTTAAGCCTAAATTTTAATTTGAGGGCCTAATCTTTGATTCTTAGGGCCTAATTATTAAATTGAGGGCCTAATCTTTGATTCTTAGGGCCTAAATATTAAATTGAGGGCCTAGCCTTTAATTCTAAGGGCCTAAATATTAAATTGAGGACCTAATCTTTGATTCTTAGGGCCTAAATATAAAATTGAGGGTCTAATCATTGATTCTTAGGGACTAAATATCAAATTGAGAGCCTAATCTTTAATTCTTTAGGCCTAAATTTTAATTTGAGGGCCTAATCTTTGATTCTTAGGGCCTAATTATTAAATTGAGGGCCTAATCTTTGATTCTTAAGGCCTAAATAAAAAATTGAGGGGCTAATCCTTAATTCTTAGGGCCTAAATATTAAATTGAGAGACTAATCTTTGATTCTTAGGGCCTAAATATTAAATTGAGAGACTAATCTTTGATTCTTAGGGCCTAAATATTAAATCGAGGGCCTAATCTTTAATTCTAAGGGCCAAAATATTAAATTGAGGGCCTAATCTTTAATTCTAAGGACCTAAATATTAAATTGCGGGCCTAATCTTTGATTCTAAGGACCTAAATATTAAATTGAGGGCCTAATCTTTGATTCTAAGAACTTAAATATTAAATTGAGGGTCTAATCTTTAATTCTTAGGGCCTAAATATTAAAATGAGGGCCTAATCTTTAATTTTAAAAACCTTAATATTAAATTGAGGGCCTAATCTTTGATTCTTAGAGCCTAAATATTAAATTGAGGGCCTAATCTTTGATTCTTAGGGCCTAAATATTACATTGAGGGCCTAATCTTTGATTCTTAGGGCCTCAATATTAAATCGAGGGTCTAATCTTTAATTCTTAGAGCCAAAATATTAAATTGAGGGCCTAATCTTTGATTCTTAGGGCCTAAATATAAAATTGAGGGCCTAATCTTTGATTCTTAGGGCCTAAATATAAAATTGAGGTCCTAATCTTTAATTCTTAGAGCCTAAATATTAAATTGAGGGCCTAACCTTTAATTCTAAGGACCTAAATATTAAATTGAGGGCCTAATCATTGATTCTTAAAGCCTAAATAAAAAATTGAAGGCCTAATCTTTAATTCTTAGGGCCTAATTATTAAATTGAGAGACTAATCTTTGATTCTTAGGGCCTAAATATTAAATTGAGGGCCTAATCTTTGATTCTTAGGGCCTAAATATTAAATCGAGGGCCTAATCTTTAATTCTAAGGGCCAAAATATTAAATTGAGGGCCTAATCTTTAATTCTAAGGACCTAAATATTAAATTGCGGGCCTAATCTTTGATTCTAAGGACCTAAATATTAAATTGAGGGCCTAATCTTTGATTCTAAGAACTTAAATATTAAATTGAGGGTCTAATCTTTAATTCTTAGGGCCTAAATATTAAAATGAGGGCCTAATCTTTAATTTTAAAAACCTTAATATTAAATTGAGGGCCTAATCTTTGATTCTTAGAGCCTAAATATTAAATTGAGGGCCTAATCTTTGATTCTTAGGGCCTAAATATTACATTGAGGGCCTAATCTTTGATTCTTAGGGCCTCAATATTAAATCGAGGGCCTAATCTTTAATTCTTAGAGCCAAAATATTAAATTGAGGGCCTAATCTTTGATTCTTAGGGCCTAAATATAAAATTGAGGGCCTAATCTTTGATTCTTAGGGCCTAAATATAAAATTGAGGTCCTAATCTTTAATTCTTAGAGCCTAAATATTAAATTGAGGGCCTAACCTTTAATTCTAAGGACCTAAATATTAAATTGAGGGCCTAATCATTGATTCTTAAAGCCTAAATAAAAAATTGAAGGCCTAATCTTTAATTCTTAGGGCCTAATTATTAAATTGAGGGCCTAATGTTTGATTCTTAGGGCCTAAATATAAAATTGAGGGCCTAATCTTTAATTCTAAGTTCCTAAATATTAAATTGAGGGCCTAATCTTTAATTCTAAGGACCTAAATATTAAATTGAGGGTGTAATCTTTAATTCTTAGGGCCTAAATATTAAATTGAGGGCCTAATCTTTGATTCTTAGGGCCTAAATATTAAATTGAGGGCCTAATCTTTGATTCTTAGGGACTAAATATTAAATTGAGGGCCTAATCTTTAATTCTTAGGGCCTAAATATTACATTGAGGGCCTAATCTTTGATTCTTAGGGCCTAAATAAAAAATTGAGGGCCTAATCTTTAATTCTTAGGGCCTAAATATTAAATTGAGAGACTAATCTTTGATTCTTAGGGCCTAAATATTAAATTGAGGGCCTAATCTTTGATTCTTAGGGCCTAAATATTAAATTGAGGGCCTAATCTTTGATTCTTAGGGCCTAAATATTAAATTGAGGGCCTAATCTTTAATTCTAAGGACCTAAATATTAAATTGCGGGCCTAATCTTTGATTCTAAGGACCTAAATATTAAATTGAGGGCCTAATCTTTGATTCTAAGAACTTAAATATTAAATTGAGGGTCTAATCTTTAATTCTTAGGACCTCAATATTAAAATGAGGGCCTAATCTTTAATTTTAAAGACCTTAATATTAAATTGAGGGCCTAATCTTTGATTCTTAGGGACAAAATATAAAATAGAGGGCCTAATCTTTGATTCTTAAGGCCTAATTATTAAATTGAGGGCCTAATCTTTGATTCCAAGGACTTAAATATTAAATTGAGGGTCTAATCTTTGATTCTTAGGGCCTAAATATAAAATTGAGGGCCTAATCTTTGATTCTTAGGGCGCAAATATTAAATTGAGGGACTAATCTTTGATTCTTAGGGCCTAAATATTAAATTGAGGGCCTAATCTTTGATTCTTAGAGCCTAAATAAAAAATTGAGGGCCTAATCTTTAATTCTTAGGGCGCAAATATTAAATTGAGAGACTAATCTTTGATTCTTAGGGCCTAAATATTAAATTGAGGGCCTAATCTTTGATTCTTAAAGCCTGAATAAAAAATTGAGGCCCTAATCTTTAATTCTTAGGGCCTAAATATTAAATTGAGGGTCTAATCTTTAATTCTTAGTGCCTAAATATTAAATTGAGGGCCTAATCTTTGATTCTTAGGGCCTAAATATTACATTGAGGGCCTAATCTTTGATTCTTAGGGCCTCAATATTAAATCGAGGGCCTAATCTTTAATTCTTAGAGCCAAAATATTAAATTGAGGGCCTAATCTTTAATTCTAAGGACCTAATTATTAAATTGAGGGTCCAATCTTTAATTCTAAGGGCCTAAATATTAAATTGAGGGCCTAATCTTTAATTCTTTAGGCCTAAATATTAATTTGAGGGTCTAATAATTGATTCTTAACGACTAAATATCAAATTGAGGGCCTACTCTTTAATTCTTTAAGCCTAAATTTTAATTTGAGGGCCTAATCTTTGATTCTTAGGGCCTAATTATTAAATTGAGGGCCTAATCTTTGATTCTTAGGGCCTAAATATTAAATTGAGGGCCTAGCCTTTAATTCTAAGGGCCTAAATATTAAATTGAGGACCTAATCTTTGATTCTTAGGGCCTAAATATAAAATTGAGGGTCTAATCATTGATTCTTAGAGACTAAATATTAAATCGAGGGCCTAATCTTTAATTCTAAGGGCCAAAATATTAAATTGAGGGCCTAATCTTTAATTCTAAGGACCTAAATATTAAATTGAGGGCCTAATCTTTGATTCTAAGGACCTAAATATTAAATTGAGGGCCTAATCTTTGATTCTAAGAACTTAAATATTAAATTGAGGGTCTAATCTTTAATTCTTAGGGCCTAAATATTAAAATGAGGGCCTAATCTTTAATTTTAAAGACCTTAATATTAAATTGAGGGCCTAATCTTTGATTCTTAGAGCCTAAATAAAAAATTGAGGGCCTAATCTTTGATTCTTAGGGCCTAAATATTAAATTGAGGGCCTAATCTTTGATTCTTAGGGCCTAAATATTAAATTGAGGGCCTAATCTTTGATTCTTAGGGCCTAAATATTAAATTGAGGGCCTAATCTTTAATTCTAAGGACCTAAATATTAAATTGCGGGCCTAATCTTTGATTCTAAGGACCTAAATATTAAATTGAGGGCCTAATCTTTGATTCTAAGAACTTAAATATTAAATTGAGGGTCTAATCTTTAATTCTTAGGACCTAAATATTAAAATGAGGGCCTAATCTTTAATTTTAAAGACCTTAATATTAAATTGAGGGCCTAATCTTTGATTCTTAGGGACAAAATATAAAATAGAGGGCCTAATCTTTGATTCTTAAGGCCTAATTATTAAATTGAGGGCCTAATCTTTGATTCCAAGGACTTAAATATTAAATTGAGGGTCTAATCTTTGATTCTTAGGGCCTAAATATAAAATTGAGGGCCTAATCTTTGATTCTTAGGGCGCAAATATTAAATTGAGAGACTAATCTTTGATTCTTAGGGCCTAAATATTAAATTGAGGGCCTAATCTTTGATTCTTAGAGCCTAAATAAAAAATTGAGGGCCTAATCTTTAATTCTTAGGGCGCAAATATTAAATTGAGAGACTAATCTTTGATTCTTAGGGCCTAAATATTAAATTGAGGGCCTAATCTTTGATTCTTAAAGCCTGAATAAAAAATTGAGGCCCTAATCTTTAATTCTTAGGGCCTAAATATTAAATTGAGGGTCTAATCTTTAATTCTTAGTGCCTAAATATTAAATTGAGGGCCTAATCTTTGATTCTTAGGGCCTAAATATTACATTGAGGGCCTAATCTTTGATTCTTAGGGCCTCAATATTAAATCGAGGGCCTAATCTTTAATTCTTAGAGCCAAAATATTAAATTGAGGGCCTAATCTTTAATTCTAAGGACCTAATTATTAAATTGAGGGTCCAATCTTTAATTCTAAGGGCCTAAATATTAAATTGAGGGCCTAATCTTTAATTCTTTAGGCCTAAATATTAATTTGAGGGTCTAATAATTGATTCTTAACGACTAAATATCAAATTGAGGGCCTACTCTTTAATTCTTTAAGCCTAAATTTTAATTTGAGGGCCTAATCTTTGATTCTTAGGGCCTAATTATTAAATTGAGGGCCTAATCTTTGATTCTTAGGGCCTAAATATTAAATTGAGGGCCTAGCCTTTAATTCTAAGGGCCTAAATATTAAATTGAGGACCTAATCTTTGATTCTTAGGGCCTAAATATAAAATTGAGGGTCTAATCATTGATTCTTAGGGACTAAATATTAAATCGAGGGCCTAATCTTTAATTCTAAGGGCCAAAATATTAAATTGAGGGCCTAATCTTTAATTCTAAGGACCTAAATATTAAATTGAGGGCCTAATCTTTGATTCTAAGGACCTAAATATTAAATTGAGGGCCTAATCTTTGATTCTAAGAACTTAAATATTAAATTGAGGGTCTAATCTTTAATTCTTAGGGCCTAAATATTAAAATGAGGGCCTAATCTTTAATTTTAAAGACCTTAATATTAAATTGAGGGCCTAATCTTTGATTCTTAGAGCCTAAATAAAAAATTGAGGGCCTAATCTTTAATTCTTAGGGCGCAAATATTAAATTGAGAGACTAATCTTTGATTCTTAGGGCCTAAATATTAAATTGAGGGCCTAATCTTTGATTCTTAAAGCCTGAATAAAAAATTGAGGCCCTAATCTTTAATTCTTAGGGCCTAAATATTAAATTGAGGGTCTAATCTTTAATTCTTAGTGCCTAAATATTAAATTGAGGGCCTAATCTTTGATTCTTAGGGCCTAAATATTACATTGAGGGCCTAATCTTTGATTCTTAGGGCCTCAATATTAAATCGAGGGCCTAATCTTTAATTCTTAGAGCCAAAATATTAAATTGAGGGCCTAATCTTTAATTCTAAGGACCTAATTATTAAATTGAGGGTCCAATCTTTAATTCTAAGGGCCTAAATATTAAATTGAGGGCCTAATCTTTAATTCTTTAGGCCTAAATATTAATTTGAGGGTCTAATAATTGATTCTTAACGACTAAATATCAAATTGAGGGCCTACTCTTTAATTCTTTAAGCCTAAATTTTAATTTGAGGGCCTAATCTTTGATTCTTAGGGCCTAATTATTAAATTGAGGGCCTAATCTTTGATTCTTAGGGCCTAAATATTAAATTGAGGGCCTAGCCTTTAATTCTAAGGGCCTAAATATTAAATTGAGGACCTAATCTTTGATTCTTAGGGCCTAAATATAAAATTGAGGGTCTAATCATTGATTCTTAGGGACTAAATATTAAATCGAGGGCCTAATCTTTAATTCTAAGGGCCAAAATATTAAATTGAGGGCCTAATCTTTAATTCTAAGGACCTGAATATTAAATTGAGGGCCTAATCTTTGATTCTAAGGACCTAAATATTAAATTGAGGGCCTAATCTTTGATTCTAAGAACTTAAATATTAAATTGAGGGTCTAATCTTTAATTCTTAGGGCCTAAATATTAAAATGAGGGCCTAATCTTTAATTTTAAAGACCTTAATATTAAATTGAGGGCCTAATCTTTGATTCTTAGAGCCTAAATATTAAATTGAGGGCCTAATCTTTGATTCTTAGGGCCTAAATATTACATTGAGGGCCTAATCTTTGATTCTTAGGGCCTCAATATTAAATCGAGGGCCTAATCTTTAATTCTTAGAGCCAAAATATTAAATTGAGGGCCTAATCTTTGATTCTTAGGGCCTAAATATAAAATTGAGGGCCTAATCTTTGATTCTTAGGGCCTAAATATAAAATTGAGGTCCTAATCTTTAATTCTTAGAGCCTAAATATTAAATTGAGGGCCTAACCTTTAATTCTAAGGACCTAAATATTAAATTGAGGGCCTAATCATTGATTCTTAAAGCCTAAATAAAAAATTGAAGGCCTAATCTTTAATTCTTAGGGCCTAATTATTAAATTGAGGGCCTAATGTTTGATTCTTAGGGCCTAAATATAAAATTGAGGGCCTAATCTTTAATTCTAAGTTCCTAAATATTAAATTGAGGGCCTAATCTTTAATTCTAAGGACCTAAATATTAAATTGAGGGTGTAATCTTTAATTCTTAGGGCCTAAATATTAAATTGAGGGCCTAATCTTTGATTCTTAGGGCCTAAATATTAAATTGAGGGCCTAATCTTTGATTCTTAGGGACTAAATATTAAATTGAGGGCCTAATCTTTAATTCTTAGGGCCTAAATATTACATTGAGGGCCTAATCTTTGATTCTTAGGGCCTAAATAAAAAATTGAGGGCCTAATCTTTAATTCTTAGGGCGTAAATATTAAATTGAGAGACTAATCTTTGATTCTTAGGGCCTAAATATTAAATTGAGGGCCTAATCTTTGATTCTTAGGGCCTAAATATTAAATTGAGGGCCTAATCTTTGATTCTTAGGGCCTAAATATTAAATTGAGGGCCTAATCTTTAATTCTAAGGACCTAAATATTAAATTGCGGGCCTAATCTTTGATTCTAAGGACCTAAATATTAAATTGAGGGCCTAATCTTTGATTCTAAGAACTTAAATATTAAATTGAGGGTCTAATCTTTAATTCTTAGGGCCTAAATATTAAAATGAGGGCCTAATCTTTAATTTTAAAGACCTTAATATTAAATTGAGGGCCTAATCTTTGATTCTTAGGGACAAAATATAAAATAGAGGGCCTAATCTTTGATTCTTAAGGCCTAATTATTAAATTGAGGGCCTAATCTTTGATTCCAAGGACTTAAATATTAAATTGAGGGTCTAATCTTTGATTCTTAGGGCCTAAATATAAAATTGAGGGCCTAATCTTTGATTCTTAGGGCGCAAATATTAAATTGAGAGACTAATCTTTGATTCTTAGGGCCTAAATATTAAATTGAGGGCCTAATCTTTGATTCTTAGAGCCTAAATAAAAAATTGAGGGCCTAATCTTTAATTCTTAGGGCGCAAATATTAAATTGAGAGACTAATCTTTGATTCTTAGGGCCTAAATATTAAATTGAGGGCCTAATCTTTGATTCTTAGAGCCTGAATAAAAAATTGAGGCCCTAATCTTTAATTCTTAGGGCCTAAATATTAAATTGAGGGTCTAATCTTTAATTCTTAGTGCCTAAATATTAAATTGAGGGCCTAATCTTTGATTCTTAGGGCCTCAATATTAAATCGAGGGCCTAATCTTTAATTCTTAGAGCCAAAATATTAAATTGAGGGCCTAATCTTTAATTCTAAGGACCTAATTATTAAATTGAGGGTCCAATCTTTAATTCTAAGGGCCTAAATATTAAATTGAGGGCCTAATCTTTAATTCTTTAGGCCTAAATATTAATTTGAGGGTCTAATAATTGATTCTTAACGACTAAATATCAAATTGAGGGCCTACTCTTTAATTCTTTAAGCCTAAATTTTAATTTGAGGGCCTAATCTTTGATTCTTAGGGCCTAATTATTAAATTAAGGGCCTAATCTTTGATTCTTAGGGCCTAAATATTAAATTGAGGGCCTAGCCTTTAATTCTAAGGGCCTAAATATTAAATTGAGGACCTAATCTTTGATTCTTAGGGCCTAAATATAAAATTGAGGGTCTAATCATTGATTCTTAGGGACTAAATATCAAATTGAGAGCCTAATCTTTAATTCTTTAGGCCTAAATTTTAATTTGAGGGCCTAATCTTTGATTCTTAAGGCCTAAATAAAAAATTGAGGGGCTAATCCTTAATTCTTAGGGCCTAAATATTAAATTGAGAGACTAATCTTTGATTCTTAGGGCCTAAATATTAAATTGAGGGCCTAATCTTTGATTCTTAGGGCCTAAATATTAAATCGAGGGCCTAATCTTTAATTCTAAGGGCCAAAATATTAAATTGAGGGCCTAATCTTTAATTCTAAGGACCTAAATATTAAATTGCGGGCCTAATCTTTGATTCTAAGGACCTAAATATTAAATTGAGGGCCTAATCTTTGATTCTAAGAACTTAAATATTAAATTGAGGGTCTAATCTTTAATTCTTAGGGCCTAAATATTAAAATGAGGGCCTAATCTTTAATTTTAAAGACCTTAATATTAAATTGAGGGCCTAATCTTTGATTCTTAGAGCCTAAATATTAAATTGAGGGCCTAATCTTTGATTCTTAGGGCCTAAATATTACATTGAGGGCCTAATCTTTGATTCTTAGGGCCTCAATATTAAATCGAGGGCCTAATCTTTAATTCTTAGAGCCAAAATATTAAATTGAGGGCCTAATCTTTGATTCTTAGGGCCTAAATATAAAATTGAGGGCCTAATCTTTGATTCTTAGGGCCTAAATATAAAATTGAGGTCCTAATCTTTAATTCTTAGAGCCTAAATATTAAATTGAGGGCCTAACCTTTAATTCTAAGGACCTAAATATTAAATTGAGGGCCTAATCATTGATTCTTAAAGCCTAAATAAAAAATTGAAGGCCTAATCTTTAATTCTTAGGGCCTAATTATTAAATTGAGGGCCTAATGTTTGATTCTTAGAGCCTAAATATAAAATTGAGGGCCTAATCTTTAATTCTAAGTTCCTAAATATTAAATTGAGGGCCTAATCTTTAATTCTAAGGACCTAAATATTAAATTGAGGGTGTAATCTTTAATTCTTAGGGCCTAAATATTAAATTGAGGGCCTAATCTTTGATTCTTAGGGCCTAAATATTAAATTGAGGGCCTAATCTTTGATTCTTAGGGACTAAATATTAAATTGAGGGCCTAATCTTTAATTCTTAGGGCCTAAATATTACATTGAGGGCCTAATCTTTAATTCTTTAGGCCTAAATATTAATTTGAGGGCCTAATCGATGATTCTTATGGCCTAATTATTAAATTGAGGGCCTAATCTTTGATTCTTAGGACCTAAATATTAAATTGAGGGCCTAATCTTTGATTCTTAGGGCCTAAATATTAAATAGAGGGCCTAATCTTTGATTCTTAGGGCCTAAGTATAAAATTGAGAGCCTAATCTTTAATTCTTAGAGCCAAAATATTAAATTGAGGGCCTAATCTTTAATTCTAAGGACCTAATTATTAAATTGAGGGTCTAATCTTTAATTCTTAGGGCCTAAATATTAAATTCAGGGCCTAATCTTTAATTCCTTAGGCCTAAATATTAATTTGAGGGTCTAATAATTGATTCTTAGGGACTAAATATCAAATTGAGGGCCTACTCTTTAATTCTTTAGGTCTAAATTTTAATTTGAGGGCCTAATCTTTGATTCTTAGGGCCTAATTATTAAATTGAGGGCCTAATCTTTGATTCTTAGGGCCTAAATATTAAATTGAGGGCCTAGTCTTTAATTCTAAGGGCCTAAATATTAAATTGAGGACCTAATCTTATATTCTTAGGGCCTAAATAAAAAATTGAGGGCCTAATCTTTAATTCTTAGGGCCTAAATATTAAATTGAGGGCCTAATCTTTAATTCTTAGAGCCTAAATATTAAATTGAGGGCCTAACCTTTAATTCTAAGGACCTAAATATTAAATTGTGGGCCTAATCATTGATTCTTAGGGCCTAAATAAAAAATTGAAGGCCTAATCTTTAATTCTTAGGGCCTAAATATTAAATTGAGGGCCTAATCTTTGATGCTTAAAGCCTAAATATTAAATAGAGGGCCTAATCTTTAATTCTAAGGGCCAAAATATTAAATTGAGGGCCTAATCTTTAATTCTTAGAGCCTAAATATTAAATTGAGGGCCTAATCTTTAATTCTAAGAACATAAATATTAAATTGAGGGTCTAATCTTTAATTCTTAGGGCCTAAATATTAAATTGAGGGCCTAATCTTTAATTCTTAGGGCCTAAATATTAAATTGAGGGCCTAATCTTTGATTCTTAGGGACTAAATATCAAATTGAGGGCCTAATCTTTAATTCTTTAGGCCTAAATATTAATTTTAGGGCCTAATCTTTGATTCTTAGGGCCTAATTATTAAATTGAGGGCCTAATGTTTGATTCTTAGAGCCTAAATATAAAATTCAGGGCCTAATCTTTAATTCTTAGGACCTAAATATTAAATTGAGGACCTAATCTTTGATGCTTAAAGCCTAAATATTAAATCGAGGGCCTAATCTTTAATTCTAAGTTCCTAAATATTAAAATGAGGACCTAATCTTTAATTCTAAGGACCTAAATATTAAATTGAGGGTGTAATCTTTAATTCTAAGAACCTAAATATTAAATTGAGGGCCTAATCTTTAATTCTAAGAACCTAAATATTAAATTGAGGGCCTAATCTTTAATTCTTAGGGCCTAAATATTAAATTGAGGGCCTAATCTTTAATTCTAAGGACCTAAATATTAAATTGAGGGTGTAATCTTTGATTCTTAGGGCCTCAATATTAAATCGAGGGCCTAATCTTTAATTCTTAGAGCCAAAATATTAAATTGAGGGCCTAATCTTTAATTCTAAGGACCTAATTATTAAATTGAGGGTCCAATCTTTAATTCTAAGGGCCTAAATATTAAATTGAGGGCCTAATCTTTAATTCTTTAGGCCTAAATATTAATTTGAGGGTCTAATAATTGATTCTTAACGACTAAATATCAAATTGAGGGCCTACTCTTTAATTCTTTAGGCCTAAATTTTAATTTGAGGGCCTAATCTTTGATTCTTAGGGCCTAATTAATAAATTGAGGGCCTAATCTTTGATTCTTAGGGCCTAAATATTAAATTGAGGGCCTAGCCTTTAATTCTAAGGGCCTAAATATTAAATTGAGGACCTAATCTTTGATTCTTAGGGCCTAAATATAAAATTGAGGGTCTAATCATTGATTCTTAGGGACTAAATATCAAATTGAGAGCCTAATCTTTAATTCTTTAGGCCTAAATTTTAATTTGAGGGCCTAATCTTTGATTCTTAGGGCCTAATTATTAAATTGAGGGCCTAATCTTTGATTCTTAAGACCTAAATAAAAAATTGAGGGGCTAATCCTTAATTCTTAGGGCCTAAATATTAAATTGAGAGACTAATCTTTGATTCTTAGGGCCTAAATATTAAATTGAGGGCCTAATCTTTGATTCTTAGGGCCTAAATATTAAATCGAGGGCCTAATCTTTAATTCTAAGGGCCAAAATATTAAATTGAGGGCCTAATCTTTAATTCTAAGGACCTAAATATTAAATTGCGGGCCTAATCTTTGATTCTAAGGACCTAAATATTAAATTGAGGGCCTAATCTTTGATTCTAAGAACTTAAATATTAAATTGAGGGTCTAATCTTTAATTCTTAGGGCCTAAATATTAAAATGAGGGCCTAATCTTTAATTTTAAAGACCTTAATATTAAATTGAGGGCCTAATCTTTGATTCTTAGAGCCTAAATATTAAATTGAGGGCCTAATCTTTGATTCTTAGGGCCTAAATATTACATTGAGGGCCTAATCTTTGATTCTTAGGGCCTCAATATTAAATCGAGGGCCTAATCTTTAATTCTTAGAGCCAAAATATTAAATTGAGGGCCTAATCTTTGATTCTTAGGGCCTAAATATAAAATTGAGGGCCTAATCTTTGATTCTTAGAGCCTAAATATAAAATTGAGGTCTTAATCTTTAATTCTTAGAGCCTAAATATTAAATTGAGGGCCTAACCTTTAATTCTAAGGACCTAAATATTAAATTGAGGGCCTAATCATTGATTCTTAAAGCCTAAATAAAAAATTGAAGGCCTAATCTTTAATTCTTAGGGCCTAATTATTAAATTGAGGGCCTAATGTTTGATTCTTAGGGCCTAAATATAAAATTGAGGGCCTAATCTTTAATTCTAAGTTCCTAAATATTAAATTGAGGGCCTAATCTTTAATTCTAAGGACCTAAATATTAAATTGAGGGTGTAATCTTTAATTCTTAGGGCCTAAATATTAAATTGAGGGCCTAATCTTTGATTCTTAGGGCCTAAATATTAAATTGAGGGCCTAATCTTTGATTCTTAGGGACTAAATATTAAATTGAGGGCCTAATCTTTAATTCTTTAGGCCTAAATATTAATTTGAGGGCCTAATCGATGATTCTTATGGCCTAATTATTAAATAGAGGGCCTAATCTTTGATTCTTAGGGCCTAAGTATAAAATTGAGGGCCTAATCTTTAATTCTTAGAGCCAAAATATTAAATTGAGGGCCTAATCTTTAATTCTAAGGACCTAATTATTAAATTGAGGGTCTAATCTTTAATTCTTAGGGCCTAAATATTAAATTCAGGGCCTAATCTTTAATTCTTTAGGCCTAAATATTAATTTGAGGGTCTAATAATTGATTCTTAGGGACTAAATATCAAATTGAGGGCCTACTCTTTAATTCTTTAGGTCTAAATTTTAATTTGAGGGCCTAATCTTTGATTCTTAGGGCCTAATTATTAAATTGAGGGCCTAATCTTTGATTCTTAGGGCCTAAATATTAAATTGAGGGCCTAGTCTTTAATTCTAAGGGCCTAAATATTAAATTGAGGACCTAATCTTATATTCTTAGGGCCTAAATAAAAAATTGAGGGCCTAATCTTTAATTCTTAGGGCCTAAATATTAAATTGAGGGCCTAATCTTTAATTCTTAGAGCCTAAATATTAAATTGAGGGCCTAACCTTTAATTCTAAGGACCTAAATATTAAATTGTGGGCCTAATCATTGATTCTTAGGGCCTAAATAAAAAATTGAAGGCCTAATCTTTAATTCTTAGGGCCTAAATATTAAATTGAGGGCCTAATCTTTGATGCTTAAAGCCTAAATATTAAATAGAGGGCCTAATCTTTAATTCTAAGGGCCAAAATATTAAATTGAGGGCCTAATCTTTAATTCTTAGAGCCTAAATATTAAATTGAGGGCCTAATCTTTAATTCTAAGAACATAAATATTAAATTGAGGGTCTAATCTTTAATTCTTAGGGCCTAAATATTAAATTGAGGGCCTAATCTTTAATTCTTAGGGCCTAAATATTAAATTGAGGGCCTAATCTTTGATTCTTAGGGACTAAATATCAAATTGAGGGCCTAATCTTTAATTCTTTAGGCCTAAATATTAATTTTAGGGCCTAATCTTTGATTCTTAGGGCCTAATTATTAAATTGAGGGCCTAATGTTTGATTCTTAGAGCCTAAATATAAAATTCAGGGCCTAATCTTTAATTCTTAGGACCTAAATATTAAATTGAGGACCTAATCTTTGATGCTTAAAGCCTAAATATTAAATCGAGGGCCTAATCTTTAATTCTAAGTTCCTAAATATTAAAATGAGGACCTAATCTTTAATTCTAAGGACCTAAATATTAAATTGAGGGTGTAATCTTTAATTCTAAGAACCTAAATATTAAATTGAGGGCCTAATCTTTAATTCTAAGAACCTAAATATTAAATTGAGGGCCTAATCTTTAATTCTTAGGGCCTAAATATTAAATTGAGGGCCTAATCTTTAATTCTAAGGACCTAAATATTAAATTGAGGGTGTAATCTTTGATTCTTAGGGCCTCAATATTAAATCGAGGGCCTAATCTTTAATTCTTAGAGCCAAAATATTAAATTGAGGGCCTAATCTTTAATTCTAAGGACCTAATTATTAAATTGAGGGTCCAATCTTTAATTCTAAGGGCCTAAATATTAAATTGAGGGCCTAATCTTTAATTCTTTAGGCCTAAATATTAATTTGAGGGTCTAATAATTGATTCTTAACGACTAAATATCAAATTGAGGGCCTACTCTTTAATTCTTTAGGCCTAAATTTTAATTTGAGGGCCTAATCTTTGATTCTTAGGGCCTAATTATTAAATTGAGGGCCTAATCTTTGATTCTTAGGGCCTAAATATTAAATTGAGGGCCTAGCCTTTAATTCTAAGGGCCTAAATATTAAAATGAGGACCTAATCTTTAATTCTAAGGACCTAAATATTAAATTGAGGGTGTAATCTTTAATTCTAAGAACCTAAATATTAAATTGAGGGCCTAATCTTTAATTCTAAGAACCTAAATATTAAATTGAGGGCCTAATCTTTAATTCTTAGGGCCTAAATATTAAATTGAGGGCCTAATCTTTAATTCTAAGGACCTAAATATTAAATTGAGGGTGTAATCTTTGATTCTTAGGGCCTCAATATTAAATCGAGGGCCTAATCTTTAATTCTTAGAGCCAAAATATTAAATTGAGGGCCTAATCTTTAATTCTAAGGACCTAAATATTAAATTGAGGGTGTAATCTTTAATTCTTAGGGCCTAAATATTAAATTGAGGGTCTAATCATTGATTCTTAGGGACTAAATATTAAATCGAGGGCCTAATCTTTAATTCTAAGGGCCAAAATATTAAATTGAGGGCCTAATCTTTAATTCTAAGGACCTGAATATTAAATTGAGGGCCTAATCTTTGATTCTAAGGACCTAAATATTAAATTGAGGGCCTAATCTTTGATTCTAAGAACTTAAATATTAAATTGAGGGTCTAATCTTTAATTCTTAGGGCCTAAATATTAAAATGAGGGCCTAATCTTTAATTTTAAAGACCTTAATATTAAATTGAGGGCCTAATCTTTGATTCTTAGAGCCTAAATATTAAATTGAGGGCCTAATCTTTGATTCTTAGGGCCTAAATATTACATTGAGGGCCTAATCTTTGATTCTTAGGGCCTCAATATTAAATCGAGGGCCTAATCTTTAATTCTTAGAGCCAAAATATTAAATTGAGGGCCTAATCTTTGATTCTTAGGGCCTAAATATAAAATTGAGGGCCTAATCTTTGATTCTTAGGGCCTAAATATAAAATTGAGGTCCTAATCTTTAATTCTTAGAGCCTAAATATTAAATTGAGGGCCTAACCTTTAATTCTAAGGACCTAAATATTAAATTGAGGGCCTAATCATTGATTCTTAAAGCCTAAATAAAAAATTGAAGGCCTAATCTTTAATTCTTAGAGCCTAATTATTAAATTGAGGGCCTAATGTTTTATTCTTAGGGCCTAAATATAAAATTGAGGGCCTAATCTTTAATTCTAAGTTCCTAAATATTAAATTGAGGGCCTAATCTTTAATTCTAAGGACCTAAATATTAAATTGAGGGTGTAATCTTTAATTCTTAGGGCCTAAATATTAAATTGAGGGCCTAATCTTTGATTCTTAGGGCCTAAATATTAAATTGAGGGCCTAATCTTTGATTCTTAGGGACTAAATATTAAATTGAGGGCCTAATCTTTAATTCTTAGGGCCTAAATATTACATTGAGGGCCTAATCTTTGATTCTTAGGGCCTAATTATTAAATTGAGGGCCTAACCTTTAATTCTAAGGACCTAAATATTAAATTGAGGGCCTAATAATTGATTCTTAGGGCCTAAATAAAAAATTGAAGGCCTAATCTTTAATTCTTAGGGCCTAATTATTAAATTGAGGGCCTAATGTTTGATTCTTAGGGCCTAAATATAAAATTGAGGGCCTAATCTTTAATTCTTAGGACCTAAATATTAAATTGAGGACCTAATCTTTGATGCTTAAAGCCTAAATATTAAATCGAGGGCCTAATTTTTAATTCTAAGTTCCTAAATATTAAATTGAGGGCCTAATCTTTAATTCTAAGGACCTAAATATTAAATTGAGGGTGTAATCTTTAATTCTTAGGGCCTAAATATTAAATTGAGGGCCTAATCTTTGATTCTTAGGGCCTAAATATTAAATTGAGGGCCTAATCTTTGATTCTTAGGGACTAAATATTAAATTGAGGGCCTAATCTTTAATTCTTAGGACCTAAATATTAAATTGAGAGACTAATCTTTGATTCTTAGGGCCTAAATATTAAATTGAGGGCCTAATCTTTGATTCTTAGGGCCTAAATATTAAATTGAGGGCCTAATCTTTAATTCTTAGGACCTAAATATTAAATTGAGAGACTAATCTTTGATTCTTAGGGCCTAAATATTAAATTGAGGGCCTAATCTTTGATTCTTAGGGCCTAAATATTAAATCGAGGGCCTAATCTTTAATTCTAAGGGCCAAAATATTAAATTGAGGGCCTAATCTTTAATTCTTAGGGCCTAAATATAAAATTGAGGGCATAATCTTTAATTCTTAGGGCGTAAATTTTAAATTGAGGGTCTAATCTTTGACGCTTAAAGCCTAAATATTAAATCGAGGGCCTAATCTTTAATTCTAAGGGCCTAAATATTAAATTGAGGGCCTAATCGTTAATTCTAAGGAAATAAATATTAAATTGAGGGCCTAATCTTTGATTCTTAGGGACTAAATATCAAATTGAGGGCCTAATCTTTAATTCTTTAGGCCTAAATATTAATTTGAGGGCCTAATCGATGATTCTTATGGCCTAATTATTAAATTGAGGGCCTAATCTTTGATTCTTAGGGCCTAAATATTAAATTGAGGGCCTAATCTTTGATTCTTAGGGCCTAAATATTAAATAGAGGGCCTAATCTTTGATTCTTAGGGCCTAAGTATAAAAT
Organism: Oscarella lobularis; assembly: GCF_947507565.1. Classification (NCBI taxonomy): domain Eukaryota; kingdom Metazoa; phylum Porifera; class Homoscleromorpha; order Homosclerophorida; family Oscarellidae; genus Oscarella; species Oscarella lobularis. Next base: position 324,713 of record NC_089183.1, read on the forward strand.
TGAGGGCCTAATCTTTAATTCTTAGAGCCAAAATATTAAATTGAGGGCCTAATCTTTAATTCTAAGGACCTAATTATTAAATTGAGGGTCTAATCTTTAATTCTTAGGGCCTAAATATTAAATTCAGGGCCTAATCTTTAATTCTTTAGGCCTAAATATTAATTTGAGGGTCTAATAATTGATTCTTAGGGACTAAATATCAAATTGAGGGCCTACTCTTTAATTCTTTAGGTCTAAATTTTAATTTGAGGGCCTAATCTTTGATTCTTAGGGCCTAATTATTAAATTGAGGGCCTAATCTTTGATTCTTAGGGCCTAAATATTAAATTGAGGGCCTAGTCTTTAATTCTAAGGGCCTAAATATTAAATTGAGGACCTAATCTTATATTCTTAGGGCCTAAATAAAAAATTGAGGGCCTAATCTTTAATTCTTAGGGCCTAAATATTAAATTGAGGGCCTAATCTTTAATTCTTAGAGCCTAAATATTAAATTGAGGGCCTAACCTTTAATTCTAAGGACCTAAATATTAAATTGTGAGCCTAATCATTGATTCTTAGGGCCTAAATAAAAAATTGAAGGCCTAATCTTTAATTCTTAGGGCCTAAATATTAAATTGAGGGCCTAATCTTTGATGCTTAAAGCCTAAATATTAAATAGAGGGCCTAATCTTTAATTCTAAGGGCCAAAATATTAAATTGAGGGCCTAATCTTTAATTCTTAGGGCCTAAATATTAAATTGAGGGCCTAATCTTTAATTCTAAGAACCTAAATATTAAATTGAGGGTCTAATCTTTAATTCTTAGGGCCTAAATATTAAATTGAGGGCCTAATCTTTAATTCTTAGGGCCTAAATATTAAATTGAGGGCCTAATCTTTGATTCTTAGGGACTAAATATCAAATTGAGGGCCTAATCTTTAATTCTTTAGGCCTAAATATTAATTTTAGGGCCTAATCTTTGATTCTTAGGGCCTAATTATTAAATTGAGGGCCTAATGTTTGATTCTTAGAGCCTAAATATAAAATTCAGGGCCTAATCTTTAATTCTTAGGACCTAAATATTAAATTGAGGACCTAATCTTTGATGCTTAAAGCCTAAATATTAAATCGAGGGCCTAATCTTTAATTCTAAGTTCCTAAATATTAAAATGAGGACCTAATCTTTAATTCTAAGGACCTAAATATTAAATTGAGGGTGTAATCTTTAATTCTTAGGGCCTAAATATTAAATTGAGGGCCTAATCTTTAATTCTAAGAACCTAAATATTAAATTGAGGGCCTAATCTTTAATTCTTAGGGCCTAAATATTAAATTGAGGGCCTAATCTTTAATTCTAAGGACCTAAATATTAAATTGAGGGTGTAATCTTTAATTCTTAGGGCCTAAATATTAAATTGAGGGCCTAATCTTTGATTCTTAGGGCCTAAATATTAAATTGAGAGCCTAATCTTTAATTCTTAGGGCCTAGATATTAAATTGAGGGCCTAATCTTTAATTCTAAGGACCTAAATATTAAATTGAGGGTCTAATCTTTAATTCTTAGGGCCTTAATATTAAATTGAGGGCCTAATCTTTAATTCTAAGGGCCTAAATATTAAATTGAGGGCCTAATCTTTGATTCTTAGGAACTAAATATCAAATTGAGGGCCTAATCTTTAATTCTTAGGGCCTTAATATTAAATTGAGGGCCTAATCTTTAATTCTTAGGGCCTTAATATTAAATTGAGGGCCTAATCTTTAATTCTTAGGGCCTAAATATTAAATTGAGGGCCTAATCTTTGATTCTTAGGGCCTAAATATTAATATTTCCTACCTGAGACGAAAGACCCTTTTGTGCTGGACTCAAGCTCTCCTCCTCGTCACTCCCCTTCTTATTTTCCACGGAATACTGAAGCGCGGGAGTCAACGCAATCGGTTTGGGCGACCACAAGTAGCTATCAAGTTTCTCAAGCATCGTCTGAGATAATTTCCTAAAAACAATTTCGCTCAAAACTCTCCAGAAGGAAGGGCCCCCTCCCGACGAACTCTTCGCTTTCTTTAGCAGCGAAACACTGAAAGAGAGTCTTCGTAAACACGTCGAGTCCAGAATCGGGCGGAATTTTCAACTGGCTCAGAACTTCGGCTGCGAAACTCGGTCCGCGGTGTCGAACGAGGACCCTGGCTAAAGCCTCCCCGTTCAACTTCAAGTCGCGCTTGTCAAACGCAATTGAGAGCAGGTGAACCCATTCCGCACCACTGGCGGGTAAATTTCCTACGTTATATGTCCCATTAGAATGTGTACCCCCAGTAGAAAGAACGTGCGCCTTGGTTAGATACAAAGGCGCGCGTGCTTTGCGCTACTTGCCCCATGGCTGAGGGTTCTCTATGAGGCCAATATCCCCTAAGCGTGCGAGTGTATCGATCGCTTTCTCGCGTTGATTGTGTACGCAGAGCAGATCAACGTAGCCAAGCCAATAGCTGAATTAATTAAAAAAACACAATTTTAATCCGTAATATGACGAAATGATTAGAGCTCTTTACCCGTAGCTTTCACAAAGATCGAGTGTGCGCCTTTGCCCTCGAATCGACGATTCCTTGATAATCATTTCTATTTCCTTTCCTCGTTTCCATGCAACGGCATGGCTGCCAGATCTGCAGTAAAACTAAAGCCTAGATAGAACAAACGCGCGATTTCTTACCTTGCCGTTCCATTGGAACACACGAGAAAACTTTTATCCGGACAATCGAGCAGAGCGGCTTCAAGCCAAACGAAACTCAAAACGTCGTCGCGAAGCAACGATCGCACTGCTCCCGGTCTAAGAGAGAGAAAGAGGCTCAATGAGAAAAACGTAGTGCAATGTCAAAATTTCTACTTTTCAGCTAATAAATCGATGTATTCTAGAAAGGATTCGACCCCCTGGGTGTTGACAGCTTGAGACGGTCGTCGATTTTCGGCCAAAAGTTGGCACAAGAACGCTACTTCAATTGGAAAAATACTCGGATAAAGCTCAGAGCAAACTGAAACGGCTCTGAAGCAATCTAGCTCATATAACCTAAAGAAGAGTTTGCCTCCTCAAAGAGAAGTAAGTCTTTATCAACAGACTAACCTGCATAGGAGAGGGAGAACGTTCACGCTACTTGTCGAATGCAGAATGCGTCTAGTCAGCTCGTCAGCACTCTCACCACTCAATCCAATAGCATCTAAATTCAAACCAGTCATTATTAAAATTTAAAATCCAAGTCAATAATTTTTGAAAAGGATTAATGGCATTTTTTCTACTCTTTACCTTGCGTCAAAGCCGACCAGCAGTCTTCGCTATAAGACTTCGTATTCACGAGCGTCTCTCTCACACGCCACGTGTCTATGACTTGATGGTAGCGTCTCAAGAACGTCGTCGCCTTGGGAGCCGTTTCGACGTAACGCGTGGTTAATTCGACGAAGCCGTGACGCGATTCCGAGTCGAAATCGGCGAGGATTTCCGTCCACGACGTCGTCGCGGCGCCCTTGGTGGAAAATTCGTTGAGACGATTCTTCCACGATTCCAAAGCGGTCGGATTGATTTCTTGGGCGCTAAATGTTACAAGTACGGTGGCTTATGGAAGGAACAGCGTAGAGGAAAGACTTACAGTGAATCTTTGATGAAGTCTAGTAATTGGGAAACTGGAGACGCGTCTAAAGATTAGAAAGAACCAAAGGGTCAATAAAAAGTGGCTAGAATTCAAATGGAAAAAAGACGTAGAGCTGGGGGCCCTCTACAAATCGATAGGAGTGCGAGGAAATCGTAGCTAAAGGGTCTAAATGTAGTGTCTATAGGGACTGAGCTCGGATTGCTTTGATTCTATTACCTTTTACTACAGGCGCGGCTTCGACGTTTGATTCGACCGGCTCTTCCATCTCGTTCAAAATTCCCGAATCTCTAAAGCGAGGCTTCAGCATCAAACTCATTTCCGGATCGACGTCAGCCAGCGACAAAGACGCAGCTCCCGCCGCCGCATCTCCGTTCGCCGTCTCCGCATCGCCGCCGCCGCCGCCTCCTTCAACAGCGGGCGCAGCCGCGAGAGAAATATGAGGAAAAGACTGCGGTGACAGGGAGCTGTTTGGCGACAAAGGCGGCGACTGGGCTCGAGAGCTGGCTTGCGATTGGTCGTCATCGACGGCGTGCAAATCAACGATAGAAAAACCGTCGACGACTTCCTCCTTGGATCGACGCCGTGGCACTCCTAAAATCTCGACTAGATAAAGGACGATTAGGAAATGGATAGACTACCAAACGAACCTTCCTTCTTTTTCTTCCTACGCTTTCTAGAAACTCCGTATTAATTAAGCTCTATACCCTATCTGAGAACCAGAACTAAGATCAATTCATTATTGATCTTAGAACTGATTCTCAATCAATTTATGTACGTCTTTACTTACTTTCTTACAGCTGGCAACGAAAGAGCGACACTGTCCCCATCATTGAGCTCCAGCAACCCTTCGTCCCGGCTCCGCTGAACCAACGATACAACTCGCTTCAAAGCAGGCTGGACTCGTCGATCTTCCTCCCTTTCCTCCTCCTCCAAACCGATAACTTCCGGGAAGGGCACGTCGAGAGGAGACGGCGACGGCTCCGTCCCCACGGCGACGGCGACGGCGACGGACTCCTCCACCATGGGAAAAAGCTCCGTTTCACCGTCCGGCGTTTCAGACAATGAACTCCTCTCTTCCGCAACTCGACCGGGCGAACTCTCCGCCGCGTCCGGAGCCCGCATTTCCCCGTCTACCTGATCGTCGCCGGCGTCGCCTTCCTCGCACACGGATCCAAGCTCTTCGTCGGAGCCGTCGCGAGGACTCGACGAGAGACTCGCGCTTTCTGAAGGATTCAGAAAACTCAAGCCAGCCGGAACGGATAGATGACGATGCAGGGGTAACGATTGAGTAACAGACGGCGCTTCGTTAACGACAATAATTCCAGTGGAATGATAGCGTTGAAGGGTCAGAGAAGACGTCTATAAAATTAGAATTAACAGAGACGAAGTCAAAAGAGGGCTAGATGCATTCCTAGTACTTGGTCCTATTAATTCTTAGAGCCTAAATATTAAATTGAGGGCTAATCTTTGACTCTTAGGGCCTAAATATTAAATTGAGGGCCTTATCTTTAATTCTTAGAGCCTAAATATTAAATTGAGGGCCTAATTTTTGATTCTTAGAGCCTAAATATTAAATTGAGGGCCTTATCTTTAACTAACGTACCTCAGTGCTGACAGGACCGTCTTCCACGGAGCCAATTAGATTGCGTATTTTCTCGGTGAGAAACTAGAGAGTCAAAGCGTTTTTTCGTGAGTCTGACTTGGTTTCGCGCGGGTTTCACCTCGTCGTCTGCCTCCTCTAAGTATGAAACGAGTTCTGATAGCATTTCAACTGAGAAAAGGATTCGAGCGGACGATGGAATTACTGAGTCCTCATATGTCAATAGTAGCTACAATAACTCCGCGTAATAGACGTTAATTCATTAGAATTTTGGTACTTACTCTGGCGCATTGGCTATGATTCCTACCGGCGTACAAGTGTCTAGCTGCCTCGACAGGTTTCATTATAACAAGGTGAGAAATAGTCAATGACGACTGATGGAGAACGAATAGGTGATCACCGTAGAGGCAAACACCGCTTATATCTAAAGTAAAAAAGAGCTCAAGGTTTATACAAGCCAAAAGAAATCCCCAAAAGAAAAAAATTAAAAAAATCATTGAGAAAAAATAGCACTGGGGTTTCTAAACAAAACGCTACGGGTGTGAAATCAAATAGAATCAAAACTCTATTCACAGATATAAGACGTAGGGCAAGTGATCTACCTTCTAGTTGATTTGTCCACGCTAGAAGACGGTCCGTCCCACTCATGACGTCAAAAATGTAGAGACCATCCGACAACCAAGAGAGCAGATACTTCTTGCTACAAAATAAAAACAGGAACAGTGCATGTATACATAGGTAACAATGGTCGAAAAATTATTTACTTTACTAAGACGAGTTCCCCAAAGGCGAGTGCCTGTGGTGGCCAGACCTTTTCATCTGACGCTTCATCCAAGTCAGCATACCTAAGTCCACATATAACATTTTTCCCTCCCCCCCATATAAGAAGAACTTCCTAACCCGTATCCCCATATAGTAGACGGTCTGACTGCAAGCAAGTTCTTCAACTGGTGAGTCGCCATGACTTTCCCGTCAAAATCAGCCTTAAAAATAATAATAAATAAATAAATAACCTTCTTAAGACGTGACGTGACGTACCTCCCAGATTCTTGAACCAGGTCGGGCCGAGTAGATGATGCGAGCGGAAATTGCCACGCAAGCGCCATAAATTCCGTCACGTGGTTTCGTGCCAACAGGCAGAGCAGAAGTCCTAAAAAATAAATAAATAAATTATTAATCTTTGTCCATATACTACCTTGGCGATTGTGGATCAAGAATCCAGCATTGGGATACAGTTGACACTAATAACTTCCCAGCGAAAAAGTCCAGTTGAACAACTGGAGTGTCAGCCCGGAAAATCAGATCTGATTCTTTCATATTAATACCAGATTTAATCTATATAAATATATTCCTAAAATAAAATTTAACTGTTTCCCCCCCAAGCACTCAACGTGCCTTGGACGTAGCTACAGACATCATGCGCACGTGACCGCGTTCATCTCCAGAGAATAAACGAGAGCCAAATCCGTCCCAGCAGATGTAGTTCAGCTTGGCATCTCCCCCGACAACTTTGACTCTCTACAAATAATTGATACATATTTAATAAATAAATTAATAAATTTACTCTTGGCTTCGCTTTTCCCTCGACATTGTGATCCCAAACTACAATTGTTTTTTGACTACAAAAAAAGATACGAAATATTTCTTTCAACGTTTTTCTATTATTACCAGGCCAAGGCTAGCAATCTTCCGCCCGGAGAAAATCTCAAATGAGTCACGTGACCTTCCTAATAAGGTAAATTGAAAATAGGCAATTTCTTCCCCGCGAAGAGGCCTGCCTTGTTTGCTAGAAGTCGCAGCAGCCGTAGCGTTTGCCGATCAAAGCAATAGACGGCGCCTGTGTTGGCGCCGGCGGCTAAATGACGCGAAGACGCCGCTAGAGCCGTGTACTACGAAAAAGACACGCCCATTTGGGGTGACATCGTTCCCGACGCGTTTCAATAGAATGAATCGACGGGAGAGTCTTACTTTGACTCTTACGGTGCCTTTAATCGGCTCAAAGAGCTCGATTAGGGGCCCAACGTTGTAGAGGACGGCGTCCATCTGTTCCAATCGCTGGCGCGCGCGTTAGACGAGTTGTATTCTTCGTGGCGCTTCCTTGAATGCGAGATTTTCTTCAACAGATTTCTTGCTTACTCTCACGAAACAACTTTTTGACTGTGAGAATTTTCGAAGGTCCTGCAAATTTTGAGAACTGACTTAGTAAGGTAGGGCCTATCACCTCCCGGATGTGGAAAAGACTTTGGCGTTTCGTACCGAAAACGAGCGGTCCGAGATCGCTCGTTCGTGCAAAAGAAGTACGGCGTAATGATTCTACTTTAAACGGGGTTGAAAAGGAGCCTATCTTACCGACGTACGTCGCTCGCTCGCGTGAGAACTTAGCAGAGCGAAAAGCTCGTCTCTTGTATCAAAGCAGGTATGTCTACAAGCAGTGGCACGCTTTAAAGCGAAAGAAAAATGAATTTTTGTCAGGAAAAGAGGAATGCTCGAGAATGGGCTTCTTCTAAGGTAACTGAAATTTGGTCGAAAATTAATTAATAGATAAATTTAGCACATTTTTTGCCAAATTTTCCGAATCGCTCACGGAAGACGAATTATTGCTTTACGACATGCTAATCAACGAGCCGGCCAACGATTGGGAGATCTACGCGTGGGCGGTGGGATCAAAGCCCGTTCCCCCGCGCTATGACAACGTCGTAATGCGCATGCTACAGAATCACGCGCGAAACGAGAAGAGAGAAGAGAGAATTCGCCAACCGGAACTAAATTTGTAGTTACGAAAGAGTATAGTAATAAAAATGCCGACTTGCGAGGTTTTCGCGATCGATTTTCCAATAAGTAGTAAACATTGTCACGTGCTCCGTGACGCACACATTCGGGACCGTGCTACTAGTAAAGCAGGAAAAACTGCCCGTACACGACGTGGCAACGCTGTTTTCTGGCAACATGGAAACGACAGAAATCAAGGTGGAAGACATCGACGTGACGGGCCCGAAGCTCGGTCAAGGATCGTACGGTCACGTCTCCGTCGGCACGTGGAAAGGAGCGAGAGTCGCCGTCAAATCCCTTCACGAAGTCTTCCTGCAGTTATATCGCGACGATCCGCAGCGCGACGCAATTCTAGCCGAGTTCCATCGCGAAATGACGCTACTCGTCACTCTCCGGCATCCGAACGTGCTCCAATTCCTCGGCTACGTGCGCGACGACGATCGCCCGCTGATGATAACCGAACTCCTCCACGAAAGCCTAGAAAATCGACTCGAACGGGAACCCCGCATGTCAGAGGCGTGCACGCATCACGTGCTCCGATCGGTAGCGTGCGGGCTGCGCTATCTCCACGAACGCGCCGAACCGATCGTCCATCGCGATTTGGCGAGTAAAAACGTTCTTTTATCGCGCGACGGTTATCAAGTGAAAATCGCCGACTACGGCCTAGCCAAGGCCATCGAAACTCAGAAACGAACGGCGAAGAAATACATGTATACTGCGACATTCAACCAGGGAACTGAATTGTACGCAGCTCCCGAAGTGTTTGGAAAAGCCGCTTCGCAACCACCTCGCGATATGTTTGCCTATGGGGTTTTAGCTCTCGAAACAATACTGGGTTTCATTACGATGCCACTACCAAGAAATGATGAGGAGAATCTCGTGATTGTACCGGAAGTGGAGAGGCGACGGGAGGACTTGAATCAAGTGCCGGAGAGTCATCCCCTTTTGAAAATTATTCAGAGGTGTTTGAGTCAAAAGGCGGAGAAACGACCTACAGCTTCTGACGTTGTAAAGGAATTTCCTCCCTATGACGAAAACGACATTTTTCCTACTGAAGTGCCCAGGAAAAACGGATCTTCGAGTTCTAAGGACGGAGATGACGGCGGCGGCGAGTCGTCGACGAATAGATATGAGACGCTGCTTGAATCCGTGACGACGCGACATCACGCTCTCGAAAGAGCGGAATCAGTCAACGAAGATCTGAAAGAGAAATTGGTCTCCTTTCAATGCAATTCCCTCCTGAAGGAACATTCCCTGAAAACCCAATTAGCTAAAGTAAGAGAGAATTTTTCAAAATGCCACGCGAAACAACAGAGAGCCCAAAATGGAATACAATCTACGCGTAGTTTTGATCTAATCAAACTCTAGATAGGAACTTTAGAGGCGATTGCTTAGCCCAACTAGAAGTCTTCTACTGTAAAGATATTTAACCTTATACTCCATATTCCCTCCCCCTTTCCTAGGCACGCAGTAAGCCTTTTCCTCGCTCCTGGCACGACATGCCCAACTTACCCTTCACCCACAAGCATCCCCTCCTAGCAACGATAGGCGACGTGATGCTCGCCTGTCATTGCCTCTCGCCGACCCTCTACCTCATGAACGCGACGACGTGCCGCCTCACGACGAAGCTCGCTCACCCGCACGCCAACGAAATCGACAGCATGACGACGTACAAACACCACTGCTACGCCCTCACAATCTACATCAAGGACAACAACACGGAGACGAAACTCGAAGAATTCGACGTCGATACGAGAACGTGGACCATTCTCGCTTCGATGCCGTGGAAGGCGGCGCTCCGCTACACGTCGCTCGTGGCAACGAGCGACGCCGTCTACGTCGTCGGCGGATTGAACAAAGCCTCGATTTCCGTCAATTATTTCGTCGAAGTCGATTTGGCGACGGGGAAGACGACGGAGCTGACGCCGATGCCGTCGTATCGATCGGCGTGCTCGTGCGCTTTCGTCGACGGACGGCTCTACGTCGCCGGCGGTTTCACTCGCAACGCCGATCACTCCGCGTCGATGTGCGACCGATTCGAAGTGTATCGCGTGAAGAATAAGAGCTGGAAGAAATTGCCGTCGACGCACTTCGGCGTCTCCATTGTCGCCTTGCGAGGCGAGACGGTCTTATCCGTCGGCGGCGTCGTGCCGTATTCGCGTGACGTGAAGATGTTCGATCGCGAGTCGAAGGAGTGGACGGAGTTGCCGCCGATGATTTGGGAGCGGTGCATGCCCGGCGTGTGCGCCGTCGGCGCGTGTGGGATTATAGTGGGCGGCGGGGCGACGGGAAATGGGGAACCGTTGAAAAGTGTGGAGGAAATGTTGCTAATGAAGGTCTAAGTTTGTACGACTGGGGGCTGACAGTTTTAGAAAAATGTTTTGTTGTTATGTCTTGTTGTAGTTTGACGTACAGTTGTGCATCTGATAATAATAATAAAAACGACGCGTTGACAGCGCTGCTGTGGACCGCGTGGCATAAAAGGCGATTTTCTATCACTACGTTCAGTTGACATATTCGCCCAGTAAGAATTCAATGCGTGGTCATTGGGGGTAATTGGAGGAGACTGTAGACATTCCAACGGCTTCTTCGTAAGACGGCGGTGGCGGTTCAGCCATCGAAGGAGGGAGATCTGGTTGAGGAGGTTCCGCTGGCGGCGCCGACGGAGTGACTTGTGTCGGTGATCGAGGAGTTTGCGTCTGTCGCCGACTTTGCGAGGCCCTCGCCCGTTGTCGTTGTGTCCGACGATGATGACCGAAACAGAACATAACAATAAAGAAGGCGAAGAAGCCGCCAACATAGGCTCCCCATGGATTGTCGCCCCCGCATCTCGTCTTCTGGTGGTGGAGTCGACGGAACGTCAGGAGGCCAAATTGTGGGTGGCATAAATCCGCGACAGCCTAACGGGCATTGTCGCATTTCGTCGCAGTACGGGGAGAGGATAGGCGATTTTGTCTCGTCGTCGTACGAACACCACTCGCATCCGACGATCCCGGAACAAGAAACTTGAAGAGATAGAATAAGTGAAAGAACCTGCCCTCCTCCTAATCTAATACCAGCGCAGCGGGGTAACTAATACGAAATGCTCTATCCTTCGGCTATAATAAAAGAAAGGAAAGAGAGAAGTACAGCAATTCGCACTTTGAGTATTCATAGGATAAAGTTTTACGATACCAAGACAAAACGCAATAGAATGAGTGCAACTGCTTTACTATAAATACGTGTTCAAAGCGATGTTCCTTCAATATTGAGGATATGGAGCGGACGTCGGGTACGGATTGGTGGGAGGAGGATATCCCGGCTCGGACGGCAGTAGATTTCCACCAGGAGACAGATCCACTGCCTCGTTATACGCTGGAGGCGGCGGGGCCGAAGGATGACTTGGAGGAGGAGGTTGACTTGAAGAAGGATACGGATCTTTCGTTTTCGACATTTGGACTGAAGTCGATGGCTGGGGTTGCGAGTGCGACGTGGTCGTCCTTACAGTCGTATGATTACTTTTGTGGCGGCAGCAGGCGGCGAGGACAACGACGATAACGACGGCGACGGTTACTGTGACGCCAACGACAATACCAATAACAGGTGACGATTCTCCTTCATCTGACGGTTTGTCGGTGGAATGATCCAGTGGCGGCTGAGCGGATGGGAAAGCAAGTCCACGACTGCCGAGAGGACACCGATGGCTGTCGTCGCAATAGGGCGACGAAATGGTCGAGCGAGACGTGTAATCGTACGAGCACCATTCGCAACCGACGACGCCAAAACAATCGCTTCATTAAAATAAGAATATTAGAACGACGAGACAGACAGACAGGTCGAGGAGGTACGAATGATATACAGACTACGGACCCTCTACAGCAGCGACCTGTCGAGCGTCTGAATGCTTCGACAGAAACTGCTGTATAAGTGCGCATTGCAGTAATCGATTATATAGGGTGGGTCTCAAGCGGAACACTGCAATTCGCACTTCCAACTTCAAGCTCTTCGTAGACTCAATCTCTCATGTTGGTTAACTAAATAATGTAGCAGCTACTACTGTAGGAAAACACAGCGACTATAAGTATGACAGATTAACTGAAGTTGTTGGCCGCTGACGGAAACGCTCAGATAAGCAGATGACGTAAACGAGGCAGAGGACGACGAGAATTACGATTACTGAAACATTTTGCTCATAACTACGGCTACGATGATTGTAACGACTCTAGATGACGACGACGACGTTATTGGTGACGGCGATGACGATGACTGGAGAGTGCCGAGAGGGCATTGCAGGCTGACATCGCAATAGGGCGACGCAATTGGCGAGCGAGTGACGTTATTGTAGGAACACCATTCGCAGCCAACGACCCCGAAGCAAACACTTAAAATAAGAACTTTAAAAAAAAACGAGGCCCAGAGCGAGAAGAGAACGGGAGAGATACAGAAAACTCGGGCTCTAATTAATTAATTAAGGACCGGGGCATCTGAAGACGCGAATTGCTGTATACCCTGGATATATAGCACGTCCTTCGTTTCCGCTGTAGCGAATGATTCGAGATGCGCAGAACCCCTTCCTACTACTACTACGACCCCTACTTGCTTACCTTTTCCGCCTCTTGGATTTGCAGTCGATGTTGAAGCACGACGTCAATCCCGCGGTAGCGTCCGACTCCTGAGGAGCGAGCGCTACGGGAGGAACGCTGGGCGGACAGACAGGTATGCTTGGATAAAAAAGAAACTCACAGCCGTGTATAGTGAATCTATAGCAAGTAGACTCTACCTTAGATCATTGGTGGAATCAACTCCTTCGCACTCATTGTAGCTTAGAGGTCGGCTGCATGGACATTCGCAACCGGCTCCTGACAGCTGACAAGTCCGCGATCCAAGCGGCTTAGTAATCTGCAAAAAACAACAAGAGAAGTAAATATCTGTATCTGTCTATTGTCTTGGACTTTCAGTGCGCCACAACTTCATAAATACGTTTAGGGAGAATTGGGAGCGGGGGATCGGATTGCTCACTTACATCACAGTAGCAGTTGCTTGAGCTGGACCACCGCGTGGAGACAATCAAAAACGTATTCGTCTGCGAAACTTTGTAGATCTGAAGAGACGGGCATTTAAACCTTCCCCCAAAAATGAATCAATTAATTATCAAACTTACGTCGTATGCAACAGAACCTGAAACGCTCTGAGAGCTACTTGACATCTTCACCTGAAGAAAAAACATTTCAGCTAGATTTCACCTTTAAAAATCCAAAAAAATGACCTTCCAGAAAACATTAACAGTTTTCTTTTGAAAATCATTACAACGAGACTTAATCATAATATTTCTATTGACAAGCGACGCAGCCAGATCTTTCTCCTAAAAAACATTCCCCGTAACTCCCATGAAACCAAAACCCTCGACCACCATTTCCGTTATGTGTTTAGTATCGACGCCGTTTTCCGACGCCAATCGCGGATCAACGAAATCCGGATGAATCACAACAAACCCGGCGTTATCAATCAAAACGCAACGCGTCCCGGAATTCTGACACTGGCTCATTGATCGCGTCAACTCCGTCCACATAAAAGGAATCGTAAAGTCCATAGCCGCAACGGCCATAACCTGTGGATTTTCTCCCCTTTGATAAAAAACTCCGTTTGCACGACATTTTATATAATTTCTTATACTGACCTTCCTGAGAGGATCGTGTGGCTTAGAGTGATGACGTAGCCGGCTCCGAAGCCGTCGACGTAAGGCGAGGAGAGAACGATGTCGCCCTTATTGGCGATCGTTCGCTTGTACCAAGGACGTTGCAAGTGATCGAATTCTTTGACTTGTCGGAGGCCTGGTAGAACAATGAAGGCACCGTCTTCGGTGCCAACGTATCTAAGTAAAAAAAGACAGAAACTGAACCAGCTCTTAAGAACAAAAAAAGGATACTTGGACAAAAACGCATCTGAAATCTATTTAGAGATCTCTGGAATAGGATATTTTAGAATTTATTTCAAATTTATTTACAAGGACCCTGCTCCAAATCGTTTTTTCTCTTACCTCCACACAATGAAATTGGTGAAGTCATTCGCTTGCAGCCATTTAGATACGACCGAGTGGATAGTGGCCAGAGAATCTCGGACAGTTGGCTAGAGAATCTCCTAACTCAATAGCGGTACGCAAAAAATTGTTTTTCTCACTGACATTGAAATATGTGTTTGATCTTCTTCCTGTAAAATAGCTGACGTACTCGTTCGCTTGAGACGTCGTCTGCTCGAGATCCAAGTAAGCGAACGGGTCCTTGAAACCCTCCGGCGAAATTTTCACCGAAGCATCATCTAAAAGAACACAGTCTTTTCCTCCCTTTTTCCTTCATCCATGCCCTTACCAAACACGGCTAGTCGTCCGAACTGGCTACACTTTGACTGCGTCGGAGGAATCAAATCGAAACGATGATACAAATAAGAACCTTAATTAATTAATTAAAGATTGCGTTCTTTTAGTTTTATACTTCGTCTCCACTAACTCAGTAGAGTAGACAACGGAGACAGACTGTAGTCCGTTGTGAAATCCCTAGCCACGACGAGACACAGGCTGTACGTAGTACCGCTTATCTAACGACAAACAAAAAGTCAATTATAAACAGCCTCTAGAAAAAATTGAATTATTGGACAACGATTAATTATATGTACTTATTTACTCTCAATGCGTACGTACGGGTTGCCAATTGTATTGCGCTTGAATCGAGTCAAGCCGGACTCCTTCCATTTTGCTATCTCCAAGAGGAACAGTCCATTGTGTATAGAGCACACGCGATCCACTGCTACCGCTACATATTTTGAAGCGTGGAGGCCGGTGCACGTGGCCAGAGAGTCGTCTTACTTTAGCATGGATGTTCGAATTTCGTCAAAGCCAACGGTCTGATGCTCGAGAGTCAATATATCGATATACGTTGGGGCTTCTTTGACGTTCGTGGGAACAGGAAGTAGGGGATGCGTGAGAGTCACACCTAGATAGCCAAAAAATCAGTCATGACGTCAATATTATTTTATTTGGCTTCTCACCTGAGCTATCGATTATGAAGGCGTACGAAACTTCGTCGCGTCTAAAGAACGTGATGTCGGATACGAGATCGGCGAGGGCGATGTCGATGGCCATGACTCCAGCGAGACCGCGCTTGCCGTTCTGCGTGGAATAGACGGGAACGGAGATGGTCAGAACGAGACCGAGACCAAATAAATCGTAATAAGGAACGGAGATGAGCGGTTCAATGAGCTCGGCGTCCGGTTCGAAGAAGCTGTAATAGGAGCCCAATTCCTGGCGAATGTTGCTGTCAGTTCGAACGATATCAGAGACTCCAGCCTAAGAAGGAAAAAAAATTCACAAACGTCAAATAGCCAATTATGATTAACCCCCCAACTTACTGTTGACAGATTCGTTGAGACTACACCGTAGTATTCATAATCTTGCTCAGCAATCTTGCGAAGTAGAGTCTCCCCAGAAGATTGAATACCATCTTTATATTATTTATTATTAATTAATTAATTAATAGTATATTCTTTCGTTGAGATTCTCACCGCCCATTCCGTACGTAAGAATGACGACTTTGAAACCGAGCACTTGATTCTTGTCGCGAATTGCCTGCATGATGGCCGTGTTCGAACCCAGAGAATTCGTTGGTTCTCCGTCGGTCAGAAACAGTATCACTTTGTCTGCAGCTACGAACTGTCACTATTCATAGAACTTCTTCGTCAATATTATTCTTACGCGCCAAATTTTCGTCAGAACGCGAAGGCGATTGAATAAATAAATCGAAAGCGCTCACTAACGAATCTTTGTAATTCGTAGATCCTAAGACAATAATAATAATAAATAACGCACCCCTATACATATATCCTTACCAGAAGGAAGCAGATTGTCAACGTAAGTCTTTAGCTTGTCTACATTGGAAACGGTTGCCCTGGCAAGACGATTGCTATAGCAACCAGAAGGGTACTCAGCCACCGTAGAAAAAGCCACAACTCCGACCTAATTAAAATTGTACATATAAACTAATAAGAATGAGCATTACCCACCCGGTCATCGGGACTCAAAGAATCTAAAACGGTTTTCGCGGCCTCCTTTGCAAGTTCCATGCGAGAGGAGAAACTTTCTCGACCCGCTGTCACGGTTGACGTCATTGAGCCACTCTTGTCGATCACAAGAACAACGTCTTTGGGCTCGGGCACGGACGCCGAAACGTACCAGGGCCTTTGGCAAAAAGAAACATTTCATTAAATAAATCGATATTTATTGATTCGTACCTGAATCTTGGGTCATATGATCCGCAGTCTTGCACCTTGAATGCTGGATAGATGCTAATGAGACCCTCTTGTGACGCAAAGTATTGCCACTTTAGTGTGGGATTCGATTGCAAATTGCTCTTGAACATGGAGACCAAGTTCTCTCCAACGTTGAACTGAGCATTGTCAGTTGTCGCCGTCAAGCGATTGCATTGTCCATTGAGGTCAACCTAAGGTAGACGAACGTAGATAGGTTTTTAAATCAAAAGACTTAGGGTCATCACATCTCCTATGACGCTAGAAATAATGATAATGCCCAGAATAATATATATTTAGCAGTGTGTAGGCTTTGCAAAATAATGAG
This sequence comes from Oscarella lobularis, assembly GCF_947507565.1. Classification (NCBI taxonomy): domain Eukaryota; kingdom Metazoa; phylum Porifera; class Homoscleromorpha; order Homosclerophorida; family Oscarellidae; genus Oscarella; species Oscarella lobularis. Next base: position 341,292 of record NC_089183.1, read on the forward strand.
GTCCTATTTCACTCTAGGGCTTATCAAATAATTTTTACCAAAACAAATCTGATTAAATTAATCAACGTGTTGCAATAAGATTGATTACACGCATCATGATGAGATCCGGACTTACATCATCGCTAAATCGAGAATCGTAGGTGCGACGGTTCTCCGAAAGAAAACAGCACTCGTCCAAAGCGTTATTCGTTCCTTGGGCCAGCAGACGCTCCGCTTCGTACTTCAAACCCAACGCGATCGCCTTTCGACTCTGAAATTTCTGGTCGAGAGCGCCTGAAAGCTGAAACGACGAAAAGACAACACATGGGAAAAAGGGAGGTGTGACTGCGAGAAAACCTCTAAAAGAGTAGCTTGGGCGTCGACTGCTGCGCTTCGGTAGCTCAGTCCGTCATATTTGGACTAGGAGAACGACTTTGAACTCGCTCTCGTATCAAAATTGCCGAAACATAGCCTACCTGTAATCTGTTCACCCCGAGACCGTCGTCCGCGAAGGTTGAAAGGACGGTTTGGAAAGCGTCGGCTGACTGAGCAGACGTTCGAAGCACAGACGCACAGCAGAGAACACCGCAGACGACGAGAAGCATCCTACCTCCGGCGGATTTTCCTGGACAACTGCTGTGTCACGTGTCGTACGTAGACACGGCGTGTTCAAGCAACATGGAAACAACCGAAATCGAGCTGGAAGACATCGACGTGACGGGCCCGAAGTGATGAGTGCACGTGTACGGTGCCAGGAAGACCAACCATTGCGTTGATGGCTCTTCCGTACTAAAATAAAGCATCATCGTGATCATCATGATCATCATCGATCGGTCGCGTGGTAGTCGCGTGGTAGGCGGGCGGGGCGACGGGGAATGGGGAACCGATTAAAAAGTGTGGAGGAAATGTTGCTAATGCAGGTCTACGTTTGTACGACTGGGCTGACAGTTTTAGTAGAAAAATGTTTTGTTGTTGCATCTTGTTGTAGTTTGACCCACAGTTGTGCACCTAATAATAATAATAAAAACGACGCGTCCACAGCTGTGGACCGTGGCATAAAAAGGCAATTTCTATCACCACATATTCGCCCAGTAAGAATTCAATGCGTGGTCATTGGGGGTCATTGGAGGAGACTGTAGACATTCCAACGGCTTCTTCGTAAGACGGCGGTGGCGGTTCAGCCATCGAAGGAGGGAGATCTGGTTGAGGAGGTTCCGCTGGCGGCGCCGACGGAGTGGCTTGTGTCGGTGATCGAGGAGCTTGCGTCGGTCGCCGACTTTGCGAGGCCCTCGCCCGTTGTCGTTGTGTCCGACGATGATGACCGAAACAGAACATAACAATAAAGAAGGCGAAGAAGCCGCCAACATAGGCTCCCCATGGGTTGTCGCCCCCGCGATCGTCTTCTGGTGGTGGAGTCGACGGAACGTCAGGAGGCCAAATGGTGGGTAGCATAAATCCGCGACTGCCTAACGGGCATTGCCGCACTTCGTCGCAGTACGGAGAGTGGATAGGCGATTTTGTCACGTCGTCGTACGAACACCACTCGCATCCGTCGATCCCGGAACAAGAACTTAAGAGATAGAATAAGTGAAAGAACCTGCCCTCCTCCTAATCTAATACTAGCGCAGGGGGGTAACTAATACGAAATGCTCTATCCTTTGGCTATAATAAAAGAAAGGAAAGAGAGAGAGGTACAGCAATTCGCACTTTGAGTCTTCATGGGATAAAGTTTTACGATACCAAGACAAAACGCAATAGAATGAGTGCAGCTGCTTTACTATAAATACGTGTTCAAAGCGATGTTCCTTCAATATTGAGGATATGGAGCGGACGTCGGATATGGAGCGGACGTCGGGTACGGATTGCTGGGAGGAGGATATCCCGGCTCGTTGTATGCCGTCGGATACGGCAGTTGATTGCCACCAGGAGGCAGATCCACTGCCGCGTTATACGCCGGAGGCGGCGGGGCCGAAGGATGACTTGGAGGAGGTTGACTTGAAGAAGGATACGGATCTTTTGTTTTCGACATTTGGACTGAAGTCGATGGCTGGGGTTGCGAGTGCGACGTGGTCGTCCTTACAGTCGTATGATTACTTTTGTGGCGGCAACAGGCGGCGAGGACAACGACGATAACGACGACGACGACGGCTACTGAGACTCCAACGGCGATACCAATAACAGGTGACGATTCTCCTTCATCTGACGGCGGCGGCAGGTTGTCGGTGGGAGGATCCGGTGGCGGCTGAGCGGTTGGGAAAGCAAGTCCACGACTGCCGAGAGGACACCGATGGCTGTCGTCGCAATAGGGCGACGAAATCGTCGAGTCAGACGTGTCATCGTACGAGCACCATTCGCAACCGACGACGCCAAAACAGTCGCTTCATTAAAATAAGAATATTAGAACGACGAGACAGACAGGTCGAGGAGGTACGAATGATATACAGACTACGGACCCTCTACAGCAGCGACCTGTTGGTATAACTGCGCATTGCAGTGGTTATATAGGGTGGATTTCAAGCGGAACACTGCAATTCGCACTTCCAACTTCAAGCTCTTCGTAGACTCTTCCTAAACTCAATCTCTCATGCTGGTTAACTAAATCATTTAGTAGTAGCGACTATAAGTATGACAGATTAACTGAAGTTGTTGGCCGCTGACGGAAACGCTCAGAGAAGCAGATGACGTAAACGAGGCAGAAGACGACGAGAATTATGATTACTGAAATGCTCACAACTACGGCTACGATGATTGTAACGACTCTAGATGACGACGACGACGTTTTTGGTGACGGAGACGACGACGACGACGACGACGACGACGACGACGATGATGACGGCGTGCTCGGTGGCGACGATGATGTCGTGGATTCTGGTGACGATGTCACGTCGGGGAAAGCGAACTGGAGACTTCCGAGAGGGCATCGCAGGCTGACGTCGCAATAGGGCGACGCAATTGGCGAGCGAGCGACGTTATCGTAGGAACACCATTCGCAGCCAACGACCCCGAAGCAAACACTTAAAATAGGGACTTTTTAAAAAAAAAAACGAGGCCCAGAGCGAGAAGAGAAAGGGAGAGATGAGGAAGTGCGAATTGCTGTAACCCTCTTTGGAGTATGTCTGTCGAGATGCGCAGAACCCCTTCCTACTACTACTATGACCCCTACTTGCTTACCTTTTTCCCCGCTTGGATTTGCAGTCGACGTTGAAGCACGACGTCAATCCGGCGGTAGCGTCCGACTCCTGAGGAACGAGCGCTACGAGAGGAACGCTGGGCGGACAGACAGGTACGCTTGGATAAAAAAAGAAACTCACAGGCGTGTATAGCGAATCTAGCAAGTAGACTCTACCTTAGATCATTGGTGGAATCAACTCCTTCGCACTCATTGTAGCTAAGAGATCGGTTGCACGGGCATTCGCAACCGGCTCCCGACAGCAGACAAGTCCGCGATCCAAGCCGCTTAGTAATCTGCAAAAAAAACAACAGGAGTAAAGATCTCTTGATTTACTAGACCTCTTTATAAATACAGTACGTCTAGGGAGACGTGGGAGCGGGAATTGGATTTGCTCGATGCTCACTTACATCGCAGTGGCAGACGCTTGAGCCGGTCCACCGCGTGGAGACAATCAAAAACGCATTCGTCTGCGAAATTTCGTAGATCTGAAGAGACGGACATTTGGCCCACGAAAATTAATCAATTATCTACGTTACGTCGTATGTAACAGAATCCGAAATGCTCACAGAGCTCCTTGACAATTCCACCTGAAAAGAAAGACGAACATTTCAGCTAGAATTCCAAGTTTAAAAATCCAAATATGACCTTCCAGAAAACATTAACAGTTTTCTTCTGAAAATCATTACAACGAGACTTAATCATAATGCTTTTACTGACAAACGACGCAGCCAGATCTTTCTCCTAAAAAACATTCCCCATAGACGCGCATCCCTTCCCCTGAAACCGAAACCCCTCGGCTACCATTTCCGTTATGTGTTTATTATCGACGCCTTTTTCTGACGCCAATCGCGGATCAACGAAATCCGGATGAATCACAACAAATCCGGCGTTATCGATCACAATGCAACGCGTTCCGGAATTCTGACACTGGCTCATCGATCGCGTCAACTCGGTCCACATAAAAGGAATCGTAAAGTCCATAGCCGCAACGGCCATAACCTGTGGATCCGCCCCCCTTCAATAGGAAAAAAGCTCCGTTTGCATGATCTTTTATATGATTTCTTTTTATACTGACCTTCCTGAGAGGATCGTGTGGCTTAGAGTGATGACGTAGCCGGCTCCGAAGCCGTCGACGTAAGGCGAGGAGAGGACGATGTCGCCCTTATTGGCGATCGTTCGCTTGTACCACGGACGCTGCAAGTGATCGAATTCTTTGACTTGTTGGATGCCTGGTAGAACGATGAAGGCACCGTCTTCAGTGCCAACGTATCTAAGACAAAGAAAAGACGCAAACTGAGCCAGAACAATAGAAATTATATTGGAGTGTCAGAAGGTCTGGGGATAGGATTTTCTCAAAAAAAGGACCCTTCCCAAATCGTTTTATTCTCTTACCTCCACACAATGAAATTGGTGAAGTCATTCGCTTGCAGCCATTTAGATACAACTGAGTGGATAGTGGCCAGAGAATCTCGGACAGTTGGCTAGAGGATCACCTAACTCAATAGCGGTACGCAAAAAATTGTTTTTCTCACTGACATTGAAATATGTGTTTGATCCTCTTCCTGTAAAATAGCTGACGTACTCGTTCGCTTGAGACGCCGTCTGCTCGAGATCCAAGTAAGCGAATGGGTCCTTGAAACCCTCCGGCGAAATTTTCACCGAGGCATCATCTAAAAGAAAGAAGGGACCATGATAGTCTTTTGGGGGCCCCCCTTCATCCATGCCCTTACTAAACACGGCTAGTCGTCCAAACTGGCTACACTTTGACTGCGTTGGAGGAATCAAATCGAAACGATGATACAAATAAGAACCTTAATTAATTAAATATTGATCTCTTTTAGTTTTATACTTCGTCTCCACTAACTCGGTAGAGAAGACAATGAAGACAGAGTGTAGTCCGTTGTGAAATCCCTAGCCACGACGAGACACAGGCTGTACGTAGTACCGCTTATCTAACGACAAACAAAAAGTCAATTATAAACAGCCTCTAGAAAAAATTGAATTATTGGACAACGATTAATTATATGTACTTATTTACTCTCAATGCGTACGTACGGGTTGCCAATTGTATTGCGCTTGAATCGAGTCAAGCCGGACTCCTTCCATTTTGCTATCTCCAAGAGGAACAGTCCATTGGGTATTGAGCACACGCGATCCACTGCTACCGCTACATATTTCGAAGCGTGGAAGCCCGTCCAAAAATACGCGGGTCACCTTACTTTAGCATGGCCGTTCGAATTTCATCAAAGCCAACAGTCTGATACTCGAGAGTCGATATATCGATATACGTTGGGGGTTCTTTGACGTTCGTGGGAACAGGAAGCAGGGGATGCGTGAGAGTCACACCTAAAAATCGGTCATGACGTCAATATTATTCTATTAGGCTTCTCACCTGAGCTATCGATTATAAAGGCGTACGAAAGTTCGCCGCGTTTGAAGAACGTGATGTCGGATACGAGATCGGCGAGAGCGATGTCGATGCCGATGACTCCAGCGAGACCGCGCTTGCCGTTCTGCGTGGAATAGACGGGAACGGAGATGGTCAGAACGAGACCGAGACCAAATAGATCATAATAAGGAACGGAGATGAGCGGCTCAAGGAGTTCGGCGTCCGGTTCAAAGAAGCTGTAATAGGAGCCCAATTCCTGGCGAATGTTGCTGTCAGTTCGAACGATATCAGAGACTCCAGCCTAAGAAGGAAAAAAATCAAAGTTCAATTATGATAGGAGTGCCCAGAGTCCTCTAAATATCACTTACTGTTGACAGACTTGTTGAGGCTACACCGTAGTATCCATAAGCTTGCTCAGCAATCTTTTGCAGGAGAGTCTCTCCAGAAGATGGAATACCATCTTTATATTACTTATTATTATTAATAGTCATATCTTTCGTTGAGATTCTCTCACCGCCCATTCCGTACGTAAGAATGACGACTTTGAAACCGAGCACTTGATTCTTGTCGCGAATTGCCTGCATGATGGCCGTGTTTGAACCCAGAGAATTTGTTGGTTCTCCATCGGTCAGAAACAGTATCACTTTGTCTGCAGCTACGAACTGTCACTATTCATAGGACTTCACTATTATTCTTACGCGCCACATTTTCGTCAGAACGCGAAGGCGATTGAATAAATAAATCGAAAGCGCTCGCTAACGACTCTTTGTAATTCGTAGATCCTAAGACAATAATAATAATAATAATAATAAATAACGCACCCCCTATACATGTATCCTTACCAGAAGGAAACAGACTGTCAACGTAAGTCTTTAGCTTGTCTACATTGGAAACGGTTGCCCTGGCAAGACGATTTCTATAGCAACCAGAAGGGTACTCAGCCGCCGTAGAAAAAGCCACAACTCCGACCTAGATAATTAATTAAAATTATACATATAAACCAATAAGGATTGACCCACCCGATCGTCGGGACTCAAAGAATCTAAGACGGTTTTCGCGGCCTCCTTTGCAAGGTCCATGCGAGAGGAGGAACTTCCTCGACCCGTCGACGTCATCGAGCCACTCTTGTCGATCACAAGAACGACGTCTTTGGGCTCGGGCACGGCCGCCGAAACGTACCAGGGCCTTTGGCGAAAAGTAATGAAATCGATATTTATTTATTTATTGATTGATCCTTACCTAAATCTTGGGTCATATGATCCGCAGTCTTGCACCTTGAATGCTGGATAGATGCTAATGAGACCCTCTTGCGACGCAAAGTATTGCCACTTTAGTGTGGGATTCGACTGCAAATTGCTCTTGAATGTGGAGACCAAATTCGCTCCGACGTTGAACTGAGCATTGTCAGTTGTCGCCGTCAAACGATTGCATTGCCTGTTGAGGTTAACCTAAGGCAAAGGTCATGGGGTCATCGCATCTACTATGATAACGCCCAGACAATATACTAGGAGTGTGCAAAATTATGAGGTCACTAAATGAACACTCTAGAGCTTATCAAATTAATTTAAATTTAATAACTTTCATTTATACTAAAACGAATCTGGAGAAGTATTAATTAACGCGTTTCATTGCGCGAACAAATGAGATTATTATATGATGAGATCCGGACTTACATCATCGCTAAATCGGGAATCGTAGGTGAGCGAATTCTTCGACAGAAAACAGCATTCGTCCAAAGCGTTATTCGTTCCTTGTCTCAGCAGATCCTCCGCTTTGTGCTTCAAACCCAACGCGATGTTCTTTCGACTCTGAAATTTCTGGTTGAGAGCGCCTGAAAGCTGAGAGAAGACCACACGCAGAGCATGGTGGTGGGGAAAAAAGGGCGTGACCGCGAGAAAACCTCCGAAAGAGTCGCTTGCGCGTCGACTGCTGCACTTCCGTAGTTCAGTCCGTTATATTTGGACTAGGAGAACGACTTTGAACTCATTCTCGTGTCAAAATTGCCGAGCATAGCCTACTTGTAGTGTGTTTACACCGAGACCGTCGTCCGCGAAGGCTGAAAGGACGACTTGGAAAGCGTCGGCTGACTGAGCAGACGTTGGAAGCACAGACGCACAGCAGAGAACACCGCAGACGATGAGAATCATTCTGCCTCCTGCGGATTTTCCTGGAGAACTGCTGAGGCAGAGAGTTCAGCGTCACGTGGTGTAACCTACGCACTAAATGACGTCAATACATAACAGAGAGTCCATCGACTAATCTTTCTACTGTACCGCGAATAAAACCCAAATAAATTATCTTACACACGCAGTCCCCTTCCCCTACGACGACTTCTTATAAATTGTCACGTTAATACCCAAGTTCCCATTCTCGGCGAAATGCCGCGCCGTTCCGCCTTCGAAAGTCAAGCAATCGCACTCCTGAACAGCAGACCCAACCCCGTCGTGCACCGAACGCGGCACGGCCTCCCAAACGAGCCGCTTCCCACTCCCATTCAACTCCAATTTATACGTAAACCCGTCGGCCGCCTGCTTCGATCCGATAATCAAAACGACGGCGTAGAATTGCTGCGTGCCGTCGGTCGGCCGCTCCTGCTTCTCCAAAACGAGCATGAAATGATGATTGAAGCACGACTGCATCATCACCCAATCGACGGAACCGCCGAGCGTGATGTCGGTCGCGAGAAAGACGATGTCTTCGCCGACGAGCGTCGTTATGGATTTGTGAAATTCTTCGATGTGACGTAGGACTTCTTCGAGAGCGCCCTGCCACTTGCACGAGGCGCCCGGACACGGGCACGTGTAGGGACGATGCTCGCAGATTTCCTCGTGGGGACGCTTTTCGGTGTGGTGAAGGAGCTGGGGACAGCCGACCGTGTGATATTTGCAGGGAAAGGAGACTGTTTCTGCTACCTAGAGACAACGTAAGGGGGGTCAAAAGGGGCCTGTACGCGACTAGGACAAGTGAGGGAGTCTGAAATATGAGTATAGGTGCTATCACGACTACCTTTTGTCTAAGGAAGGAAGGGAGGATATTATACTGTGTGTACTTTCATATTCTGTGCATGAACTCGTCTGAGCAATATATATATATATAAAATTGAAAGGTCTCAGAATCAGTAAGGAAAAGGGTCTAAAGTACTCAGGCACTTAGTTAACCAGTGTGAAACCAGCATATAAAAAACGCCCAATGTGTGCATGTATGGGAGGGTATTACATTCACAATACGGGACATCAGCTAATTATCGATTTTCCTGAGATTCCTTTGCGTGAGGCACGCCCCCGACATACCTTCTCCATGGCAAGATTGCGTACGACGGGCAATGGGCCGCGACACGACGGACAGCACGCCAATTTGGGCCGACACGACGAGCAGACGAGATGACCGCTATTGCACTGGAGTATGGGCGGCAGAACGTAGTCGAAACAGACGGGGCATTCGAAGAGAGCGGCGAGTTCGACTTTCGACGTTTTCGCTTCCAATAGCGCCGCCGGGAGGATGTCGTCGCCGTCGACGAGCTCCTGACGTCGTCTTTCGTCCCTTTCGTCTTTGATTGGCATGGCGTGAACGAAGGCGCCGCGTCGGTTCGACGAGGCCATCGATTTTTTCGTTGTCCTCTCGGACGTGAGAAAAAAGGCGAATTGCGCGTGCGTAATAGAGAGACAATATGTTAAAGACACGTGACGTCTTCTTATGTATTTCTTTTCTTCTTGTACAACTGTGCATCATATCTGACTGACCTATAACTACATGAACCATCCATTTAGCCATTTGTTTTTTTCAACTATCAAATGACAGTAATAATACAGTCAATGGGACCGACATCGCACAACCAATACTCCATTATTTTGCAATCTGTTTCTCAATCACCTTCTTAATGTCAGCAAGGGCGAGTTTCGTGTTGAAGCTCCACAGCTCGCTCATCCGATCGAAATCCTCAACCGTGTAGGAAAAATTGAACGTTCGATAGACGGGCGCATAGGGATCGACGTCGGCCATCGATTCGTCCTGCCCCTTCACATTCACGTGTCGACGACGAACGTTGCAGAGCGGAAAGAAGATGACAACGGGACATTGGGGATCGTCGGCGTCCTCGAAGATGTAGTACTCCTTCGGATTGTCTGGATCGAAAGCGTCGTCGGGAATAGTTGGAAATTTGTATCCTCGAGCGGTGGCCCAGCTTTGACCAGAACGGAGTTCCTGTCAAAAGAGAAACCAGAATAACACAACTATCATTGAGCTCTATATTAAATGAAGCACGTGCATTGTATATGTAAAATAAATATTATAGTGAGAACCAGTGCGTCAACAATCTCTGTTATCCTAATGCTCACCTGAAAAGGATTCTCCGTTTGTGATTCAAACCAGCTAAAATCGAAAACCAACAGTATGTCGCTGTGACGCTCGGGACGAAGCACGGCCGGAAGAGGAAGATTGAAATCGAATCCGGCGTCGATGATGCACATTTGAGTGTCGTCCTGCTTGTCGGAGTCAATAAAGCCGACCTCTTGTATACGCCTCTCGGGATCTAGTAGAAAAATAAAATGCAAATATAAATAAGATAGTCTAGTTTTACCTTGCTGAGGATTTGGCGATCGACCGCGTGCTTCTTCCGTACTCTTACACCGGTCAATCATAAGACCTGACCCCGCCGCCGACCGGGTCGGCAAGGTCCGCGGAAGCGTAACGGAGCCACGGTTCTTAGTTTCGTTATCCGGTTTTTGTTCCCCATCGATATCATCTTTCGAGATGGGTCTCTCGGGAAAGAGAAAAACTTCTTCCACGGGCGGACTTTCGCTCTCACCGTTGTTGACCAATTTCTCGGTCAAACCTCGCAGGGGATTGGGTATCTTAGCGGCGAACGGACGCCACTGCTCCGATTTGGCTCGCATGAGAGTGTTCAGAACGAAGCGATCGTAAAAGGCGGCACTGTTGCCGGACGAATTCAAATAATCGGACATCACTTTAATCATGCCGGCAAAAGCGCTCGACCAAATGCCTAGAGAAGAGGAGATGCGCGCGTGGGAAATCCAGACTCTCTTTCGTTGGCGATTACCTTGCAAGAAATGGAGATTGGGTTCCTTTCGCTTGTGGCATACCATGCCCAAGTGCTTCGAACTAAAGACGTCTTCGATTTTCTGACTCACCAAATAGTCGTACATCGAAACTTCATACGGAGTGAATTCGACCCATTCTGAGAAAAAGAAAATTATCTCTCTTATGTCAAATCAATGCTCTTGCCTCTCACCACAATAATCTTTCTCCGCTAGGTAGTAGTGAACGCGTATGGCAGTGTAGAGAGGAAAAGGAAGGGCAGCCGTCTCGACATTTTTCCTCTGATCGGACAACTTTCGTCGCTCTTCGAACTAAAATCAAATCAAGGAAAACGTTACGGAAAATATAGGCACTATACCTGAGTATCCTTTTCAAATAGATAGCCAAGCATAGCTGAGAAGATGTCCACTACGGATGGCGTAAAGCCCTCCGTATATTTCTTATAGAGCAGCCTCAAATAGATGTCGGCTCGTTTGAACGAGAAAATAGCCTCAGAATTTTCAATGCGCGAGCGAAGAAAGGCGTTGCACCGATGCACGTCAGGTCCATCCGGATCACTATAAAGATTAGAAAGATACCTATAGAGAAAAAAAATTACCAAAAGTCCTATATTGAGAAATAGATAGGTTGCTACCAAGTCGACCCGGAAAGCGATGACCAGTATTGCACGCAGCCCATGAGACCCGTCTCTTCGAGAGCCTTCGCGACGCCCGACATGCAAACCATCGCTCGAAGCCCACCCCCAGCAGCGACGATGTTAATCATAGGAACCTAAGCCACGAGAAGTTCGTTCCGGGGGCGCGGAAGCGTGCGAATTATTATGTACATACGTTCGAAAGTGGGACGTTGTGCCCTAGTAAAGTCGAAAGGGCTTCGGCGATTTCGACCTTTCGTCGTTTGACGGTCATTTGCTCGCGACTGTATAACTCGGGACCGAAACGAAGATCAAAGTAAGGTCTGGAGAGAAAAGAAAAAGAAAAAAAACGAAGAATCACGTCTATAAAAAATAAATAATAATAATAATAATCGTACTCCACAAGCTGCAGCGACAAATCAATCTCGCCCTTATCCTATAAAAATAAGATTAGATATAAGCCTTTCCCACCCCCCGTCCTCACCCCGCCTTACTCGAACATTAATCGTTTTTCTGACGTAATCCTCACCCGCGACCAAATTATCGAGCGGAATTCCAATCGGACGCGACCACGTCCAATCGACGCCGTAATTAGCATCCCATACGGTGACGACCAACTCGCCGCCGTGCCGTCGACGATGATTTCCGCTGGAGAATTTCGGCAGGGTGACGAGAAACGAGAAGCTCTCCTCCCAGCGCGGATTCGGATCGTTGTCGATGGACGTCGTGCGCTGAACGGCGGCGTTGCTCGCGTGCGCCGCCGGTCGCGTGACTTCGAGCTTCACGAAGGGATCGAGAACGTTGTCCATGCCCATGGACGTCACTGGAGGGGGAGTGGGAGGGGGAAGAAATAAACGATTGTGTGCGTTTGGTTTTTGTACGTGCCGTCGTCTCTAATAAAGTGTTTTTAACGTTTTGACGCTGAATAAAGTGGTTTGAGATCGTCGTTCGATGCTACGAATAGACGCGCGCGTTTTTCGCGCACTAATATTGCGTGCAACGTTAAAATTTTGATCTAGATCTCGCAGTTTCGAGGGGAAGTCGCGTAGAAACGGATGTGCCGGGGATGTGTGCGCTCGTTTACCTTTTTCCCAAAGACTCTTGTGAAGGTTTCGTCCTTCGTGAACGATCACGTTCAGACGATACGTCCCCGGCGGAAAGGTGAGCTGTCGCGGGATAGAGAAATAGGAAAAAAAAGCTTCCCCCTCGACGATCGAATTAGGTCTCAACAACGCGCCATGAGTGCAGGTGGAATCTCGCTTTCTATGGCCTCTACGCTAGCGTACCTCGTGTAGACGATATTCCAAGTGGCCTCCTTTCGACGTGAGATCGTGGGCGGTGTCGAGAAGACTGCCTTTGCGTATCGTGCTACCCTTGAGGCTTCCCTTTAGAATGGATATCATCGGCGACAGCGGCGACGCCATTTGTTTCTCGTCGGCGGAGACGTTGGGTGTGTCGCTCCGTATGAAGCAGCGGAGGTGACCCGGACGCTGAGTCATGAGTACAACGGACGCCCCGGACCTCGTTACCGTCGCAACGCCTAGATATATAATTCCAAAGCCACGTGCGCAGTTAACTATATTGATCCACCAAGCAAAAAAAACACAGACATGCATGCAGATGCTTCAGTTGTCTCCGTTCTTTCAAACCTTACTTTACTTTCTTCTCGATGGCTGTTTTGATAGCGTCGAATCCTTGACGAGCGTTGTAGCGATTCAGCTCCTTTAGACTTTCGAACTCGTCGGACGTCATGGCAAAGTGAGTTGTCCCGTAGGCCGGGGAGAACGGATTGATCACCTGCTCCGTCCCGTTGATCGTCGCACGCTGTCCAGAGGCATTGGAAAGCGGAAAGAAAATGACGATCGGACACTCGGGATCCTTCTCGTCTTCAAAGACGTAATATTCCTTGAGGTTGTCCTTGTCGAATTGCTTCGGATCAACTTCGGGCAACTTGTAGTCGTGAGCCTTCGCCCATTTCACGGCCTTTTCCAATTCCTAAACCCCAGCATCATAGAGATACAGTACTAGGTCTCCTTTCTTACACCAAAAGGGTACTCAGTTTGATCCGTGTGCCAGCTGAAGTCAAATACAATGTAGACATCGGTACGACGTTCAGCTCGAAGCAAAGGCGGGAAAGGATCATTGAAGGCCAATCCTCCATCGACGATCATCATAGAATCCTCTGACTTCATCTGTTTATCAGCTGAAAAGAAAGAATTGTATATAAAAACTCAAGAAGAGTGATTTTATTACCTTTGTTTTTAATGGCCGGTCCCGCTCGCCTTTTTCTGCCCTTTTTTACGCCAGAAACGGTCGAAGCATTCTTCTCAGCTGCTTCTGCCTCGCCTGCAAGTAAAGACTTGGACACTCGACCGACAGAGCTCCGAAATCCAGCAAGGGCGGTATGAACCGAGCGAGAGATGCGCCAAAGCGAGCGTCTTTTCAGCCCGTAGAAAAGATTCGGCACGGACGCGGCAAAGGGACGCATATCATCGAGCCCGGTTGCGTCGAGAAAACCGGCGAGAAGGCTCCTAAAAAGAGCCCCCTCCGCTTTTCCCAGCGTATTTTCCGCAATCACTTCAATCGACGCGGCAAACGCACTTCCCCAAACAGCTATATAATAAAGAGAACACTCTATAGTCTCTCTGCATAAACAAAAGAATCAATCGAAGATCTTGCCTATGAAAAACGTCTGGTCGAGTTCTCTGAATTTGCGGCAAACGACGCCGTGACACTTGCTCGCCGCCAGGTGCTCGATCGCCATAAAACTCCCGTAATGGTAAACGCCATATTCGTAGGGAGTGAACTCGATCCATTCTAAGCAAACGCGACCATTCTCTAATACTGATCCACCAACCAAATGTTCGCTATACCGGCAAACGCCTCCGTTTCGACTTCTTCAGCCACGTGAAGAGCCGTGTAGATTGGAAAAGGCAAGTTGGCGGATTCAACGTGAGGACGTTGATGAGACACCTTCTTGGAACCAGTTTTCTTTTAAACAAAATACGTATAAATACACGTATATTTTGATATATAGCATACTGACTTCTTTCAACGGTTCGAAAACGGCGGAGAGATAGCACTCCCACAGGTCGACCAAGGAGACGTACAAGCCTTCAAGATATCTTTCATAAATCATTGGGACAAATTGACTAGCGTTCTGAATCTGCATTATTTTTTCCATTTCCGAGACGTGCTTCTTCAGATAGTCGGCGCATCGATACACGTCTGGACCGCCATCAGTCGTATAGAGATGAGACAGATACCTAATATATATATATATATAAGATCTCAATATAAAATCTTTTCTTGGAGCAGCGTACCACGTGGATCCGGATAGCGTAGCAAAATAGGTGCACAAGTCCATGACTCCTGTTTCGTGAAGCCCTTGAGCCGCTCCGCTCATAGACGTCATAGCACGAAATCCTCCGCCTGATCCAACAATGCTGACCACAGGAGCCTAAAGGAGTTCTCCGATAAAATGATTTATATGTGCATATAAGTTTACCTTATCTGGTGAGATCGTTTTTCCCAATAGTTTGCTAATCGCCGCCGCGCATTTCTCCTTTCTCTTTTCGACCGTCACGCTTTCGCTGGGATGCAAACTTCGACTGACCCTCATATCCAGAGACATCCTAAAAAGAGCCTCTCACACAATGACCTAACCTCTCAGAGAGAACAATATATACTAACTTTCCAATTTTCAAAGATATATCAATCTCAGCCCCTCCCTAAAACAAAAAAACTCATCTCTATCAAAGCAAACTTTTTATTACTCCAAGCTGGAGTGTTCTCTTGCTAAAATCTGCGTTGAGACTGAGCTCGCTCAACTTGATAGGGATTTCGTTCGAGTACTTCGTATCTGGGCCATAATTGTCGTCCCATACGACAACGATTACGTCGCCGCGATCGCCGTTGCCGGCGTCGATGATGAAGGAAAAGTGCTCGTTCCATTCGGGATTGGCTTCGTCTGTTTTCGACGTCGTCAGCTCTTCGGCGAAATCTTTGAACGGCTTCGCCGGACGAGAGACTGAGACGGAAACATACGGGTCGACGGTTCGGTCCAGACCGAGAGAAGTGACTGGAGAACAGACAGGATGAATCATAGACACCGTGAAACACGAAACGCTTCTTGCTATACCCTAGTCTCACTACTAGTCTGGAGGCCAGCTGGCCTCGCCTCCCCGTCGTTCGGAAGCTAACCTAATTAAATTAATGACACCGAAACAAAAGCATGCATGGAACGTCGAAAAGAGACAGTAAGAGAAGGCCCCCCAACTACCCACTAAGACGAGGACTACTGCAAGAACAGGAATGGGAGAACATTGTGCAAGTCAAACTAAAAATTTTTATAACTGCGACTGCGACAGCAGGAACTAAAATTGGCCAGACCCCTCTTTTCGATTCCGAAAGGCATCTTACACGTGCGCCAGTAAGATTGGACGATATTGCGACCGCGGTGCACGATTACGTCGAGTCGTAAGAAGTCCTCGTTGACCAGGTGCTTTTCCTACATGAAATCGTGGCCTAAATTATTCACGTAGGCTGAGAACGTGCACTTACGGCCAGGTTCGCGACATCTGGTAGCTGGTCCATTGTGGCTCTAAAGCGGTTCTGAGTGGTTCGGGGAATGAGTCGTCCCTAAATACCGACTTTCAATTAGCTGCGCGCGCAGAACATGTCACGTGATTTAGTTTTTCGACGATTTTCGCTCCTTCTTCAGAGATTGTACCACTCCTCGACCTCCGGATGCACAAGACGTACCGACGGTACACCACTCCTCGACCTCCAGATCGCAGAACAAAAATATAGCGCGAGAGGCGACGAAACGGCTAACGAAAACATCCCGGATAGGAAACTATGACCGACGCGAAAGCGAGAGCTCTGCGACTCTGCTCAAAGTACCTAGGAGGCGCATGGGCTAATTCAAGCGAGACAAACGTTGCAGTGACGGAAATCAGGCAAGTAAAGCAAGCCAAACTCGCTCTCCGTAAGCAAAGCGACTCCTCTGCAGCGGCGGGCTGACGAACAAGCTCTATCGCTGCTCCAATTCGGCGGCTCGGCCGCCAGACGTTCTCTATCGACGTCTCAATGATCTGTATGCACGCAACGCCGACTTGCTGCTCGCCAACACGACAATCGCTCTTCTGCTCGGCGAACGCGAAATCGGACCGAAAACGTACGCCGTCTTTCCGGGAGGACGGCTCGAGGAGTTTATTAATGTAAGAATGCATACAATAAGACCTCTAAACGAATTGGAATTGTAGGGGAGGCCTTTGGCTACTGAAGAATTGAGCGAGCGTCGTCTCTCTGAAACGATAGCCGTTCACTTGGCTCGTTTGCATTGCATGAAAGATTTGCCTGTGGCGAAGGAGCCTCAGTGGTTTTCCGACTCCGTCACGAGGTAAAACATCATACAGTGGAACCTCCAAATATGATAGAAGAATTCTCTATTATCTTTGGAGGTTCACTGTAGTCTTAAGAATTGGTTTTATAGTTGGCTTGATGAAACGCAAGACGTGGAGCAGCACTTGGCTGAGAAACCAGATGATATAAAACTGCTTAGAGAGATTGAGAGTCTTTTGAATATACGTAAGGAAAAGTCTTGGATTGAAAGGCAAGTCTCTAAGTAAAATTTTGGAACTAGATATTAGAATAAATGCGTTAGTAAAATTCTAGCTGAGACGACGTCTCCAGTTGTATTCTCTCATAATGATCTTCAAGAAGGTAGGTGAAGGGATCTAGTCTGAATACTGATCTCTCTGTTCTCTTTATTCAGGAAATGTTTTACTGCTTCATACCGCATCTGATAGACCAGAAATCAAATTAATAGATTTCGAATTTAGTAGCTATAACTTCAGGTGAGATTTATTTAGAATGCTGTTTTTTTGTTTGAGGATCCGGTTTTCGTTCTCAGAGCCTTTGATATTGCCAATCACTTCCGTGAGTGGAGCCTTGACTACTCTCACCACGTGCCACCGTATTTTACGTTGGATGAGACGAAACTTCCTACAGAAGAACAGCAGGTTTGTACAACGCATCGACTTGGCAACGCGTTTCACGTGCCAAACATAGGCTATATTTCTTCGAGAGTATCTCAAAGAAATATCAAAGCAAGAAGATAGGGTCATAAATACGGAGAAGGAAATAGAGAAAATTCTAAAGGAAGTGAAAAGGTTTTCTAGAGAGCAAAGTCATCCATTTAGTGCCCTGACCCTATTCAAAAATAGATTTGTTCTCGTGTCTGACTTTGCTTATGCTGTTTGGGGCATTGCTCACGCGAAAAATTCGGCCATACCTTTTGGCTACATGGTAACGACTAACCAGAGTAAAAGACTTACTCAAATGAGTTCGTTTACATAGGAATACGCTTTGGTTCGATTCAAAGCGTATCTGCAAGGCAAACAGTCCTACCTAAAATCAATTGAGAGTATGTCTTCGTAAAGAGAATGACGCCCCTGTGGTGTTCGGGGAATTAAATTTGCACGCGGCCTCGCATCATAGAACATATTATATATTCATACAAAAAATGTTTATGCTAAAATCAAATCACTCTTATTCATACCGCAACTTTAGAGCATATTCTTTAAATTCGGTGCAATCCGATTGCCTTAGCCTCCAAACGGAATAGACGCTTTCTGGCAGAACAAAAATTAGCTTCGTCATTGAAACGCCCCGTTCTTTCAACTTCTCGATTTTAACCGAGTGGTGAACTGCGGTAGTCATCTGAAATCCAATTATTTCCGGACGTGACGCCGCACTGCCATATTTTGCAACTGCATCGACAACAGGAAAATTGCCCTGCGTTGGAACAGCATAGAATTCGTCAGACTTGACGTCATCGTAGTTCTTGAATTTGATTGTTTCAACGGGCTTCAGGTGTAAGTTCGATTCTTTTGGCTTCTTATCCTTCTTCGACTTCTTCGGGAGGAGTTCCTTGACAACGAAGTTTCCCCCTTTGGAGAGGATGGTGTGCGCGGCGCTTTCAAAAAACTCGGCACTTGCGAGTCTGTTTTCATAAAACAGATCGAAGTCTTTATACATTCTCCATCTGGCCCTCAAATCCACTTTTTCAAGACGATCACGAATCATTTCACCAATGAAATCTGATCCATATGCGTAGCAGTGGGTCGAGTAATCGCCATCATTGACATTCGGGCACTTCAAGTGCATAAAAGAATGTGAGAGAGGCATTTTGTCTGGCCGCACCATGAACATTCTTCGTAGGTCTTGAAGAGACGCTGAATCAATTTTGCTTTTGATGTATGCTTTCGCTTCCTCTGGCGTT
Organism: Oscarella lobularis; assembly: GCF_947507565.1. NCBI lineage: Eukaryota > Metazoa > Porifera > Homoscleromorpha > Homosclerophorida > Oscarellidae > Oscarella > Oscarella lobularis. The sequence continues at coordinate 359,809 of NC_089183.1, forward strand.
TTGAATGAAATAACCGCTCGCGGAATACCACCGACAATTTCGTAGATCTGTGACTTCGTGGATTCCCACTCTTCCTGAGAAAAGAGGGACTTGATGTCAGATTCTGACCAAACTGGCAGGAAAAGCTGTTCTTTATACAGCTTCTGGTCGAAGTAAGATTGGTAGTGTGAACCATTTGGAGATGACACGACAACCGTTCGATACGTGTCCCTTGATATAATTTCATCCCGATAACGACCAGCATCATGTAGATAGATAACGGTGTCGTCAAAATTCTTTGCTAACTCTTTTGCACTGCTGAGCATTGAGAGACGAAAACCGCCATCGGTTGGCTCAAAAAGAGCAAAAACTTCATAGTGAACATTGTGATATGCCACCTTGCGTGTTTTCAACTTTAAGCAGCGATATAGCACATAAAGCAAAAACATGGACTTGCCTAACCCAAATGAAATACAGAGCAATTACAATTAACGAAGAACGCACAAGCCAGATTGTCTTACCCGTCCCAGGATTTCCAATAAGCAACACAGGCTTCGTTTCAGTTCCCAATTGCAAAAGCTCGTACAATTTTTTGTAATCGCTTGGAAGAAATATCTTCTCCGACGTCATCTCGAAGGCCTTCTGTGGCACTAACAGAAAGTCTGGTGGCTCTTCCACTGCCTTTTCATAAAACTTTTCGAAGAGCGACACAATCTCTTCTGAAATATAAAAAGGCAGCCAAATGAAAAAGTAAATTAAGAGCTATATGCACAACATTCTAACCTGAGCAATTGTGCGAATAGAAAGCACGCCTTATTTCCGTAACAGCGGCGGTATTTTCTTCCATCTTGGTGTCCAATGCGGCGATCTTGGCATTGATCGAGTCGAACTGGGCATTGATCGCGTCGAACTGGGCATTGATCGCGTCGAACTGGGGGCGAAACGCTTTGCCCAATGCGATGACCATTTCATCCATATCGCTTCGCTGCTTAGAGCGCTGAGTTCGGGGGCGCGCCGCGAATGATCCACGACGCAATTGGGCAGTCGCGCGTGAGCTGCGGCGTAGATTCGACCTGGATGTCGAATTCTCTCTTAAAATAAAAAATTTTCGCAAGGTGATCTGGACTTACGACGATTTCGGGCCAATATGTAGGTTTCGCATCGATTGATCGAGCGTATCGACTACACAAGACCGAATTACGATTAGAGAAGCTTAATTTAGGCGTCAGCTTACCATCTACGCTGTCAGACATGGAGGAAAAGAAAGCAAATCGCGTTTCGAAAAGAGCCGTTAAACCAGTTGGGTGAGTTGGGCGCATGCGCAATATAGCAATTTGCATGCGCATGTGGGGAAGGCACGGAGGACGCGCTTTAGCCAGATACAACGAATACCTCGACGAAATTCTACTGTAATAGACTAGTAGCGCCAGCGACAAAAAACAAAATAAAAAAAGATACTCATCGCTTCATCTTTTCCAGATTCTCGTATCTGACTTTGCTTATTGCTCACGCGAAAAATTCGGCCATACCTAAGTTTTGGCTACATGGTAACGACTAACCAGAGTAAAAGACTTACTCAAATGAGTTCGTTTACATAGGAATACGCTTTGATTCGATTCAAAGCGTATCTGCAAGGCAAACAGTCCTACCGGTACCTAAAATCAATTGAGAATATGTCTTCGTAAAGAGAATGACGTAAACACAGGTATTTTGAGGCTTGTTCATTTGCTGCAATTTTTATAGAGACGTGCACAAAAAAAACGAAAGAGATTCTAACCAGTCACAAAAGCGAGATAACGTTTAAAGTAAGAGAGTCTAAGGCGATGGTGATTTCTTCCGTTTTCGACGGTATAATCGTAGTAGTCGAAGGAACCGGTACAGGCCACGGAAAAACCTGCGGCAATTCGGGAATCGCCGTCCAATTCCCAGTATTTAAATCAGAGATATCGTAGGAAATTCGCTGGCCTTTCCAACTACCTCCAGATGGCAGTTGAATACTAACATTCAAAGGCGTGCCAGTACAACGATTTATCACAACGTAGCGAATATTTGAAACGGGCGTTCCCGTTGTAAAAGCAACGGCTTGAACGCAGCTCATGTTTTCAAGCCAATCGATACCGACGTTAGGTAGCATAGGCCCTCCTTTCAAATCAACACCGTGCATCATATCGCTGGTATTAGCAATGTGATTAACGTGAGCAAAGAGCTGCGATACCCCGTTGTTATAAAGCTTGGTACCGTTGAACGAGTCGAGATGAATCATGCCTCGATGATCCCAATCGACGCCGGTGACGCTGAGTAGAGAATGATAGAACATGACCTTGATGTTGGCGCTATATTGCATCCCCGCCATGACGTGAGAGAGTACGTGGAGACCGTGGAGACCCGTTCCTTGAATACTGGCTAGATATCCCGTGCCCTTGCCCGTGTTGTATTCAGTGAACCAGTACTGCTTGGACGAGAAGTAGGGCTTCAACGCCTCAACCATTCTCTAGAAATAATTAATTAGTTTCAGTAAATTGTACCCTTGAGGGAGATCAGGTTTTGTAACCTAATCATATCTGAGGCCTTGTAGGGTCCCTCTATTTAGTTTACCTTATAAAGACCTTCGGGAAAGGCAGCTACGATCGAAGGCAAGTCATTTTCCGGTTTTTTGCTCAGCGTTTGACCATTCAGAGTATAGTCGTGAATAGTTATAGCGTCGAATAGGTCCAGGTTGTTAGCCAAGCCGAGTATCCATTCCGCTTGCCTGTTTTGTGGCTTGGGATTTTTTGCTAAGGCTAGGGCGCTTCCTGAATTACCAGCTGGTACACTGATAAGTGCCTTGGGGAATTTCTTTTGTATTTCAGCCACAATAGGCTTTATGTAGTCCACGTACGTTTGCACTGTAGGAAACGTCTTCACGTAGTCGTCAGAATTAAGGTACAGTTCGTTTCCCAGCTCGATTAGACACTCGCTTCCTGCACAGGCAGGAGAGAGTAAATCTAATTGAGCAATCACTTCCGCAGAAGAGAGAGTGAGGCAGTTGAGATCGATTACAGGCTTGCCAGCCATGGTATACTTTGCCATGCCACTCACCATGTTAGCTAGTGTAAACGTCCCCAGAGGGAATTTGTCCACGACGCTACCGAACTCCGAGCAACACGAAGCGTTGCACTTATCGACGTAGCGACCGCTGGTCATGTTCCAATAATTAGCCTAATTGAGAATAGGGCAGGTTTGGGCTGAAATATTCGTCGGTTTCTACCACTGTTCCTCCAGGATATCGCAGTCCTCCGAGACTGATGGAAGTGGCTGTTTGCATTAGCTGAGGAGACGAATACGATATTTGATTAACGGGCCCAATGATGTCGTTGACACCAAATAGCATTGGTTCAATTGAAACGCCGTCTCGGAGGGTCACAACCGTCGCTGACTGTATTGAAACGCCGTCACAGTCAGAGAAAACGAAGAGAGACAAGCAGACGGCAACTGTGAGACGCATTCTACTCATTTTGGTCAGAAAATCACGTGATCTATGCAAACAGAGAGTCATTTACGTAACAAATAGAATTTTATTTACGCAACCAATAGAATTTTACTGCGGTTGTCCTAATTGGTCACTTTTAGTGCAAGGCTTCTTTCGTTTTCGTGTCGTTTCGAGAGCAATTCCCGTAGAGTTCCGATGGGCTCTCGGAGACCCCTGTCTATTTTCCTCGCCTGTGGCCCTTCTCTTTCCTATAGGCGACTTGGGGCGACGTTTACGGTTCGTGTTTACCTTGATTAGGTCCCGCGAGGCTTGATGAATGACGTCCGTCCTTCTTCCTCGTGTTCGTAGAGCTGCGGTCTATCGTTTGCCTCCTCTCTGTTCCTCTTCTTCACCTAGACGACCGTCTTCGATCAGCTGAATTGTCCCGAGACTGCTCGCGAAGGCATAAATCGCAGAAACATCGCCGTTTGAGATTTGAAGCCGGGGATTTTTCGCTCTCGATCGCGCGCGAACATGGAAGAGAAAGAATGCCGTCTACGCGTTGAATCAAAATCCAACAGCCAAATACGATACACGTGGCCTCAAACAACGAGGAGCAGCCATTTTTCTAGCGCCAAATCTTGCCTTCGAAGGATCACGTGAAAAATTGGCGCGAATTTCCTCGGCCAACCAGTGATTCGTTGCCCTGGTGAATTCATCACAGTGATGTCACCAGAGGATATTGCACCACGGTCCATATAAAAGCGACAGGGCCAACGCCCAATCTTCAGTCTTGCGCTAGGGTGGGGGATGCCAACGGGCTGAACCTTTGAGGTCGATCGTGAGCTGGGGAAGCTGGTCGTTGGTCATCAAGCGTTTGTCTTCTGTCGATCCTTACTGAAGCTGCTAGGCACAGTGGATGGGCGTTGCTTGCGACGCTAAGATCGACACTGGGGGTCATAAAGGTCGTGGACGGCTTCGATTGTAATTAATAACACACAAAAGAATAACAAGCAAAAAAGAAGAAAAATAGACCAGACAGGGAGAAGGGAGGGGAGAAGGGGCAGGGAGCAAGAAGGGAAAGGGGGAGTACACAGTTAGCGAGTGAAGAACCGAATATCAGTATCATGAGGGCCAAGGCGATCGCTTAGAGCGGACCCCGGCACCAACGATGCCACCTTTCGGAGAATAATTTGTGAATTCATCCGTTGCAAGCAGACAGCCAAACGACGACGCCAGTATCGAGACGCAGCCGGACGATCATCGAGGAATTCAAGAGAAGGGCGTCGGACGATCTTTTTGAAGAATTCGACGGCGACAGGACTCCAGCGGCCGAAGACTTCAAACGTAAGGGGCTCGAAAAGATAGCCGAGTGACGTTGCCTCCCCCTGATACTTGAGACGCTTCTCGTTGTCACGTTGAAGAGCCGCAGCGCCGTTAGTAGAATGACTCTGTGGAAGGCATCCCGGACGTTGAGGGTTGATGATTGAAACGTCGAGAAGGAGCTTCTTGCCGTCGTGGTAGTCGTAGACGCTGATGTCAGGGCGCTTGAAGTCGCTAAACTCGCCTTCACGCTCAAGCTCACAGTGGAGGTTGACAGAGCGAAGTAGAGCAAGCCACGTGTGTTGTATCTTGTCGTGCCGGCGAGTTTGGCCTCCGTCCTTCCGGCAGGTGAGGGCATGGTAGCCTTCTGGATCCCAATCAGTGGAGCAGGTGCAACGGGGCAGACGACGAAGCACGGGGATGGGCAAACCCAGCCGGAGAGACACTGCCGTTTGAAATTCTGCATTTGTGAAGGACAGATGTCTCGAGGCCGGGATGGCATCCAGCCATGCCCCCGCGTCCGGACCCGCCGCACTCCGCAGCCGAGCTTGACAGGGACGATCAAAAGCCGGAAGCAGGAAGTCATGCGCAGCATCCACAATGAGTCGAGAGAGAGTCCGCTGAAGCTTGACATGCTTGTCCGGAAGGGAATCGATGGACGGTAGAAGTTCCGAGACAGCGGGAAGAGATTGTAACAAGCCGGAAAACGTTTGGAAGATATGGCCGCAGTAGAGGTCGCTTCGATTTGCGAAGTCAGGCGTCTCGCGATAAGCCGAGTGGGGCGTCTGGCTAAGGTATGCTCACTCTCCGCCAAAGAAACGTGTGGGGGCCCAGTGTCTCGTGGCATCTCCTCACTTGGATTAGCAATCTATACCCGAAAGATGACCTGACCCCCAGGACAAAACGCTGACCTTCTACTGGTGACTTTGGCAATCGTTTCGTAAATCCTCTCTCGACACGGTAGACTCGTTTCCTATCCAAGCGAAAGTCTACGGCCTCTTTGGGGCCCCGGTACGACGCGGTCGGGGGGACGGTGTGGGAGAGCCGTTCTCGATCCAGGCCGTACCGGTCGTGTTCGGGCCAATGAAGCAAGGTCTCGCTTCCAAAATTTTTGGGCTGTAACTGCGTTCGAACCTCCGCGTGGTGCAGCCTGGATCACGCTAATACGAACGCATCGCAAAAAGGTACGTACTCGGACAAATTGAACAGATTTTATCTTGTCTTTTTTTAGGTAGACTACAGTACCCCTCAAAAACTCGAAGGATTATCGACGCCATCGGACTCTTATCAATACAGTGAAATCTATCAGTAGAGTAATGCATGCCTTTTTGTTTTTTTATCTACGGACCTGCATGATACGCCGAAGAAATACAGTAGAACCGAAGGCCGCGTTTACTCCGCATACGGGTCTTCGCGTAAACGTGAGCTTTTTGCTCGGAGAAGCTGCGTTTTCCGTCGTCGATTCGTCATGGAAGACGTCGAGGATCCGTGGAGCACTTACGTTCGGCCTCATTTCGACAAGCTGGTCGAGTCGATGCGTCTAATCAAGCATCTCGATCGTCTCTACGCCAAAGAGATTATCGACCTCGAAGAGTACAACGAGCTGCTACACGCCAACGCCGATGGATCCAATGGCGCCGTTCGAAAGCTGCTTATGAATATTTTACCCAAGAAACTCCCGAAACGAAAATATTTCGACGGTTTCATCGAAGTTCTGGAGGCGTGTGAATCTCAGCGCACGCTAGCCGATCTCATTCGCCCGCCCTCGCCGCCAAAAGAGGCTTCCGATGTTGCTACGGCAACAACGGATACAGCCGACGCGGAGGCTAGAGAAGACGGAGAAGAAGCAATGGAAATTGCTCGCACAGATGAAGCTAAGCCAGAAGAAGAAGAAGAAGAAGAAGAAGAAAAAGAAAGCGAAGAAAGAAGATCAAAAAAAAAATTGGCTATAATTTATATTCAAGCTGATTCCGAGAAGTTGAGAGAGAAGTTGGACAAGCTGGAGAGTCGGCTTAAAATTGTGCTCAAGGAAAAACTGGGTATTGATGACGTCATGTTTGTACTAACATCTGAGGAAAGACGCCCTTCTGACGTTGCCGTGGTCGCCAATAATAAAATGCAAGTGCTTATGCAACTGGGGGGGATCGGTAAAAGCGAGTTTGCCAAAGTCAAACCGTTCTTTCAACTTATCATTGCATTATTTTTCAAAATTCCGCGAGCTAACGTTGACATCAAAGCGGAATTCACAGGAAGCGTTGAAGTTTTGATTGAAGTGCCCCTGGACGTTGCTTTTGAGATGATCTGCCTGATGGATGAAGGAGAAGCTCAGTTCGCCGCAGCTTTCAAAACCGTTCTACCTGAAGTCACTACCTTGGCCAATTTCATCGGAGGACTTCCTCCTTTGAACGTCCCTCTGCCTGCGGAGCCACCGCAGAGATCGGAAATAAGAAACGAGGTGAGAAACGGGATACGAAAGCAATGGCTTTATTATATTATAGTGTAGAACGCTTGCATTATTACACGAATTTCCTTTTTTAGGTTCTGAGTCAAATCCCAGGAGACATCGACGTGAAAAATGCCGAGACTCTCGTCAATCTTCTTGCCGACTCCGACCTCAACCTCCGCGAAACGTACACATTCATGACGACCACGTTTCCAACTCTTCTCGCCGCCTTCTCGCCCGACGACCAACAAAACTGGAAAGACGAGCTCCTCTTCCACGCCGCTGCTCGCAATCTCCTCACTTTCAGCATCCTCCTCGTCGACATCGACGCCGACCCGACCGCAATCATCACCGACCCCAAAACCGACTTCATATCGACGTCATTCCACGCAGCGACGAGCCAAAGCAACGCCAGAATCGTCCAATTCCTCATCGCCGCCTCAGCCGACCAGGACGCCGCCGCCGTCAACGTGATCGACGCGCAGCACGACACGCCGCTTCACTACAGCGCCCGTCTCAACGACGTCGCCTGCGCCAAACTCCTCCTCGCCGCAGACGCCGACCCGATAGCGCGTAACAAATTCGGCTACACGCCTGCCCATCTCGCCGCGCGCGTCGACGTCGGCGAAGGGCTCATTTTCGATCTATTGCGCGAATCCGGCGCGCATTTCAATATGCAGTCGAAGCGCTTGAGGTATACGCCGCTCGACGTCGCCGTTCGTTGCAATAACGAGAGCGCCGTCGTGGCGTTGATGCGACACGGCGCGAATCCGACGTTGAAGTCGAGATTCGCTTTGAGGGCTATACATCACGCTTCGGGGCTCGGGTCGAGACGCTGTTTCGAGTCGGTTCTGTTGAATGGAGGCGATCCGAAGGACGTCTCGTTGCTTGGGAACGCGCTGGAGTTGGGCTTGGCTCGCGGGCAGACGGATATCAAGGATTTCATGATCGATTCATTGCTTGGTGAGTACGTCGCCTCCACATGAGATTTCGGACCCCTGTAGACTTTTGTTGAATCAGTCGTGCCGTTATCTAATTGTGTTCTTTCTTATTTTTAGGGGTTGTGCGTTATCATAAGGTGAGTTGATAGGGTTCTAATTTTTGGGCTTGTGCACCACGTCGAGATTTTAGGAGACGTTTATGGTTGATGCTGAGAAAGCCTTTGAAGTGAGTCTAGCTTTATTTATGAGATCAAAGTAGTGAGTTGAATGCTTTTCCAAGGCTCAAAGGGAATTGGAGAAGACCAATGATGACCTGTCTCGGGAATTGGACTTGGTCGAGAAGAGGTGCAGTTCTCTTTATGACGAATCTAAGAAACTGAAGAAACAAGTAACGAAACGTCGGTCACATTGCATAGGCATACACTGCAACCCTTCCTTAGGTTGACGAACTTGAGAAAAAAGTGAATGAGCAGCAAGATCAGGTGAGTAGATTATAACCAATTATTGAATACTATGATTTTCTTTTAGGCCAAGTCTAACAAAGAGGAGATGGATAAAATGGCTCAGACGGTGCAAGAAAAACAAGAGGAATTGGCCAAAGAGGTGCTCAGGAGTCAACTCAGTCACTGTCGTCGACTACTTTTCTATTAGGTCGAAGAGCAGACCAAGTTTACTGAGCAGCTCAATAAGGAGGTTGAACAGATAAAGCAACTTCATGAAGAACTGCAGAAAACGGTTTGATCGGCTAATACTGTTCATGAAATCAAGATACAAATAATTTTAATAGGTGGAGGAGCAGACGAAAGATTTGGAAAAGATGAGTGCCGAGGACTCGGGCAAAGGAGAAACAGAGGCAAGCGGCGGCGACGGAGCTGCAGCGACTGCGTCTGCCTTACCCCGAAGCGAAGAGCCGCCTCCGGAAGGAGAAGACTAGGACTAGGATTTTATTATGCTTTGCACGAATATTCTAGTATCCGTGCTCTTTGTATGGTTCGTTTTTCATTTTTATGTAGCTCTTTTGATATTTGCCAAACGCCCTGTGAGTTTACCACCTGTGAGAGTCAGAGTCTCTGCCTGTGGAGAGCCTGTGAGTGGTGTGTCGTAGCGCGCGGGTGGGAGCCGTTGTCAGTCGAGAGCGATGGTAACCTTTCTCGCCTTTATCGCTTCCTCTAACGCCGTTTGCATAGCCTCCCAAGAACAAAAAGTTAACCAAAGAAGAGAAAGAGCGGCTAAAGCGAGAGGAAGAGGAAAGACGCGCGGCCGAAGAAGGCAAGTCGTTTTATCCCGTTTTCTCGACAAAATCGCGACGTTTGACGCCGCGCAGAGGCTTTGCGATTAGAAAAAGAGAAAGAAGAAGAGGAGCGACTCGAGAGGGAGCGCCAGGAACGCGAGGAACGCGAACGCTTGCAAGCCATAGTGCGCGGTTGCCATGGACGACGATACATCACTGACTCGCCTTCGTACTGCGTAGGAAAACGAACGATTCGCCGTGGAATCGTCCGCACTCGACGAAATCATCGAAAGATACGAACACAACTTGAGAAATCTTCGATGGCACGAGAAAGCGAGAGCGAAAGTAAGTGCAAAGCAAAAACGTCTTTTTTTCTGACGTCATAGCCGTAGATTTAACACAGTAAGTCCCTGTAGCAATACCCTCGTCATTTCTCTAATAAAAACTCGAATAATAATTAAATGTCACAAATCAATTTTTTTTTTAAAAATTGTATTGTTAGTGGGAACGATATGTCAATTGCGAGTCCAGTCCCGATCCCACGGTGGAATCGGAATTGAATACGTACATGTCGTTGTGGAACGACGACGACGATCGCAAAACGCTAGAAAATCAGCTCACGCAGTGCGAAGAAATGCAACACGTATAGTTTCAGAAAACCCAAGAAATAAAAAACCATATATAAATACGTAGATTATTCGCGAAACGAAAAAATTGCTCCAGGAAAGCGATTTCGATAGAACGAGACTTTCAAAGGTCAGAGACCGAGAGCGTTGAATTTAATTAATTAAAAAACGGTACGACGTCTAGTCGTCTCTGTTATTACAAGACATGCTCGACGATCGACTCGACTTGGCTGCACTTCACGTGCTCCAATTCGCCGAAGCGCACAGCGACGGCGACACGCAGAATTTGTCAGTGACCGCTCAGAGCAAAAACGTGACAATAGGCATATGGGCTAACACGACAAAAAATCCAAAGTTTGTGAATATTTAATTAATTAATTAATTAATTAATTAAACGGGTTTGTATTTTTCCCCCAGGATTAAGAATTTTTCGTTTGAGGCTCGCGAGTTCACGTGCGATTTTCCGAAACAGTTGGTTTTAGCGAATGTCGCCCTTCGTCTGATGATCACGCGATTCGATCATCTTTCGCCGCGCTGCGTTCTCTATCGAATGGCGTCACCCAAGATGAAGACAGAAGAAGACGACGAAACGAAAGAAGAGACAGAAGGAGATGGTAAAATTTAGGAAATTTGTAGAACGTCTTGAGACACTGTTTTGTTCTGAGACTTGCCCCAAGATAGAACGTTGTGTGCACTTAGAGGCTGTTCAGATCTACTTCAAACCTTTTATACTGAGACCCCTCTTTTTTGTTTCAAAGTCGTAGGCTACTGAGACCCCTTTTGTTTCAATAGCTTGAGGCTCGTACTTTTTAATACAGTACTGTTTTACTAAATATTCTTTAGGGCGACATAGTCAGAGAGGTGACGGCAGCGGCAGTGCGGCAGTCAGCACCAGTGACGTAGCAAAGAACACAGCAGATGACGAACGAGAAGTAAGAGACAGAAAAGAAGGGAAATAGTCTTACATTTTCTCTGTAGGGTTCTGCTGTATCTGGAGCTGCTAAATCGCCGAGTGCCAAGTCGAGTGTTGCAGGTGATCCTCCAGCCCAGTTGCAGGCGGAAAACGCCGAGGCATCGGAACAAAACGAAGGAGCAACTCAAGAAGAATCAGTTACGGGTAAAGTCTTCATTTCCAAAGCGAAACTGTATTAAATTCACTGACTTTAGTCGAGGAAAATGACGTCAGTGGAGCGAACGAGGCGGCAGTCGAAAAGGAAAATGACAATAACGACGACGATGATGATGACGACGAAAGAGACGAACTTCTCGACGACGAAAACGTCGTCGACTTGCGGCAATTCGCTCCCATAGGCGGCGTGTTGCATTTCGACTTGCTCCAGCTTCCGCCCCAGCCGAAAACAGTCAACAATTGGACAATGCGCGAAGGCAAGTAAAATAATACAACACGGAGATATCTTTATATGTCTTCGTATCATAGTTATTGAGCCTAGATTAGTTAAGCTTTCGTATCCCACTGGGTCGACTCCGGCTACTTCAAATCAGCCCATTCTCGCTATTAATATGAAGTATAGTTCACTAGGGAGTCTCTGCGTTGTATGACCTTTATTGATTAAGATTGCCTCATGACGTTTTCTTTCCTGAAGAGCCGCGCTTGGCTCGATGGGAAAGCAGTCAAAATTGCTGGAGAACGGATGGAATAAAGGACGCTTTGATTAATCACGGTGAGCCTCAAGTGGATTAAATGCACGGCATGACACTTATCAATGAGAATAGATGATAGATCCATTTCCTTCAAGTCTCAATATATATCTCCTTTGGCTATTATAACGGTAATCATAGCGAAAAACGCATTTGGGGTGGGTTATAGTTCGATTTTTGTAGGATCGTTACGTTCACCTGCCGTTTCAGCAGTGGGAACTGAGGCCTATGGGTGTTAGTAAGGCAAAGCTTAGCATTACTACAGGAGCCAACGTTCAATTAGAAATCGAAATAGAGGTAACTCCACGTGCAGTCGTTTCTACACGTTGAGGAGATAGAGTTCTAGAATGGTCTCTGCTGGCTTTCAATGCCTGACGATTTGGAGGAAATCAAGGGAATTCTGAATAAAGCCGTTTCACCTGGTGAGCTTCAAGAGGTAAGCATGCAGAGTTGTCCATTTTATTTATCTATAAATTGAATCTGCTCTACCGTAGCTCATGTTCAATACTGGATTGAATATATTTCCTGCTGATGACGGCAATAAGTACGTTAGTGTAGTCGATAAGGTCAGGCGCATATTATTCCTTTACGGGAATTTAAAAAATTGCGGTGGCCTTCTCACTCCTAGGATTTGACGCTCGAGTTCTCTCTCTATCGTCTCATGGCTCTACTGCTGCCCTCGGTCGCCATGTCGTGGAGTCGATGGAACGCGGAAACGTCGAAGGAGAAGATAATTTTTCGATCCGTCGAGTGCATGAACGCAAAGCCGATCGACGATGGAGCTTGGAATACGTACATGGCTGCAACGAGATGTGCCCTGCTACCAATCACTGAAGACACTGAAGAATTTGAAAGCGAGCCGAAGGAAAAGACTGAGGTAGAGAACCCTCAAATTACTGATTTATTTGCTAATTTTTTATAGGTTCATCCTGATATCTATAACGTGTACAAGGCGTCGGGGGCGAGTGCAGGCGGACTGAAGCGCATCAACGAGGCTAAGGTTGAGTTTACCGACTGTGTGCATCATTTGCTGAAGGCTACGAGGCTGCTCACATTTTCATGACAGTATTAGCGTTTTGATGTGCACTTGGTGCTGTATTATGTCATAGAATCACGTGCCCAAGTGAGCTCAGAGGTTAGTGACGTCATTTGAGAGCCGTGTCGCCTATCCTTTTTTCTCGCAAAAATGGCCCAATTCAAGCGCGATCAAGTGATGACGGGTCCACTCCCGGACGATTTTCTTCGCCTGCCGCCTTCCCAGCCGTCGTCTACGACCGTGACGCAAGGACAGACCCCAGGCGGTCAATTCGTCGCGCAAACGACCCAAGGACCGTACGGCGTGCAGCAGCAAGTCGCCTCGTACGCCGCCCCAATGGTGGGAGTCCTTTCGCTCACAGTCGCGCAAGTAAATCGTCATTTCGAAGGGGGGGCGGGGTTGTTTCTATTTCTTACGTGTGCGTGCAGGCGAGATTGGCGAAGAATTACGGCATCACTCGCATGGATCCCTACTGTCGCATTCGCTTGGGACATCACGTCTACGAGACGCAGACCGCGCAGAACGGAGGCAAGAATCCGCACTGGAACAAAACGATCAGATGGTAAAGAAAAAAAGATGGCGTCAACAATCAATAATTAAATTTTTCGTTTAGTGACTGTCCTCCCGGATGCACTACGCTTTACATTGAATTATATGACGAGGTAAGAGTTACGCATTTTGTCTAAAATATTTCTATTTCTTTTCTTCGCAGAGAGCGTTTTCTGTCGACGAGCGAATCGCTTGGGGAGTCTTTGAGCTCCCCGATCGCGTCTTCGATAACCAGCTGGTCGACGATTGGTTTCCGCTGAGCGGAAAACAAGGCGACGAGAAGGAGGGAGTTGTTAATCTCATCATGGAATTCAAGGCAATAAAAAAAAAGAGACGAGATATTGGGATCCTCAAAATATTTTATTGCGTAGGTTCAGCCTTCGATGCATTCTTACATGTACACCAATCAGCCTATGATGGTTGTACCGGGAACCATGCCAGCACCACAGGTTGTCTATCAAGGTAAAGAGAGTTATCTCTTACTCTGTATATGTGAGCATGCATGGAGAGATAAATATACTGGGAATGAATGTAGAGGCTCTAATAAAACAAAGATATAGCTGATCCACTGTGAAAAAATGATTGTAGTAGAGCAAGAAAGATAGATACACTGGGGAACAAATCTAGAGGCTCTGATAGAGATCTAAAGTCGATTGGTTGTATCTATAGGCGGGTTTTACCCGGCAGCAGCTCAGCCTTATCCCCAGTCGCAGCTCCATCCTCAATCGCACCCAAGACCCCAACAACCTGGACAACAACAACAACAGCAACCAAGACAGCCAATCACGGAGCAGTCCGTCCAGCAGCTCAAGGACATGTTCCCGTCCATGGATGATGACGTCATTCGTTCCGTTTTGGAGGCGAGCGGCGGCCACGTCGACGTCGCCATCAACAATCTTCTCTCCTTCGGCACGAGCGAAGGCGGTGGTCAATCGTAAGCTGAGTTGAGTGCAGACTTCCGTTTACATTGTGTTTGCTTGCTTGCAATTATACATAGATTTGGTGTCGTATCCTATGTTTTTTTTGTTGAGATCTAGATCTTTCGCTGAATGGCTGTGCGTTGTTTTTACTCCTAGAAGTGTCGTGTGAGTTGATATATGAAATCCAAAGATAGCCTTCTGCTTAGGCAACATTATTGTCTCATCAAACTGTTTCTCCAGGTTAAAAATAATTTTCCAATGTTCGTCTATTTGAAATCTTTAAGGTATCTGGTCAGAATCCTCCGATAAACACACACTGAGGGCCCTTGATTTTCGTACAGCGGCTTTTAGAGGACCCATGGGCATAAGACTTCATACGCTACGCGATTCTCATACACCCATAAATCTATTGGCTGTCAGAGCGCTCAATTCTCATATACCCATTAGCCTATCGCGGCTTTTTAGAGGGCTTAAGTAATTAGAAGGCCTGCGGCGCTTCTCAATACATACCTCTTTGCCTAACTAAAATTTAGACTTTATTTCAATGTTTTTCTGTATACAAATTCATCTCGACTAAGAACACACGGATCAACGTCCCCGGCGCAGTTCATTTCGACTTCTTCAACGACAGATACACCTTTCCCTGTATCTTCTCCTGATGGGGATTAATTTTACGAAGGATCTCGCCCAGCTGAAGAACGATCTTCTCCCCATTCAAATCCGTTTTCCGCTTGAACTTCTTCAGGAGATCCTTCGTCGTCATGGGCTTCAAACTCAAATACCGTTTCACAGCGTCGGCGGTAATCCGATTCGTTTTCTCATTCGTCGACTTTTTGGCTGACGACGGCGGTGGCGGAGGCGGCGTTTCAACAACGACTTTATTATGAATTTTCGGCTTTTTTGACGACGACGTCGACTCGACGTCCTCCTCGTGCAATCGCTTCTTATTCAATATCGACGATTTCGCTACGGATTCGTCCTCATCCGCGTCGAAATTATCGTCGACGTCAATGTCATCGTCCGATTCCTTTCCCCCCGTTCCGCTGGCGGCGGCGGCGGCGGCGGCGGTGGCGGCGCCGCCGTCGTCGCCGTCTTCGCGAAGTCGAAGGAGCTTCCGAGTTTCTTTTCCGCTCTTCGTCAAACCCGTTTCGCCTTCGTCGTCGTCGTCGTCGTCGTTCGCCTCTTCGTCGGCTTCCTCTTCGTCGTCGCTTCGCTTTTCCGGTTCGTCTTCGGGACGATTTTCCTCGTCGTCGTCGTCGTCGTCGTCCGCCGCTTCGTCGTCGCTCTTCGTTTTCGCTTTCTCGTCGCCTTTCTTCTTTTTGAGTTGGTCGATCATTTTGTCTTCTTCCTCTTCCGACGATTCGCTGGAGATGTAGTCGAGTTCGTTCGATTGGAGCAAGTCGGGGTCTTCGACGTCGCTCCCGGCGTCGTCCTGTTTTCGCCGTCTCCTCGTCTTTTTCTTCGCTTTTCCGCCTTTCTTTTTGCCACCTAAAAAAATTATTAGTATAGAAAATTTATATATATATATGTATATGATTGCCTACTTTCGTCGTCGTCGTCGTTTTCTTCGCCAGACGAATCCATCCACTCGTCATTGACTTGCTAAAGAAGAGAACGGACGTTGTTATAGCTATGCCTCTACAAGGTCACAAGCTAGGCAGAACGTATACGCGACAAAGATCAAAGGCCACTGAAGACGTATCTTCTAATATGCCTCTATGAAAGACTAGTCTTCTACTATGAGAACCAACCTACCACTGAGCATCTTACGCTATAAAAAAGAGACCTCCAAGATCAAAGACTCGTATTCTACTATGCCTCTATGGAGAACCAACCTAAGGATCTACCTATCTCTAAGAAAACGCGTCTCTTACCAGGCCCTTTCCTCTTTCCGTTATTCCTTTACCGGTCTCCTCCTCTGCCCCCTCCTCTTCCTTGTCTTTCAGTCTCTTCTGCGTCATAATAGCGAAATGATTCATCGTCTTGTCGCGCTTGCTGAACCGCTCCTCCGCTTCCTCGACGTTCAGAGTCTTATAGGGTATCGACGAGTTGAAATTGTACCAAGCGTTAATCGGATGCGCTTCGAAAAATCCCTCCGGCGATTTCATCAGAACATAATAGGCCGAACTCTTGTTCACTCCGCCCTCTTTTCGACCAATAAAACTACACACGAAAGTATTAATTTTTTAATTATTATTTAATTATTTTCTCGAACCTTTTTCCCTTTCGTCCGCTCTCCTGGAGAAGAAACGGATGATCGTCGATTGAGACCTCTCGCGGCACGTAGCCGCGTCGACGCCAGCGCGCCTCTTTTCGCTGCTCTCGCCCGTACTCGCTTCCCTCTCCGAATTCGGGCTGGTCATCTTTCCCGGATGCCTTCTGGGCCATGGCGTCGCGATCCGACTCCTTTCGGACGAGTTTTGGCTGCGATCGAGCGTCGGGCATAATCAGAGTAGCGGAGAGTAAAGCCTACGTCTTTTAGTTGGGTCAGATCGATCTTCGATTGGACGTTTAGACGCATCACGTTGAATTTCTTCGTCGGATTTCTAGAAAGGGAGGTCTTGATTCGACTCCAAGGGAAAGCTGCGCTGTACTACTTCGGAAGACGTAGTTTGAGCTCTTTTACTTGACTCTCCATTTCGTTTTTTCCGGGAATTCGAGTGTGATGACGCCCGTATTATGCCGCTACTGATCGACGATTTCTCGTGGAAAGAAACCGCTCAGCACGTCTATATCGATGTTCCTTTGAAAGGAGTGAAGCCTAGCCAGGTCGACGTCTTCACGACGGACGTCTACATCAAGGCAATTGTCCTTATTCGATCTCTGGCAACTAAGAAAACCCTATTTCTTCGCAAACTAGATAAGCTATCCTCCGTATCTGTTCGAAACCAGACTTCTGGACGCCGCTAATGAAGATAAGAGCTCGGTGACTCTCAGCAGCGGCGTAGCGAAGATCGTGCTGGAGAAAAGCGAATCGAAGCTCTGGAAAACTCTACACCACCCCGAATCAAGTAAAAAATAAAACTCAATATTTAGAATTTGAAAAAAAGCACTTTATTTTAAATCTGACCTATTAATTAATTAATTAATCTTATTAGAAAACAAGGAATGGATGCGAGAAGAGCGCAGACTTGCGCTGGAACACGCCCATCGCAAAGCGCAGTCAAATCAACAAGAAATGGCCGTCAAACGTCGAGAAGCGGAACGCTTTGCTCTACAGAAACAGATGAAAGTAGAAAAGTAGAACCCATTAGCTAAACCAGCCCATAGAATTAACTAGAATTCGTTCTATAAAAAAATCGATAGGATTAATTGAATATTTTACTGTAGCAAGAAGAGGAGGCGAAGGAAGCGATTCAGACTGCGAAGCAGAGAGTGAGAGACGAAACTGTGGCGGAAATCGAGGAATGGAAAGCCAAGGAAGAAATAGCTGGTCGAATTTTGGATCAAATGGAAGAGGAGAGCAAAGTGCCAGAGCCCAAGCCACGAGTTCTAACAGCAAAAGAACTCATAGCAAAATCAAAAAGTAAAGATTATGGTGATCTTGATTAATAATTAATTTTATTTATTTAGCTGCGTCGAAGAGCGTTTCGACGGCTCTTCCGCCGACGAGGCAATCGGGAAGGATCGAGGTCTCGTTTACTCCGCGAATATTGCCGACTCCAATGCGGGAATCGAAAATAGCGGAAGAGGAAGAGGTACAGTCATTCTCGTATTTTAAAAAAAAACAGCGTTTTAGTTTTTCTCAGTGGCTGGGAAAAATGGCTCAAGCCGGTCGAGCCGGAACCGAAACAGCAGCGCAAGATAAAGACAAGGATATGACGGAGAGAAATCCACTGTGGTTGAGAGACAAGGGAAAGTGAGTAACCAGTATTTATTCTCTATGGTAATATATATTCTTTTTTTTGAAATAGTGAATTCTATCAGGCTGGCGATTATTTGTCGGCTATCAACGCTTATACGGAAGCTATAGAAATCGACTCGACGCTGCCGTCGTATCCTATTTGTCCCAAGGGCGTATTTTGTCTTTGTGGTTCTTCTGCGTGTTTTGTTATTGTCTCCTTGACGCCGTCCTTCTCGCCCCAGTTTGTTCTCCAATAGAGCTGCCTGCTATTTGCATCTGAAGCGATACGAAGACTGCGTGGAAGACTGCACTCAGGTAACCGGGAATAGATGACCGGATAGGGGTTCTCAGAACTAGTGAGCTTCACGCTTTTAGTCGCGTAGGAATCGCGCCTCTCCACGCACTTGCCCAAAGCCCTATGATAGCTAATTGTAGACTTATAAGAACATAGAGGAGATGACGAGCTTCTGTGTTCTTTAATTTCGCAAATGAGCTTTCTATAGATGGGAAAGACAAAGAAAGTAGTATGCGTAGCAGATCTGTAATCACCTGTATAGATAGTGTTTCCCCCCCATGGAATGGCTAGTTTAGTATAGAAACTAGAAGCCTTAGAATATGAGACTTGGAGCAGGGGCTATCTTGAGGTAGATGAGTTTCTTTAGAACCCGCATGCACAGCAGACTATAATAGGTAAACTATGCAAAAAACGCGCAACTCTAGACTAAAGTAAAAACTAAAGAGATGTTCGCGGTCAATTTTCAGACCGAGTTTGTATACATAAAACCCACATCAAGTGTTTCCTAACGAGCTTTCCATCTCTAAAAATTATAGCGAGACGGTAATCGAACTCTTTAATCCGGGATTGTCGCCAGGTGCTACAGTGCCGCGAACATTTATTTTAGTAGTAGTATCCTTCTGCTTTCCTTCAGCCGCTTATCGTCTACTTCTCGTCTGTGCTACTAGTTGTAATCCGCCTAAACCGCCCCATCATAGGATAATTGAATAGCGCGGCAATTAGTGGCTTTGGAGCTGTCTGATTGCGTACTGTAGTGCGTACTCGTTCTTCGGGTCAAAGGGGCCTCCATCTGGCCACTAAATACAGCGAGACCTCGTTTAGCAATTGCCGTGGCCGTCTAGACGCTGCGTCCTTTTTTTTTATTTTTATTTTCGATCGCTAGGCTCTTTCGCGACTAACGCCGCCGATCGAAGCGAACAGCGTGTCGCGGTGCCGCGCGCACGTGCGCCGCGCCGCCGCGTGGACGAAACTAGGCAACCACGAGGAAGGTACCACGCACGCGCACAATTAGCGGTAGAAATCTCCCCCCCGACTGCGCATATGGAATATCTCTCCGCCAAAATGCCAATCGAGATATTCCGCTTTTCATTCCGTCTGCGCTGGGGCCCCCCTAATGAGTTCCCTAATCCTAACCCAATTTCCTGTCCAACCGGTCTTCTCCGGGCTCCCTTTTCTTTATATAGCCCTTCGCGACTACCAAGAAGCACGGAAATTGGATCCCCGTAACGAACAGTTAAGAAGAGACGCCGAGAGAGTAGAGAAGCGACTTTCCTCTGCATAAACATCCGCTCGAAGTGATCATATCGCCTTTCGCTAGCCAGGTGTGGGTAAATACTCGCCGCCGCTTAGACACGAGTGGGAGGACCGCGCCCCTCACCGTTTACGTGGTCTCGAACACCGACGAAAAGGACGTGGCCTTTGCGCGCGCGATAAAAATAAGACAGAAGCCAAACCGCGATTGAAAACCCTGCGGGGCCCCGATACCGCATCCTAATAAACGAGAACCACCGTTTCGCTATCCTAAACGCCTATCACGGGGCATTCGCTTATGATCAAACGTCGGAACTCTACGTGGAGCTGACGAGCGCGGTTGGTTAGCGGCGCGTTCCAATCAGACTCCCCTTCGCAGACTCCCCAATTAATTCGTCGCACGTGCGACTGTTTACGAAACCCTTCGCGTATCGTCTGCCGAGGCCAGTAGCGAGTCTGCGGCGTCCGATTGCGCCTCGCCTTCGGGTCCTCTCGCGCCTCTCGTTTGTACGTCACGACGACGAGTCTTTGCCTACCCAACGCTACGTGTCAACCCTCACTGTCACTCCCAACGCGTCATCGCACGCGGCAATTGATAAAAGCGATAGCGCCTCGACAAAGCGAGCCATAGCGCGTCTGTTTGGCCTTCGACGGAAACCATGGCGTCGCGGTTCTCCCTATCGAAGCTGTTCGGCTCGAAAAAGAAAGAGAAACGACCGCGATCGAGTTCGACGCCGTCGCCGTCGCTTAATTTGACAGGGGACACGTTCACCATGCGATTGATGCGACCGGAGATGCGCGCGTTTCATCGCGAACGTGTTCGACGCGAATCGATGGCGTCGTCGTCGTCGGACACGGCGTCCCTAACGAGCGCCCTATCGGAATCGGCGATCGTCACGCGACGTCCGTCGCTCGGGCACGCGACGCGACGCCATTCGTCGCTCGACGACCCGAAAGCGAGCGCGCGCTCCGATCGACGGGCGCGCGCGCGTTTCTATCGCGCCGAAGTGACCCAGAGCGTGTGCGAAGAAGTCGTCGACGAATCGACGTCGTTATCGAGCGAGGATCAGGACGATCTTCTCGCTCGAGTCGACAAAATGGAGGCGGAGTTACGAGCGAGACGACCACCCCTCCCCGACACGCCCACCATCGCACGTCGCTCGACAAGCTCCGACGCCGATAGCGGACTGGATAGCGCGAGCGTCGTCACCGCTTGTAGCCAATCAGGAGGCGTCAAGTCCGACGGTGGCGGCGGCGGCGGCGGCGGCGGCAACGTTGGGAAAAAGGGCGTGCGCTTTCTCTTTCCCGACGCCCGTATACCCGTCCAGTATCCGGGTAAACGCGATTTGGATCTAATACGCTCCGATGACGAAGAATTAGACACGGACGAAGAGTATTTGGGAACTATCTGACCGTAAATCTCAACTGCCACCAATGTAGTTTCTAATGCTCTCACACGCTATTTTCCAATTTTAATTTCTAAGGCTCATGTACAGCTAAATTTCTGACGTAAATTTTAATTCCCGTCACGTGGCAAAGAAAATGTAAAGTATTTGTTTCCCGTTTTGCAGATGATTTCATTGATTTCGAATTCCATTGTATGTGACGTCATAAATTCGTCAAAGCAGTCCTAAAATACATTATATTAATTGCGTATTATATGCACGTATAACGTACTTCAAGCGATTGCTGAATTTCCGGTGTTAGAGACGGCAAAATGTTTCCCAACCACCAAGCCACGCTCAAATGAAAATCCATCTCCTAAGAAATAAGGAAAGTAGATCACATTACCCCTCCTTAAAGGGACGATTAGCTTGCCTTATAGAAGTGCTCTAAATTGAACTCATCAAAGGCTGTATCAACAAGATTGGACACAGCAACAAGCTACATATACAAAAGTAATGAATACATATCTAATGCCAATTAAATTGAACGTTATTCTCCCTACGTCTTCGCAACCGGCGAGAATTTTCAATCCAAGAAAAGACCTAGGAGACGTCCAGTATATCTCACAAGCCAATTTCAATACTTTTGGTTATCTAACCTCGTCTTTTCCTCGTTGCAATAAACGCGAATGCTCCCAAACGTGCAGGAGAAACTACGAGAGAAAATTCCACGCGTTATTGCGTGCACGAGAAAATTTCTCTCTACCTTCGTTTGGCGTTCAGTTGCATGTGGAGCGCGTCGACGAGTGGCTGTATCCAGTGATGTCGTATCGTGACCGTTTTCGATACGCTGACGTGAAGCTCTCTCGACGGAATCAGATTCACCGTGGAAAAGTTGGCCGGCAATCGGCACATGGATATGAAACGCTGAAGTCGATCGGTCAGGGCGGATATCAGGGATCCGAACGTCGCGTTAGAGCTGACTGAAATAGAAATAGAAATGAGGGGGGTAAGTGCAGTCTTATCTTATGAGTCTATGTGAGATGTATAGAGAGTATCAGATAATCACTTGCATAAACCAATTTCATAAACTACTCATATGCTACTCATGCACAAGTCGATATAGTTGTGCTAGGCACGTGACCAACTTTGTTATTATACGTGTAGACTATGAAACTTACACTGAGCGTAAACGTGTGTTGGCCAGTTGCCGGCGACGTGCGGAAACGATCGCACTCGACCGTCGTGTCTCGATCGATCCTCCGAATCCATCGCATCGTCTATGACGTCAGTTTATTTAGCTCTCGTTTCCGAGCCTTTGCGTACCGTCTCCGTGCATTGCAAGAATCGAATCGGGCACGGGAAAGCTTTCTTCCGACGAGTAGGAGCAGTATTTTCTGATGTAATCGTTTTCGTTGGCGTTCGTGATTTTATCTTGGGATGCGTTTTCTACCTCGATCGGCGTCCTTTTACTCGTTTTCGACTCGGTTCGTAGTCGATGTTGTTTGCGTCGTCCGTTTCGTTGTCCTCGGAGGAGGAATAGTCGACGATAACCTCGGATACGGCCATGGGATGCTGTTTAGTTGTTTTTGGTGTACATACGGGAGAATGGAAGCAATTAGTTCCTGAGCGGAAGTGATCGCAACGCATGACCTTTCAAAACCTGTATGTACTTCCAACGTAAACGTTACCTGCATGCACCCCTGCGCCCAAAGAAACGAAGCCCGGGGGTGGTCTAATTACAAGCTCAAGTAGCATACAACTTCCGCATATAGACATGTTACGGGAGACGAGAGATCTTGGCACAGTTGCAGTTCCCGGACTATGGTTAGAAGATTGAATAGACGAGAAAGGGCTCTCAAGGCCGTCCAGCAGCTGGACGCCTTTCCTAAGCACGAAGAATCGGTTCAGGAAAAGACGAGCAGCGGAGGAACAGGTGAGGCCTCATTCGGGGGAAAAAAAACCTGCAACGGGGTCTTTCTTCCGCTTAGTTTCCATTCTGACCTTCACGCTCATCACGATATTAGTCGTCTCCGAGTTCCTCTACTATCGCCACTTGGAGTACGTCTACGCTTACGGCGTCGACACCGATTTGGACGGGTAATCGATTTTTGCGATACAAAAAAACGCGATTTCATTACCAAGTTCGTTTACTAGCTCCCTGCTTTTTAATATCGACATAGTTGTAGCGATGCCGTGCGATTGTAAGAGACTTCTTCCTTCCAAAAGAATTGAATTTTTGACGTAGTATTTTTGTGTCAGATATTGGTGCCGATCTTCTCGATTTGGCCGGCACCACGCATCACGCGTCGGACAAACTGAAACAAGAACCGGTAACTCAACGTTTGATTCATCGCAGTTAGATATTTCGATAAATGCTCGCATAGACTTTCTTTGATTTGACGAAGAACCAAGAGAAGTGGATCAGGTATGAAAAATAAATGCATATTATACGAAGACTCTTGGTAATGTATCCTCAAAGTCAATAGGTTACGTATCTCTATTAGTCAATAGTTTGATCCCTTGTGTAGGATAAGACAATCCTACGCATACCATTCAAATAGGCAATAGGCCAATCCTACGCGTATTGGACCAGATGGCCGTGTTGAATCTCTTGTTGTTGTATAAGATGAAGGCCAATCCCACGTGTATTCCCCCAATAGACGATTGGCCCATCAAACTATATTAGATGATTCCAAAGTTGCTGCTCCCTTCCTTTTAAGACTACAGTGCGCGTATCTTTAGGGCTAGAAAAGAGCTCATAGCCAAACATGAAGAGTGGCGTTCCCTCAAGGAGGAGCACATGTCGAACTACGCTTCCGTGCACACTCCCATGCCGCCGAGATTAGACAGCGAAGCGCCCGAAGACAAAAAACCGGACTCCTGCCGAATACACGGCTCAATGGAAGTCCAGAAGGTAGATAGAAGAACGAGCAAAAGACTATAAAGCGCATTTCTAATTATTTTTAAGATTGCGGGGAATTTTCACATCACCGCCGGAAAGTACGTTTTTTTTAATTAAAAACCTCTAGCGAAGTTATATTTTTTTTCCGTGACTAGATCCATGCCTCATCCACGCGGTCACGCTCACTTGAGTGCCTTTATACCGCGCGAATGTAAATACGAAACGTTCGAGCCTTAGATCATTATATCCCTCACTTTTTTCCCCTCCTTATAAGCGTTCAACTTTTCTCATCGTATTAATCGTCTTTCGTTTGGTTTCGCCGCTATTGGCACGTTTAATCCGCTCGACGGGGAGCTCAAAATCACAGAAGAACGTGAGGCTCTCTCCCAATTGCTATGGGACTATACAGACTCTTGCTTCTTTTACAGGCAATCAAATGTTTCAGTATTACTTGCAGGTAATATCTTGTACCGTACGTAATAGGCGTTCTCCGTATGGGGGTTTCTTTAGATCGTTCCCACTCAGTTTCAACGCGTTACTGGGGCTAACTATTCAGCCAATCAATACTCTGTAACGGAGAGGGTAAACGGCTTTTTTCCTCCCCAAGATCTTTTCATTACACGTCTTAGGAGAGGGTTATTGATCATTCGGGCGGTAGTCACGGCGTGCCCGGTTAGCGCATTATTTTAATTGGAAAATTCCTACTATGTACGCATACACTCGTAGGAATTTTCATGAAATACGATTTGTCGTCCCTAATGGTTCAAATAACGCAAGTGAGACGACCCGTCGGACTATTTCTCGTACGACTGTGCGGAATCATCGGCGGCGTCTTTGCTACCTCCGGTAATAGGCATAAAATCGTCTATGGACTTTTCATTTTTTTACAGGTATGCTTCACTCGATCATCGGTCTGATTTTTGACATCATTTTCTGTCGACGAACGACGTCGACTTCGTCTCAAGACCCCGCTTCAGTAAGCAATACTTCTTCTTCTAATCCGACTACCCCATCGACGCCTACCGCTGATCATACGTTGTCAGAAAAGACCTCTTAGACCTGAAGTTAAGACGCGCTAGGATAAGGGCTCTTTGAGTAAGATTTTAACATATAAACAAAGGACGCGGTGTTGTCACGTGAGGGACATTTGCACGCCCGGCGTTTCTGATCCACAATGGCGAGTTTTTTCGCTAAGCTCTGGCGATTGCGATTCTCGATTATTGTCGGCGTCGTTTCCTTTATTGCTTTCTTTTTCGTCGGCGGCACGAGCTACGCATCCGGCGTCCTTTTCAACGAACTACTCAAAAAACCGTGCGACGATGAAGTTGGATACGTCGCGTCGACGGAAATCGAATGGAATTCGACGAATTCTTTCGCTTGCACGTTGAACGAAACCGTCGAACGCGAGTCGTGCAATCACACGTCTAATTTGGCAGCGGTAGACTCGAATTGCGGGGGATTTGGGCAGAGCAGAGGAAACACAGGTGAGTACAATACTACATCGTGCACAACTTAGTCGGAGGGCAGCTTCAGAATTTCCGAGTTTGGGCGTACGCGCGCCTCAACTTATACTTGCTTCTGTATTGTTTGGGGAGCTCTCCTTTAGCTTCCTTGCATACGCCCCTGCATAAATCTAGTCGTCGTTCCTTTTTTTCTTTTCCAGCGTGGACGTCGTCGGTTTACTTTTTCTTTTCGACGGCTCTTTGCCAACCGTCCGGCATGCTCATCGATCGTTTTGGCCCCCGAATCATTGCCGCGACTGGCGGCCTTTTATTCGGCGTGGGATGCATTGCCGCGTCGTTTACCCCGTCGATTATTACGTTTATTATTCCTTACGGCCTCCTGGGCGGCCTGGGCTACGCTTTTCTTTATCCGAGCTCCATAGTGATAGTCGCCAATCACTGGCGTAGACGAGGTTACGGGCCCGTAGCGAACGGTATCACCACGTCTGGCATGGGTGTCGGCACGGCGGCGTTTGGTCCGATTTCGTACGCCCTTATAAAACGATTTCAATGGCGCTGGTATCTTCGCGTCGTCGGCTTTTTCTTCTTCGGCACGTCTGCGTTGACGCTCATCGTCTATAGAGAGCTCAAAAAGGAGGAGAATGTTCAACAAAAGCGACGATTTTTCGATCGTTCGCTTTTGAAGAATCTGGCTTTTGTTTTCTATTTAATTGGAACTATCGTCATTTATTTAGGTGTCACCGTTCCCATAGTGCACATGGTGAGTAGCGATGATGTCTACGGGACTTTAATTAATGTTCTTTTTTCCGGCTTTAGATTCGCCATGCCGTCGATCTGTGCGTTAGTCAATTGGACGCTGATTATCTCGTCATCTATATGGGCGTTGGTTCCGCAATCGGTCGTATAACAATTGGCTTTTTTGCAAATCGCAAGAAACTGCATCCAGTTCTTCTTTTCGAAGTCTGCGTCGCCTCCTGTGCCATTGCGGTATTTGGCGCAGTGTTCATAACGAACTACGCCGGCTTCGTAGCCTTCATGGTTGTCTATGGACTCTTTTCTGGTGCTATCATGTCTTTTCCTGTTACCGTGGCAGGAAGCATCGTTCGTAAGGAGCAGATTCCTCAAGCACTAGGCTGGGCAATATTTGCTGAAGGACCGTCAAGTATCATAGCGGCACCAATCGCAGGTAAGATGTTACCGGTAGTAGGGCCTGTGTTTGCAGTACAGTAGAAGTTTAAATCTCTAACTAACAATGCATTTTAAATGTTTACACCATTACCATTTTTTAATTAGGTTACTTTTCTGTAGGTTGGCTATATGATGCCACGTGCTCGTATACGTATTCGTTCTATTTTGGAGGCGGTGCTTTTGCTTTGGGTTTTCTCGTGATACTTTCTGTTCCCTATCTTCTACGAAAGTATCCCAATACCGTCGACACCTCAAAACAAAAGGTCAATAGGGATGACAACGCCCTCACCGATTTCGAGTACTAGAACTAAGTGGAGATCGAGACTCGATCTTCAGTCTGAGTTTCCCCAGTAGTGTGTTTTCCTCATTATTTACATGCAATCTGTGGTCGTTCATCTCGTCATAGATGATCTCGTGACCCTCTTGGCGTACAGCGAATCAGTGGCAATTTTTTTAGCTCGACTGTGGGAGCTGCTATTATCTTTGAGAAGAAAGATTCTAACATCACAGTATAATGAACACGAAGAAAACCGCGCCATTATGAAGAAATGGCATCATTCCCAGCGTCACCTAAATATTAAGATATGCGTAAAACAAAGGTCGCGGTATTGTCACGTGAGGGAGGTATATCTGTTGTGCACGGCGTTTCTGATCACAATGGCGAGTTTTTTCGCTAAGTTCTGGCGGCTGCGATTCTCGATTATTGTCGGCGTCGTTTCGTTTATTGTTTTCTTTTTCGTCGGCGGCACGAGCTACGCATCCGGTGTCCTTTTCAACGAACTACTCAAAAAACCGTGCGACGATGAAGTTGGATACGTCGCGTCGACGGAAACCGAATGGAATTCGACGAATTCTTTCGCTTGCACGTTGAACGAAACCGTCGAACGCGAATCGTGCAATCACACGTCTTAATTCGGCAGCGGTAGACTCGAATTGCGGAGGATTTGGGCAGAGCAGAGGAAACACAGGTGAGTACAATGCTACATCGTGCACGACTTAGTCGGAGGGCAGCGTCAGAATTTCCGAGTTTTGGGGAGCCCCCCCCCCCCCCCCTTATAGCTTCCTTGCATACGCCCCTGCTTAAATAAATCTAATCGTCGTTCCTTTTTTTCTTTTCCAGCGTGGACGTTGTCGGTTAATTTTTCTTTGCGACGGCTCTTTGCCAATCGTCGGGCATGCTCATCGATCGCTTTGGCCCCCGAATCATTGCCGCGACTGGCGGCCTTTTATGTGGCGTAGGATGCATTGCCGCGTCGTTTACTCCGTCAATTATTACGTTTATTATTTCTTACGGCGTCCTGGGAGGCACGGGCGTCGCTTTTCTTTATCCGAGCTCCATAGTGATAGTAGCCAATCACTGGCGTGTACGAGGTTACGGGCCTGTAGCGAACGGTATCACGACATCCGGCATGGGTATCGGCACGGCGGCGTTTGGTCCCATTGCGTACGCTATCATAAAACGATTTCAGTGGCGCTGGTATCTTCGTGTCGTCGGCTTTTGCTTCTTCGGCACATCGGCGTTGACGCTCATCGTCTATAGAGAACTCAAAAAGGAGGAGAACGTTCAGCAAAAGCGACGATTTTTCGATCGTTCGCTTTCAAGAATCTGGCTTTTGTTTTCTATTTAATTGGAACTATCGTCATTTATCTAGGTGTCACCGTTCCTATAGTGCACATGGTGAGTAGCGATGATGTCTGCGTCACTTTTTATTAATAATTTCCGGCTTTAGATTCGCTATGCCGTCGATATGTGCGTCAGTCAACTGGACGCTGATTATCTCGTCATCTATATGGGCATTGCTTCCACAATCGGTCGTATAACAAATGGTTTTTTTGCAAATCACAAGAAACTGCATCCAGTTCTTCTTTTCGAAGTCTGCGTCGCCTCCTGTGCCATTGCGATATTTGGCGCACCGTTCATAGCGAACTACGGCGGCTTCGTAGTCTTCATGGTTTTCTATGGACTCTTTTCTGGTGGTATCATGTCTTTTGCTCTTGTCATGGTAGGAAGTATCGTTCGTAAGGAGCAGATTCCTCAAGCACTAGGCTGGGCATGCACTATTCACCGAAGGACCGTCAAGTATCATAGCGGCACCAATCGCAGGTAAGATGTTACCGTAGGGCCTGTGCTTGCAGTACAGTATAGAAGTTTAAATGTAAATCTCCAACTAACAATCCATTTCTAACCTTACCTGTTTTGGGCAACTTTCTGTTTCTGTACTATAGGTTGGCTCTATGATGCAACGTGCTCGTATACGTATTCGTTCTATTTTGGAGGCGGTACTTTCGCTTTGGGTTTTCTCGTGATACTTTCTGTTCCCTATCTTCTACGAAAGTATCCCAATACCGTCGACACCTCAGAACAAAAGGTCAATAGGGATGATGACAACGCCCTCACCGATTTTGAGTACTAGAACTACGTAGAGATCGAGGGTCCGTGCACCTTTCGGCCATTCTGTATTTCGTATTTTGTATTTCGTATTTTGTATTTTTTATACATGTTTAGATCATGTTTAGATATATCCCTTAGCGTACGTGCAGCGGATCAATGGCAATTTTTTTAGCTCGACTGTGGGAGCTGCGACTGTCCATTGCAGTCGGAGTCGTAGCCTTCATTTCGTACTTTTTATGCGGCGGCGCGACTTACGCGTCCGGGGTCCTCTTCAACGAGCTGTTCACTGCAAGAGGCCTTGCCACGAAGAAACGGCGCGGAATTCCACGGTCTCCTCCAACGAAAGCGCTACCTGCACGTCGAACGAAACTTGCAAGAGTGAATTATGTACGTCGACGTGGGCAGAAGGCAATGCGTCGATCACTGGCCACTCCCTTCTATCATGCAAATCGGATTGCGGTGGCTTTGGCCAAAACAGGGGAAGCACGGGTAAGTTTCGAATCAAACATTTTGAAATTAAAGGGTACGTGTACTTATATAGTGCCTAATTAATTAATTAATTAATTAATTAAAATGATTATATTTACGAGAACGTGATTCGAGTGCTCTAATCCCTTTCTCTCGTAGCGTGGACGTTCTCGGTTTTCTTTTGCTTTTCGACGATTTTTTGCTTGCCATCCGGCATTCTAATCGATCCACTTTGGCCCGCGAGCCATCGCGACGGCCGGCGGTCTTTTCTTTGGCGTCGGATTCATTGTCGCATCCTTCACTTCCATCAATTGCTACGTTCGTTTTGCCTTACGGCCTCCTGGGGGGCCTGGGCTTCGGTTTTCTTTACACGAGCTCTCTAGTGATCGTATCCAATCACTGGCGTAGACGAGGTTACGGGCCTCTAGCGAACGGTATCACCACGTCCGGAATGGGTGGCGGCACGGCGGCCTTTGGTCCGATTTCGTACGCTATCATAAAAAGATTTCGCTGGCGCTGGTATCTTCGAATCTTCGGATTTTGCTTCCTTGGCACGTCTGCATTAACGTTCATCGTCTATCGAATAATCAAGGGAGAAGAGAGCGAAGGGGGGCGGCAAAGACGACGAATTTTTGATCGTTCGCTTTTAAGATTCCCGCCTTCGTTTTCTATTTTTCTGGCGTGATCGTCATGCATCTAGGTCTCACCGTTCCCATAGTGCATATGGTAAGAATTGCCTGTATGTGCAACTTCTCATTCAGTTCTTTTTGTTTAATTAAAGGTACGCTATGCTATTGATTTATGCGTCTGCGAATCGGACGCCGATTATCTCGTCATCTACATGGGCGTCTGTTCCGTGCTCGGTCGAATAGTTATCGGCCTCTTTGCTAATCACAAGAAAATGCGTCCAATATATCTTTTTCAAGTGTGCGTCGTTTCCTGTGCCTTTGCAGTTTTTGGCGCGCTGTTCATAACGAACTACGGCGGCTTTGTAGCATTTATGGTCGTTTTTGGCTTCTTTTCTGGTGCTATCTTATCGTCTGATATAGTCGTGGTGGGAAGCATTGTCCGCCACAAGGAGCAGGTTCCCCAGGCGTTGGGCTGGGTACTGTTTGCTCAAGGACCGCCAAGCGTTGTAGCATCACCAATTGCAGGTAAACTGTATACACAATGATCATTGTTCGTTTCTCGTTATTATCACACTAATTGCTGTTTATAGGTTGGCTCTATGATGCTACGTGCTCGTATTCGTATTCGTTTTATTTTGGAGGCGCCGCTTTTGCTTTGGCGTTCTTTGTACTATCTTTTATTCCTTATCTTCTACGAAAGTATCCCAATGTCTACAATTCAAAAAGGAAAATCGATAATAAAGATAAGACTTTTTCAATATCTTTTCTTGGGACTATGTTGAGAGAATCCTCAATCTAAAAAATACAGATACGACTCATGAGTCACATGACACGTGATCACCAGCGCGATGAACGCTCGGGAGTTGCGATTACCAATTGCCATCGTGTTCACGGCATTCATAACGTTCTTTTTCGCTGGCGGCACGATCTACGCTTCCGGCGTTCTATTCAGCGAGCTCCTCAAGAAGCCGTGCGCTTCGATAGGAGACAACAACACGTCGCGATGGAAAAACGCGTCGACGCCGACGCTGCTCTCCCCGTCGTCGTCCATTCCCGATTCTGGC
This sequence comes from Oscarella lobularis, assembly GCF_947507565.1. Taxonomy (NCBI): domain Eukaryota; kingdom Metazoa; phylum Porifera; class Homoscleromorpha; order Homosclerophorida; family Oscarellidae; genus Oscarella; species Oscarella lobularis. Next base: position 390,848 of record NC_089183.1, read on the forward strand.
TGCAAGGAAAACGACTGCAGCGCATTTTGCCGCAGCGATGAAGCGGAAAATTCGAATTCCACCAATGGAACGCGAATCGACGAAGAGAAAGACTGCGGGGGTTTCGGTCAAAGCAGAGGAATCACTTGTAAGTGACGTCAGAAATATTATGAATTTTTATTGATCCTTAATTAATTAATTATGACGTCAGAAATTTTATTGATCCCTAACTATAACTCAAAAGCTAAAGAGGATATATCATTTCTTTTTTATAGCTTGGACCTCGTCGGTCTACTTCTGCCTCAGCACGCTCTTCGCCTCGATAACCGGCATTCTCGTCGACCGATTCGGCTGTCGCGTCGTCGCCACGTCCGGCTGTCTAATTCTCAGCGTCGGCTTTCTCGCCGCTTCGGCGACGAACTCGCTCGCCGCGTTCATCTTTCCCTACGGCATCATGGCCGGCGCGGGATTCGCTTTGGTCTATCCGAGCTCCATAGTAATCGTATCGAGACATTGGCGACGTCTCGGTCATCAGTCGCTAGCGAACGGTCTCGCTATATCGGGAATGGGCGTCGGAACGGCCGCCTACGGTCCAATCGCCTACGCCATCATCAAAGCGTGGACTTGGCGCGGCTATCTTCGCTTCATTGGCGTCGCCTTCGTTTTCACGTCGATCCTCACGTCTATTTTTTATATAGACGTTGCGGAGACGGAGGAGGATCGGTCCAAGCGAAGATTCTTCGATCGATCTCTGTTTAGGAATCGCGCCTATCTATTGTTCCTCGCTGGTGTGTCCGTGTTCTTTCTCGGTCTATCCGTGCCGGTCATTCACACGGTAAGCGAAATGGAGAAAATATATTTTATAGATAAAATTTTCATGTACTGATTTTCTTTATGTAGGTGCGCTATGCTCTCGATTTGTGCATTTGCCAATCGGACGCCGACTTTCTCGTCACCTATTACGGCGTCGGATCCGTGCTCGGTCGCATCGCAATTGGCTCGGCCGGAAATTACAAAAAACTTCATGCCATGATTCCATTTCTAGTGTGCGTCATCGCCTGCGGTCTCACAATCTACGGCGCTCCCTTCATAACCAACTACGCCGGCTTTATAGCGTTCATGTTCATCTACGGCTTTTTCTCCGGCGCTCTCGTCTCCTTTTACATTGTCGTGCTGGAACGAGTTGTTGATAAGGAGCAGTTGCCGCAGGCTCTCGGCTGGACTCTCACAGCTCAAGGACCATCGAACGTTCTAGCGGCACCTATTGCAGGTATTCCACAGAGAGACTTTTGATTTTTAAAATAATTAATTAAAGAGGGATACATAATGATTTCTTTCTTTCTTTCTTTTTCTTTTATAGGATGGCTCTATGACGCCTCGTGTTCCTATTCAAATTCGTTCTATTTTGGCGGAACGGGTTTTGTCGTCGGTTTTCTTATACTAGTGTTTGTTTCCCCTGTTCGGCGGAGATATCCTGGTTCGAAAGCGGACTCTAGTAGTAGTATGAAAACTAAAATATCTTCTTTCGAGATTTATTGGAGAGAATCTTCGGTATGATTTGCGTCATTGGGAATTCCCCGTTTTCTCCTTGCACTGACCTCTCCCACTGTTGCATCAGAAGCGTTCTTCCGCGTGCGCTAAAATTTCGAATGGCATGTTCGCGATCGTTAGCGTGTCGCCTATTCGTCGTATTCGCCGCCTTCGTGCCGCTGTTCCTCTTGGGCGGCTCGGTCTACTCATCCGGGGTCGTCTTTAACGAATTACTCAAGCGTCCCTGCGAAAACGTCTCGCGAATCCATCGTCCGACGTGGACGAACTCCAGCGCGGCGCCGCCGACGTCCGACGCAACGACGATCGGCTGCGAGGAGGCGACGTGCATAGAGTGCGAAGGGCGGAGCATGGGCAACGCGAGCGAGAGGACCCCCAGCTCAGAGGATGCGACGGATTGCGGAGGATTCGGCGAAAGCCGAGGAAGCACAGGTTTAGATCGAGCTCCATGCGCATGTGCTGTACTTTTCTTCTCTTCTCTTATATATAGCTTGGGGTACGTCGATCTATTTAGCAGTCGGCACCAGTCTCTCCTCCGTCGCCGGCGTTCTAATCGATCGTTTCGGCTGCCGTTCCGTCGCCGTCGTCGGTTCCGTGTCGTCGGCGCTGGGATATCTGACCGCTTCGTACACGCCGTCTCTCGTCACCTTCGTCCTCTCCTACGGCATATTAGGCGGCGTCGGATTCGCCTTTCTCTACACGAGCTCCATCGTCGTCGTGTCGCAACACTGGCCAAAGCATCAGGCTATTGCGAACGGGATCGTCATGAGCGGCGTCGGTTTGGGCACCGTCGCCTTTGGACCGCTCTCCAATGCCGTCATCGAAGGACACGGCGGCTGGCGCCCATATTTTCGTTTTTTGACGTTCTGTTTCATTGGCACGGCGGTTTTGAGTTTGTTCTACGCGAGCGTCGACGGCGACGGCGACGAGCGACCGCCTCGACGGAAGCTGTTCAATTGGACGCTTTGGAGAAAACCGTCGTTCGTTATCTTCATTGTGGCGATCGTTGTCATCTTCTTTGGCGCATTTGTGCCCATCGGTCACACAGTAAGAAATACTTGTATATATATATGGGTCCCTTGGTTCTCTATACAATTTCTCCTCCCTGTAGATTCGCTATGCGCGCGATCTCTGCGTCTGCACGGCAGACGCCGACCTTCTCGTCACCTATCTCGGCATTGGCTCGGTAATCGGTCGAATGACGCTCGGTCTTCTCGCCGATCGACTTCCGTTTTCGACGCTCACACTATACAACACGTGCGTCTTCTTCGCCGGCGTTTCCGTGCTCGCCGCGCCGGCGATCTCGTCCTACGCCGGATTCGTCTGTTTCATGCTCTTCTACGGCTTTCTCTCCGGCGTTGTCATATCATTTATTCTTATCATTGTGAAGAGCATTGTTGCTAAGGATGAACTGCCTCAGGCTCTCGGATGGGCGATCAGCGCTCAAAGCCCGTCCAACGCTGTTGCGTCGCCTATAGCGGGTAAGGAAATAAATAATTAAATAATTAAATAACTAATTTATTAGGTTGGCTTTATGATGCTTCGTGTTCGTATTCGAATTCGTACTTTTTCGCTGGATCGATGTTTATGGTCGGCTTTATTGTGCTCTGTCTTATTCCTCGTTTTCAAACGAAGACGGAAGGCTCGGAAAAAGGAGACAAGAAGCCGTTGCCGAAAACCGGTGCAACGTGTCAAAAAGCCCAAGTTCAGATGAGGGAATCCTACGTATAAAAAAAAGTTTAGGGGGTTGCTGAGACATTGATTTATTTATTTATGTATTTATGCAGTTGTCGCCCTAGAATCTTTAGTAGGTGTTGTGTCCCACGAGAATGGGCGCGTTTGCAAACAGACAATAGCATAGACTTTGGCAATTTTATTGAATAAAACCCGGAAGTAAACCGGAAATCCTAAAAATTTTTGCGCATGGCTCTTCCTTCTTTCGCTGTCCACCTACACGGACCGCGCGGGTCCGTACAGGCTTCAGTTTGGTGGGGGGTCAACCTCACTGCTCCCCCGTCGGAGTTAGAGCCTGTTTAGTCTCCCGGCTCGGACGCCTGGGACCGGCAGCGCTCGGATGTGAGTTCTGCCGGCCTGATTCCAGGGGGACCGCTATTGTGACCCACCGCGTCTTCCTAAGTGGGGTGGCAGTTTATCACTCGTGCCACTGGAGTAGGGGTTGTGCTCCCCTGCATTCAAGCCACTTTTTACCTCTCTGGCTCAAGAGTTGGGCCAGTTTTATTTAGTCACCTCGGGGCCCGGAAGTGAATGTGCCTACAAAAACAAAAAAAAAACAGTTAAAAAAATTATTAAATATAGAGAGGAATCCTCTGTGTTCTTCTGTTGATGACGAACTCAAGTCCCTTGTAAGGAATTGGAGGAAGCAGACGCGTGGTAGGGGTCTCTCTGAGACCCCATCGTAGTTTCAAGGCCAAAAAAGCGACGATGAGGAAATTGGGGCTCCGAGAGAGCGATTCGGCTTCTTTGAGAACGGAGGTCTAAAAGGAGCTGTTAAAAACGTTCGCGCAAGTGAGCGCGATTGTCTCACGTTTGATACAACGGTTTTTCGTGGCCCAAAAGAGCTGACGTCTCGAAGAAGCCGCTTTGCGCGACTCCGCAAAGTCAGAAAGGAATTGAGAGACGTTCTCAAACAGAGAGAGCGTTCCGCCTTGCTCATTTCGTCGTCTATCCACAGCGATCGACGACTTTTCACTCGCGGGCCGGTCCACGTGCTCCACGCTAGCACGCTACATGAAAGAAATGTGTACAGTAGATGCTTTTATTAGTCGAACTGACGCTACAAATATTCTCTCTCAGTCTACGGATAAGCGTGTGAGATGATCGCTATTGCTGTTTGCACTCTTGCGGCTTTCCTTCACCGTTTCCCTAAGAAAAATTCATTCAAAATTGCCTGAATGTACTTGCGAAGGCGGACTAACGTTTTTTGGCTTGAAATCCGGGTCGCTGCCCTCCAAGTCATCATCGTCGTTATCGTCATCATCCTAGAGACAAAAAATCGCGAAAAAACATAATCAAAATCAGTATTTTCGCTACATCATCGCCCATATCGTCATCCACCTAATAAAAAGCAAAAAAATTGAATTCATATTTAGCGGAGATGACGAAATCCACGCACGTCATCGTCGTCGTCCGTGGCTTCGCCAGTGAAGTAGAGCACCGCCTTGGGAATGAGACGATCGCGAAAAAATAAACCCAGTTCGTAGTCGAAAGCAACTTCATTCTATATAGATAATAGACACAATTATATGTAATTATTAATTTATTTTTTATTCTTACGAAGCGTTCTTGATCGATTTCTTCTTCTCCTCCCTCAGGCGGAGCTAAAAAAGGGAGAGAAATCATTTATTTCTCCTTAATTAATTCCCCCCTTTGAACGTTCACCTGTTGGTGGCGAGAAGAAATTAAAGAAGGAGCTCTGCTGTATCTGTTTGGTGACAGTCCGAGACTGGCCGTGGCCTGGGGGATAATAGATCACATGATTTATGCTCGTATGTTTGCTCCTTACCCTTGTGCTTCTGCTTCTTCTTCACCGACTTCACCGTGATGTTCTTGCCCTTATTCCAATTGATTTTACATCTGATAAATAAAAATAAAAAACACGTCATCTTCTAACATTACATATATTATTTTATTTTATTTACCCCGTTGATTTGGTCACTTCCGGTCCGTCGAATGCAAACGGATCGTCTTCGTTTACTTCGATTTTCACGTCATAGGTTTTGGTGAGAACCTGCACAAGCAAAGTCAATGTCCCATCCCCCCAGGCTCTATAAAGACTCTCTCACTTACCGTATCAGTGAAATAGTCGTTTGGTTCAAAATGAAATTTCAAGGTAAAGCCCTGAAATAGAAATACATATTATATATATATAGAGTGGTTATAGATTTTTTTTCTTCTTACCGGCGTTTTTTGATAGACCAATTCAATGTCGATCAAATGCTTCAAGATGGGCTCGTCATACTCCTAAACCAAAATAAATTAATTAATTAATCAGATCTATATATAGAAAAAATTCTCACTTGAATTTTGTCTTGAAGCGAGTCGACGTTCTTCATGGCAGTCAGCCAGAATTCCGGCACCCCTTTGACGTCTTCCGGGACTTTGTATAGAAAAAATCAAAATTATATAAAGATAAATAGAGTTTTGCTATTTACATGGCTTAGGCAAATTTGCTTTCTCCTTTTCCTCGTCGTCTTTTTCCTCTTCATCATCGTCATCACCCAACTCCCATTTGCATTCGTCGTCCGTCGGCTCATACTTTCCACAAATAATATCAGACCTCTGAAAAATCATTTTCCTAATTATTTATCCAGTAAATTATCACGTGATTACCTTGGCCTCGATTTCTCTATATTGGCTGGAGAATTTGCACTCGAGCGCGTGGACTTCTTCGTAGAACTTCGCCTCCACTTTCAGACTGTCGACCTGAAAAATATAAATATGCCACGTGATCGGTGCACATAATAAATTTCGCACCTGCAGGTTTTTTAACGCTTTCAGTCTTCTTTTGACTGAATCCGGTAAACTGCGGGGGAAAGAACTCGTTATTTGCGTCGAAACGCTCGCGCGATCGCTTACCTTTCGATGTAACCCGATGAGACGCCGACGAGGTCGCCCAATTGCTCCTGAGCGCACGGAAAGCGATTGTTTCCTCAAAAGAGGCCTCACTTCGTTTCTTACCTGCATGGCCATCATAATTTCGGGATTGGCGGCCAGCGACTGCAGCGCCGTGCCTGCAATGCTACTATCAGCACAAAAAAGTCGCGGCGAGTGAATTTCTGCGTTCTTACGTTCTTCGGCGGACACGTGGGCGCTTTCGGGACTTTCCGTCGCTTTCTCGCCCTTTTTCGGCGACTTTGCGGACGCGGGGCTGCGGATGAGAGAGCGAGAGATCGATTCGAGGTCGAGGAGAGCGCGAACGCGGAACCTACGAGCCAGACATCGCTGAAGATTGTCGTAATGGGAAACTTGCGAAAGAGCGCGCTAAAGGCGAACCCGCGCGCGCGCGCGCGCGCGTTCGCCGGGTCTCGTGTGCGCGGGAAAATTGTCATCCATAAGCAGAAAAGCCTTGAATTCAAATTCTCGCGTCATTTTTGTTGAGAACCTTTCTAGAAACAATCGAGAGCTTATCAGAAACCAATTGATTGAATATCTAAATTAAACTATTATTGTCTAATGTAAGATTAATTAATAATGAGACTCTTAGATTTCTAAGCTCATTTAGGGCTCAATTAAAAAGATCTCAACGAGCAGCGTCTGTGAAGTAATAAAGTGATAATAATAATATAAAAGAAATTGATTTTCAAAGACATCAAAAGACATGCACGTGCACGTGCAAGTGTAGCAGCAGAGACATACCGTCCATCGTTCCAATGTGACCTCAGTCGTCGTCCATTCTTGACAGCTCGCGAGTATAGACGTTGACGCTCTCCGAGTCGAACAGAACGAAATAGACGTGCTTGACCGAGCTCGCCATCACGGACATAAAATACGTCTTGATGGCTCTCAATATAATTTGAGCGGCAGTGTGCTTCGGAAACCCATTCCTATCAATAGATACATAAAAATTATTAGATATAGACATTAATTAAACAAAATGACCTGTGCGCTCATACTTAATAATTAATTATGATTCTCTTACCCGCCACTGCCAACTGATGGAAAGGCGAGAGATTTGAGATTCTCATTATCCGCCACAATCAACGCACTCTTGATCGTCTTCTCAAGCTGAGCACGAGCATTCGATGATCCCCAACTGGGAGAGTGCACGTGAATGATGTGAGAAGTAGCGGGAAGGCCCGGAGCGTCCGAAATCACAGCTGAAAATAAACCAAGAATTAATAAATTATTACGTATTAGTTATTAGCAATTAACCGTCCGCTTCCTTCAATTGACCGTGCGCCGTTGCGGTGGCGCTCACCGCCTGCTGAAGCGCCGCGCCGCCGGCCGCACTCAAGGCCGATCCTCACAACGGAAAACTTCACATATAATAAATCAATAGCTAAAACCTCGCTTACCCACTTGACCTCCCAAGTATAGTTGAGCATTTGTTGGGTGAATAACAGCGTCGGCGGCGATTGTAGTCAAATCGCTTTGGACAACAGTCAACTGCGTGTAGCAAATAAATTTATCATAGATTGCATATAGAATTCTAGATATTTGTGTTAATTAAAATCACTGTAAGTATGAAATTTTTAACTATGGGTGGTAATGGGTAGTCCTATAATATATCGAAGAAGAGATTATTATTATTATTATTACTGTTATTGCAATCTTCCTCTTATTTATTGCAGCCATTTTTCTCTCTGTACTACGTACTACGTGCCTACCTTTTGGCCGAGAGATAGGGTCTTCTCTGACAGGACATTGACAGCGGCAACGCTGTGAGACTAAGGAAAAAAACACAAATTTTGAATTTCAAAAGAGACACGTGACATTGACTCAGCCCCTCTGAAAGCATCGCGCAAGCTCCAATTGTGAGAAAACAAAAAATCGTTAGTAATTAGCATATAATTTCAATTAGACAGTAAAAAGAGGCTGAGACAACAATCAAACAGTCACGTACACCCAAAAACAAACAAAACAGCAGTTCTTTTTTTGATGACGAAGAACTAAAATGTCTAGATACCAAACAGGTGAGCCCCCCTTTCCCTCGAAACGCGCGCTACTAGTCGTCTTCTTCGGTCTCTTCGTCTTCGCTTACGGCTTTGGACTTTTTGCTTTTGCCGGCTTTCTTAGCTCCCTTTCCCGATTGTTTCTTCGGTTTCTTCGGCGAAGGCGGCTCCTTGGGCGATTTCGGCTCAGACGAGTCGTCTTCCATCGTTGGATTGCGAACGGCGAACGTGTGCGCCGTGCGACGCTTTAGAAGTTGGGGCAGGATATGCGGCAAAACGCCGCCGCACGATATGGTGACGCCCTTGAGTAACTGCGACGAAGAAAACCGCCGTTTTCGAACTTTTTTATACGAGTTAGTGTGCGCTACGCAATCTTGGACACGCGTAAAAACCTCTTTATCTGTGCTCGCGTTGCCGTGCGAGAGAAAGAGCGGCCCGGTTGTAATGGAGCATGTGCATGGTACAACACTCGCGTTGTGGTTTTGTGCGTAAACGGCGATCACGTGAAGGTGACAAACCCGGATGCCTCAGACCGTTAAAATTTCGAATTGGGCGCGATCCCGTGAATTTTCGCGACGCGGCCGATGCGAAAAACACGCGCGAAACGAACTGGGTAGTATTAGGAGTAATATCAGGGACGCTACGGGGGCACAAGACGCGCGCTCTTCAAAGGAGTGAGTCGCGCAAACGCCGGACCGATCCAGGCGTAGAGGGCTCGCGAGCCCCAGTCATTTCGCCGGCTCGAAAGCGCGTGCGTCACGCGCGCGGGCGGGCGAGTGCGCGCATCTTACCTCGTGCAGTTCGTCGTCGTTGGCGATGGCGAGCAAAATGTGCCTCGGTATGATTCGTTGCCTTTTGTTGTCGCGCGCCGCGTTGCCGGCCAATTCGAGCACCTCGGCGCAGAGATATTCGAGCACGCCGGCCATGTAGACGGGCGCGGCGGCCGATATGCGACGCTTGAGGATAGCCTTGCGCAAATATCGCCGAAGTCGCCCGACGGGAAACTGAACGCCGGCGCGATCCGATCGCGATACCGCCTTTTTGCGAGCTTTGCCTCCGCGTCCCGACATGATCCCTCTTGTTTTTTTGACCGCCCGCGCTTACTTGCTGCGGATCCTTCGGTGTGTCAAGATAATGTATCGTTTTGCGCAAGCGCGTTGGGGATAGGGTCACGCGAACGATTGTTATAAATAGACTTCTTACGTCAAAACGACGTCACGGTGACGTCAAACGCGTTTCTAGGCAACAGGCCAGTCGAGTCGTTTGGGATCTATAAATAGAGATTGTCTGCTTCTCTTTCGGTAATTTGTTCTATGCTTTCGAAACAGCTCCTAAGGCGATTGCACGTTGTCTTGGAGTGAATTAGAACTATTAGCGTCAAGCTCTACCTCGTTCTTGAGGACGATGTGTTGACCTTTCCAGTACTTGATCATGTTCATGCTCTGCAGCGTGCTGATCAGGTCATATTGGGCAATCCCTGACGCTTGGCTCAAGTCTGTGAAAAAACAATAGGGTACACATCTTCCCTAGGCACTTATGATCCCTTTTAGACTACGCTAGCTTCTGTAGAGCATGCACGTGTACCGTAAGAATGCGTCGCGTTCGATTTACCTTTAATACAAAGCGACGACACTTTCAAATTGACCAAATGGTCCACAACGACGTCTTTCCAGTAACTACGGTAACTAAGGAGACCGAGATCCGAAAGCGGTTTCTCGGGCGATCCCACTTTTCCTTCTACTCTCGACAGCACGTAGCCTATACACGCAGAGAGAGCTCGCATGCAGAGCAAAATACCCCAATCCCCCTCGTACTAAAATCAATGAGAAGACGACCGTATCCTTTTCTCATGTACTGAGGAAAGGTCAATATGCAGGAAAGGTTATATTTCAGCACGGATTCTTTTTCCTGCGAGAACGTAGCGTCAACTTACGTTCTCGTCGCGACTAGTTTGAAAAATCTACCTTAGAAAAATAGCCCACCGCGTGGCAACCGTCGCTATCCCACTTCGTCATGATATAAAAGAGAAACGGCTCCACTTCGTAGTGAAGTGTTTTGTGATCGAGAAATAGCTTAGCAAAAAGGCAAAGATTTCGACAATAGTCCTATAATAAAACAACGTATTTCGGTCCCTCTCCGGGGAGCGTACGCTTCCCCGACTAACTAAAACTCACAGTAGCTGAAGCCCCGTCTACTTCAAAAACAGACAGATCGTCTTTCCGGTAGATCTCATTACCAGGAGGATGCCGCAACTTACATTTAGACTACAAGAAAAAAAGACTACAGTAGCCTATTCCACGCAAGCTAAAATTTTATTATTTCTAGACCTATTTACAAAGCACTTCAGTATTTTAGTTCTCAGCTAAAGCCTCAATTTGAAGACCTAGCCTCGCTCCACTCTCATCACAACCCCGATGGAAGGGAGCTACGCTTTTAAATTGAAGCATTAGCTAGTCATACAGCACCTCGTGTCAGTACGTACACATATACACTATTACCTATATTCTTAGTATATATGAAGGGCTGTGTGCATGATTTCTTAGCTAAGCTCTATCTCCCCACATACCATGTGCCGAGCTTCGGCGATGCTACAGGCGAAATAGCTCAGGCAATACTCGCAGACGAATATCTTGTTGAGACACTGAAAGCGCTCGGGATAGGGCGACGCGTACCACGTTTCGAACTCGTCCTCGCCCAGGACGATGTACTTCGGACAGGGTCCTTCGCGATGTCCGGCTTCAATAAACTGTTCTTCTTCCTTCAGAAAAAAAATCAATAAATGAATACTGAGACTTTCTTCCCCTCCCGACTTACGAGAATTTTTCTCGCTTCTCTTTGAGCGGATCTAAAGAGGGCGACGTCGTCGGGCGGCGCGTGGCCGTCCAATACGCTCAAGTCACAGAATTCGACGGGAATGAAGCCCGTTGAAGTAGACCTTGCTATTCCTGCATCAGGCGTCGAAGCAGATGCCACGGCAACCGTCGACTGTCGCCTCTTGTTTGACTTCTACGTGCAAATGACGTCAGTGGATAGAGTGTACTACTAATATATAGCGTATAGGTATTCAGTCATAAGGGAGTGACTTTGTGGCTAAAGACTCTTCTCCACATACACGTACTTTATATCAACGAACAATTTCATTCATTTATTCATCTAATGCGAGTTTTTTGGACTTCGCGTACGATATACAAACCTTGTTCTTTGATTTGATAGATGACGTGCTGCTCGAACTGCCGATCGATTTACGAGGTAACGGCTTGCCGTTTTCGCCCGTTTTCGGTCGTTTTTTGACGAGTTTCGGCGTTTCGATACCGTACTTTCGATCGCGCTGCTTCAATCGAATGGCAATCGACTCGTCGGCCGCTTCGCGATCGTTTTCGTCGCGATCCTCCTTCTCTCGTGGACGTTTGCGACCACGAGTGAGCTTGGTTAGTCGGTCCAACGCTACTTCAGCACACCTTCGCTAAAGAAAGCGTTGACACGAGCGAGACAATGAAGAATAGGTCGAAAAGAACCTGTAGGCGCATTTCATAGTACGGGAAACTGCATTCGCACTACGGCTCGTGCGCACTAGCAACGAACTCCCTTCGCCCATGTTTCGACTCGTTATTGCTCTCGCTCTCCTATCCTCGACCCAGTCGTTCCGCATTGGGCAACTCGTAGTGCTTCGCGACGCCGCCGAAGCGACGGGAGCCGTCTGTTTAGACGGTTCGCCGTCGAGCTATTACTATAGCAACGGCACAGGCCCGGACGCCCGCAATTGGATCGTTCATCTCGAAGGCGGCGGCTGGTGTCGCACCGAAGAGAACTGCTACAACCGAAGTCAAACCTCCCTCGGATCGTCGACGCATCTCGACAAAACAAAAGCATTCGGCGGTTTCTTAGACAACGATCCGAAGCTAAATCCCAAATTTTCAAACTGGACCGTCGCTTTTATAAACTACTGCGACGGCGCGTCGTTTGCCGGCGAAAAAAGCGAACCGATACTAGTCGACACCCACAAAGTCTATTTTCGCGGACGCCGCATTCTCTCCGCCGTCATAGACGATTTATTAACGCGCGGACTAGCGCACGCTAACGCGGTAATACTAACCGGATGCTCGGCGGGCGGACTGAGCACTTACATTCACTTGGATTATTTCCGATCGCGAGTCCCGGCGTCAATTCCCGTACATGGACTCGCCGACGCGGGATATTTCATCGACGCCGCGAACACGGACGGAGATATGGAAATCCGGGGCGTTTATCAATACATATATCGAATGCAGAATTGCAGCGGCGGCGTCAACGACGAGTGCATTCGCTCGAAAGCGGAATCGGACCAGTGGCAATGTTTCATGGCTCAATACACGTATCCTCATATAAAAACGCCGATTTTTGTATTGAATTCTGAGTATGATACGTGGCAACTTCGCGGTATTTTGCATCTCGATTGTCTGCCGCCGAATTGCAGTGCGAAAGAGATGCAGGCGTTTGTCGGGTGGAGAGCGACGTTTCTTAGCGCTCTGACTCCCGCAATGGAATCTCCTATGAATGGTCTATTCACTGATTCGTGTCTGTTTCATTGCCAGAGTGTCGATCAGCTGAGTTGGATGGAGATCTTGGTGAACGGGCAATCGGCGCACGATACGTTTGCGGCGTGGTACTTTGGAAGTAGTGGCGAAGGAAAGGAAGTTGATAAACCCTATCCGAATAATCCAACGTGCAAAGCGTAAATCTGGATTTTTTCATTCATTTGGTTTTTGTATTTTTCTATTGATGTTTTTTATTAATGTGGTATTGCTGGTTTTTGTCTTGAGAAAGACGACATTTTGGCCTATAGATGAGATCTGACTTTCCCTAACGACCGGTCTCCAGGAACGCGCGTGATAACAAAGCACGTGACTGCTCTCTACAAGATGAGTACATTCTTCATCGTTCTCTGCCTCGCGCTCGCCCTATCGCCCGTCGACGCCGTCCGCACGGGCAAACTCGTTCTTCTCTCGAACGCCACGACGACGGGAGCCGTCTGTCTCGACGGCACGCCGCCGGGATACTACTTCAGTCGCGGAGTGGGCCCGGATGCCAACAAGTGGATCGTTCATCTCGAAGGCGGCGGCTGGTGCTACGACGAGACCGACTGCTACGGTCGCAGTAAAACTCACCTCGGCTCGTCGTCTCAGTTCGACCCGACGGCAAATTTCTCCGGTTTCTTAGACAACGATCCGAAAGCGAATCCGAAATTCGCCAACTGGACGCTCGCTTTTGTGAAATACTGCGACGGCGCCTCGTTTTCCGGCAACAAGGGCGAGCCGATTACGGTCGAAGGGAAGTCGCTCTACTTCCGGGGCCATCGCATCTTGGTCGCCGTAATCGATCACTTGCTCGAAAGCGGCCTGAAAACGGCGGATGCCGCCGTTCTAACGGGATGCTCCGCCGGCGGTTTGAGCACGTATCTTCACCTGGATTACTTTCGCGCGCGCGTTCCCGCGTCGATTCCCGTACACGGGTTACCCGATGCGGGTTATTTTATCGACGCGGCGAACACGTCGGGCGCGATGGAAATTCGAGCGAAGTACCGATACGTTTATCACATGCAAAATTGCAGCGGTGGCGTGAACGACGCGTGTATTAGCGCAAAGACGGAAACTGACCAGTGGCAATGTTTCATGGCTCAGTATACGTATCCTTATATCAAAACGCCTATATTCGTTTTGAATTCGGAATACGATACGTGGCAGCTTAGTAATATATTGCAATTGGGTTGTCTTCCGCCCAAGTGCACCCCGGAAAAGATGACTGATTTTACGAAATGGAGGGCGACGTTTCTTCAGGCTTTAGGGCCGGCCATTGGGGCGCATTCCAACGGTATTTTCACCGATTCGTGTCTTGTGCACTGTCAGAGTTTAGATGCTCCTTGGAATACGTTTAAGGTGAACGGGCAGACAGCACATGATACGTTTGCCAATTGGTACTTTGAAACGGGCGGCCAGTCACAGGAAGTCGACAAACCGTATCCAAATGAATCTTGTGAGAAGATGTTGTAGATGTTTTGTGATGTACCTGTACTGTACGTGCGTGCTCATTCTTTCAACTGTGTGTAGTCATGTCAACGCTCACTGAAATGTCAATGTCTATAAATAGATCACGTGACTGACTGACTGTTTTCGAGTGACATCATCGTCGTCGTCATCGATGTCGTCCGCCAGCTCGAGCGCGTCGGCGAGCCGCGATCTCCAGCGATTCTTTAAATTCTTCACTCAGAAGGTAATCGTTTGAGGGCTATTTGAACTCGCGATAGGCAAACGACGACGTATAAAACCCGTCGCCATTCATCTCTGACTCAGGCAGTTCAAGTCATCGTTCAATCGCGTCAAGGACAGCTATTTCGGACGCCGTCGAAGCCTTCGGCGGCAGGCCAAGACTGGGTAAGCAAAAAGGGAATACATTTGTAAGGATGGCCACTGGTTTCTCGCACAGTGGTCACAAAGTATGCCTTAGAGGATACTTAGTAACCTTAGAGTCTCCATACAAGCTCACTAGCTACGATTCATTACTGTGCGACTACAAACACATATGATTTCTCATTGTACTGACCTCTTTATATATGGGATGTAGTCTTATCGTTTGACCAAAGATAATAGATATAGATATAGATATTATCTCTGGTTTGACGATGCGTCCTGCATTCGATAGTTCTACTTGTTCATTGACGACGACGTCGACCTGAGCGTGTCGACGAAAGAGGCTCTACGCAGGAGTCCAATGAAAGCGGGCAGAGCCGCGTTCTGCGTCGAAATTTCGGCGAATTCATCAGAAGAAGTAAAGCCCCCCAGAAAAAACTAAAGGGGGAAAAAAAGAGTTTCTTCCTTAGGACGTCAGCTGTGTTCTCGAACAATGGTCTATAACAATCACGGAAAAGTTTCTAATTTTTCCCCCTCACTGTTTCTATTGGCCACTCGTTCTTTCTCCCCCTCAGACCCTCGCCCAGATTCACTGCCATGACGTCCGACAACGTCTATCTCAAACTAGGCTTGCTATTGAGGTCCCTTATTGCCGTCAGCCGCACCCTTCCCGCCTATCATCTTTCCAAGAGTCGACAGGAGGACTTATCGATGTCCTACAGGTTGGTACAATTCTCGGGTAAGTCGCGACACTTCACTGGGGGAATTTTTCTAGAATTTTTTCCAACGGAATTCCCAAGAAGGAGCAGCTTGGATCAGGAAAACCCTGTAATAAATAAATTGATATGTGGTTTTGCTTATGACCGGTGTTATTAGACGTTTGTCGATTGGTTGTTGGGTCCGTAGCAACTCCCTTAGGATGCTGCAGCATTCAAGTGAACTATGCTAAGGAACTGACTTTTACTCCGAGGTAAAGAGAAGGGAGAAAAATCCCCAAGTAGTTACTCTAATCCGCGTGACTGTGACTAGCATCAAAACAGCGTCAATTCCAATACACCTAGAAGAAAAGAGGTATTAATTAATTAATAGATATACAAAGCTCAAATAGTACTATTTTTAAAATTACTAATAATTGACTTCACAATAAAGCGTGGCTACGGAAATCGCTCCTCATTTCTTTAGAGAAGACGTTGATGGAAAATGTGAGAAGGCGTCTCCTTCAAGTGCTCAAGCCTCGTATAGTCTACCGTATCTCTAAGAAACCCGTCTTTATACTCTGTTCTAGATCTGTAGAAAGTAACGGGGACGTTCTCCTGCCGTTCTGCGCGACGCAGAAAAAACTGCCAAGACATCCATCCGTGCGGAAAATTCTGACCTAGGGCTATGAATACAACGATGCTTGTTTTCTCAGATTGAGAGTCAGACGCTGTGCGAGGACGTTCCCTTTGCAGCGCTACTGAAGCAAGCAAAGGAGCCAAAGGCGAATCGCGAAGAAATAGAAGAAGAGACAGTAAGAGAGAGAGATACTAGTTGGGCATTCCCTCTCTGCATCTCTCTCGCCCTAGATCGTTCCCCCGTCTACATCTACGCGCTTCAAATCCGCCGTAGAGCCGTCAATAGCTAGCGAATTCGAACTGCTCGATCTCGAGGAAGTAAATAAATAAACAAAATAAATAATTACGTACGTAAATGAAGGTATATACCCGTTTGCAGATTAGCACGCCCTTTGCTTCGGGAACCGAACGGGCTGTGCTGGACTTCTATCGAAAGATGCAGGCGACCGCCGCATTGCCGTTTTGTCAGCACAAAACACCGGAAGTCGTATCCAAGGTGAATATTTCAAAGAGGGGGGGACGTGAATCTAATTCTGCATTCTTAGGAGGATTTGATAGCGGAATTGGCTCGCATGAAGAAGGAAACGGAGAGCGTTAAAGACTTCATAGAATCTTTGTAGAGAGAGAGAAGAAAAACAGTTAATGATGATTATAAGAGCGTAGCACCAACCGCATATATATGTACATATATCATCATCAGTCGTTGTGTTTTTTACCTTGCATCGCTTTACTTTCGACCTGGTGCGCGTACGCCAACGTGGGCTCGTCGCCTTGAGCCATGAAGTGAGTGAACCAGTGGTCCGGCGAGAAGACAGCTGAAAATAATGATTAATAATATTACGCCTTTTCTATGTTAAAAATTCATAAATTGCTTTAATTCGTATTGTACCTATTTCTCCCCTTTGGAGCACCGTTGCAAGTCGTTTCAATTGGGGACAGTCGAGCAACGGATGAAAGGCAATGCGACTACGACCGGAGAGCTGAACAAAGACGAATAGAGAGTCGGGTATATCTGCGTCATGCTGAAACGATTCGTTCTCAGTGAAAGGACACCTGATGAACAGTTGCCCAACAGGAGATACGCGACCTGAAAGAAAAGGGCTAGAGACACCAAAAACATCACCAAGAGTCTCCCCAGAACAAAAGTCCCTATAACATAATATAGATTAATATTATCGATGTTCTGCTCTTACACTTTGTGACGTTCATCTCTTTCTCCTTCTCCGCAAAGACTCTTATTCTTAAACAGGCCTTCGTTCACTGATCCAGCGTCGCATAACTTCGACTCCAACTCGCTACGACGTCTCGAAAGGACTCCCATCCAATAATCCACTCCCGTCTCGTTATCTCGTAAAAAATCTCGAACGACGACCGGAGCACCCGTATGAAAATCGTCAAATTTTTCAAAATATTTATCGCGTCGAATATCGACGATATTTCGAAATTTTCGATACGAACGACAACGATCGCGATCTTTGTAGTACGGATTATCGACGAGACACTGCGAGTCGTGATAGTCGGCCCACTTTTCGATGTCGATCCATCCCGCCATGACGATGTGCCGGCGAACGAAGCGGAGAACGCGATGCGAAGCGGCGGCGGCGTTGCGCTTCAGCGCGAGTCGCGACGGCTTGTGAAATGCGACGAGAAGGCTCGCGCACGCGGCGAGAGCGAGAACGGCGATTAGAAGGCGAACGAAGCGACGGCGAGCGCGCGGCGTGTCGTGTTTTGCAAGGTAGGAGCGTACGTCGGCTTTGGCGATGTCGGGGCGACGAAGAAAGGCGTCGATGCGACGTCGCAAGGTGAGCTTTTCTTCCTCTGTCATTTGCCGGAACGCCGCATGCGCATTGTGCAGAACTCTTCTATTAGGCCATATTCATCCTTATTCATTGACTGAAGCTGACCCTAATGAAAAACAAATTAATTATAAGTACATGTATACTACTTCGCGTAAAGATTATCGAGACTTATCAGAACGACATGCAAGGTATTAATTCTGTGCTTTACTAGTAAAATTTCCCAACCGGAAACTAGCACGTCAACGTCCTGTCAACTGGATTCGGCTCAAATCATTCCTACCGTTTTCAATTAAACCAATTTGCATGTGTCGGAACGAAAATAGAGACTCGGTGAATGGGTGGGCAACTCGTCTAGCTCAAGCTATTTTTGGAAAAAAAGGGCAGGACCGTGTGAGTTCCGTGTGCAAGGAGTATAACTTGACCGATGCGCAAGCTCTCGGCTCATTTTCTACGTCTCTATTCCTCAGTTCTTGCATAACTTCGCGCAAACGATGGAGCTCTACACAACAACCGACAGAATTCATTTCAAACGAATACGTAGCCACCTGAAGCTGATTGGCTTCGGATTTAGCCTGATTGTTTTGCTTCTACTCACCGCTACGCCGGCCTACGTTTACTATTTTGTACCGATGACTTTGTCGGTAAGTACAGTATATAGTCTATACTTCGCGTGAACGGGTTGTCGAGTTTTATTAAAAACGACGTGAAACGGAAACTGGAAAGTATTCTGTGCTTTAGCAGTTCCCAACCGGCTCTACCCTCGGGTTGTATTTGATAGGAAACTGCCAAATCAACGTCCTGTCAACCGGGATCGGTTCAAATCATTCCTACGGTTTCATTGAACCGATCTGTATGCCGTTTGGTGTTTCCCCATTGGAGAGTAAACAAATTAACGAACGAAAATAGCGAACTGAGGAACGTTTCCGTGTCGGGCTGCGGGAACTTTTCAAAAGCTGATGACGATTTGAATACGCTAGTGCGCCTAGCTACGTCTCTATCTCGATCACTGGATACGGTTAAACTTCTGTCGCTTCTTTGCCATTACGCTTTCAAAGACTGCAGCGAGTCTTCAAACGACCAAAACATCTGCTGGGAACTTTTAAAATTCAAAAATGAGAATCATCTTCCCGATTTGATTCCATTGCTTGAGAAGATCATATCAAATGATTTCTGCCTAACGATTCCCAAGTGTGCGCGTAACTTGATCAGTTCAAACGACACAAACTCAAATAAAACCTGTCTAAAGCCCATGGTGCCTACGCATACCAAATATGCTCGAGAGTCCAGTTTGTACTGCTCTCCTCCGTGTGATCAGTCACGCGAGAAAAACCGAACTGGCACTAAAACAATTTACGCTGCGATGTACGCTTCTACGCCATTTTTCTGGATTGGTAATTTCGTTGTGCTTATCACATGGATAAAAACAAAAAATACGTACGTGAAAGCTTATCTATACGTATGGGTAAAACATTTATATTAGGTTCAGCTACCAATCCGCAACCATACTATTTCTAGTTGCATCCCTAACAATATTAGGTAAGTAACGATCGACATTACATATAGAAGAATTATTGGAACTTTATGTAGACATTGCTGTGACAATTCCAGTCATTTTTGGACAAACAATGACTTACTGTAAATACGATAGTTGGTTTGATTCGTTGATTGACCCGACTGTACTTTGCCATGTTCAAGGTATTATTCCGTTTCTAAAGGCTAAATGCATGTATTAATTAATTAATTCATGCAGGAATACTCGGTCAATTCGGTTATCTTTCGTCTTTATTATGGTGGCTTAGTTGTGTTTCCCATACAGTGTTGATAGTATGGAAACCTGGAAAGTTTGGTCAGAAAAGTCACAAGAGATGCTTTCTTGTTCACCTGGCCTTATGGATAATTTTCGTTGGAGGGCTGGCTGCTTTTGTTCTCATACACGGACTGAAGTACGAGGGAGTACCGCCCTACGCGGTCATTTGTGGCCCAGCGACGAACTTCTGGTTTTTCTACACCCTTACGCTGCCAGCCGAAGTTACGATTTTTTGTGGTACACTGATGTCCGTTTTTGTCATAGTAAAGCTGCATCAGGTAAGAGAACGCGTTTTTCAGACATTCCTTGCTAAATTTCTTCTATACGAAGGCAAAAGGAATAACTCTTAGTGGCGTATCCAATGACAAAAGGAACGAAACAATTGAAGCGTATGCTCTGGTTCAGAAACGGTTTTTTCTATTGTCTCTTCTTATTCCACTGAGTTTCGCCACGAATATAGCGACAACTACTGTTTTCGGCAAGACGTTCGCAGAGAAATTTTCCGTATGTCTCCTGAAAGCCACTAATCAAACAGCAGTAGAACGCTGTGTATCTGATGTATCAGACCCTGCTTGGATTGTTTGCTTGCTCAATTGGACCATTAGCGATCTATGCGTGTTTGCTTTCGCGGCTTACTGCCTCATGCCAAAGTCGGCAAGAGTCTTCTGGTCGCAATTATGGAGAAAATGCAAAAATAGACAGTTAACAAGGCGGCGCTACGATGATACAACGGAATGCCCGAGTGAAGTTACTAGTCTATTTCCGTCTTCAACGTCCTCAAAAAAACTTTACTCGGTGACTGAAAACTCTGATAGTTCCTAAAATGCTTCAGATTCCTTCAAAGCGTTAATTGAAATGTGCCTAGGAAGCTGAGTTCTCTGTGGTGTTTGCTGTATTAGATTATACACTCAAGTTTTTTGTTTAGTTGGCTTCAGTATGTGGCAATGAACGGCTAGTAGCGAATCACGTTTATAGACTAAATTTCTTTTGATCATTTAGTGCCAGTAGTTTTGAATAAAAATCGGGTAACCGAAGAAATTAAGATGCTATAGGGAGGGGAACGAGAGAAGCCTCGTGCATCTACTGTAATACATTTAAAACAAGCGGACGTGCACGTCAATAGTCATTTAGCCTCGCTTCCTCCTCTCTGTCTAAACGGTTCGCGTGATGCTGCAAGCAACTACTGAGAGACATCGCAAGGGTCGGTTCAATTTCAAACGAATGTGCAGCCACTTGAAGCTGATTGGCCTCGGGTTCGGCCTAATTGTTTTGCTTATCCTCACCGCTACGCCAGTCTACGTTTATTACTTCGTATCGACAACTTCGTCGGTAAGTACCGTACTACTTCGAGCGTGAAAGTCGATCGTCCGGCGCGTTTGCATTAGAAAGCGAAAGCATGCCGTGCATGCTTTAGCTCCAACCCGCGCTGTACCCTCGGGTTGCTTTCGATAGGAAACCTCTAAGTCAACGTCCTGTCAAGTCGTCCCCACAATTTTATTAAACCGATCTGTCTGCCGTTCGGTGTTTCCCCGTTGGAGTGCGAACGAAAATTGCGAAAGGAATGTCTCGGTGTCAGGCTGCGGGAACTTTTCAAAGGCGAACCAAGACATAAATACACTCGTGAGCTTAGCTGCTGCGTATCTACCTCGATTATCGGATAGAGTTAAAATCCAATCGCTTCTTTGCCACCACGCTTTCAAAGACTGCGGCAGCGAGTCATCAAACGACCAAAACATCTGCTTGGAATTTTCAAAATTCCAAAACAAGATGCGTCGTTTGATGCCGTTGCTTGAGAACGTCATATCCTGTCTAACGATTCCCAGGTGTGCAGATAACTTGATCAGTCCCAACGACTCGAGGATCTCAAATAAAACAACCTGTCCAAGGCCTCTAATACCTACACGTAGCAAATATGCTCGAGAGCGTGGTTTGTACTGCTCTCCTCCGTGCGATCAGTCTCACTGGCAAAATCAAAATGGCGTTAAATCCTTTTACATTGCAATGTACGTTTCTGTGCCAATTCACGCGATTTGTCTTGCCATTTTGTTCATTACGTGGGCAAGAGCAAAGAGATTGTACGTGAAAATTCGCACGCGTTAATTAAGTACTGCTACCATTTTTTATAGGCTGGGCTATCAATCCGTAACCGGTTTATTTTTAACGGCATCGTTAGCTGTATTTGGTAAGTGCACACATAATACTCTGCTGAGCTAATTAAGGTTTTGCATAGACATTGCTGCGATAATTCCACTCATATTAGGCCCAAATCGGAGTTACTGCAAATACGAGACTATGATCGATTCATGGATTGACCCGACTACAATTTGCCATGTCCAAGGTAAAATGAATTGCTTTTAAAAAAATGCGATCAGACATTTTCTAAATATAGGAGTACTTGGTCAATTTAGTTATTTCTTGTTTATATTTTGGTGGGCCAGTTCCGTCTCTAATACTGTTTTGACAGTCTGGAAGCCTGGACGGTTCAGTCGTGAGAGTCACAAGAGACTTTTTCTCGTTCAGTTGATCTTATCGCTAGTACTCCCCGGAGGACAAGTCGCTTTTGCTCTCATACACGGTCTGAAGTATGTGAGAATAACGCCCTACTCGGTCCTTTGCAGCCTTGAGTCGGCCTCATGGAATTTCTACATGTATGCGCTGCCAGCTGACATAACATTATTATGTGGCACAGTTATGTCTATTTTTGTCATGGTAAAACTGCATCAGGTAAGAAAATGCGTATTCTAATAATACCTACAACTTGCTACATGAGTTCTTCTGCCAAGGCGAAGGGAATAAGTCTTCGCGGGATATCTGCTGGAAAACGGAACGAAACGATTGAAGCCTACGCTTTGGTCCAGAAGCGATTTTTTCTATTGTCTCTTCTTATTCCCCTGACTTTCGCCTCGACTATGGTGACAACAATTATTTATGACAAGACATCATTTAAAAAATATTCCAAGTGCCTGAATGCCCCTAATCAAAGAACAATGGATCGTTGTACATATGAGCAAACACTAGACCCTGGTTGGATTGCTGCCCTAATCAATTGGATTCTTGTCGATCTATGTGCGCCGGCCTTGGTGGCTTACTGCCTTATTCCAAAGTCAGCAAGAGCCTTCTGGTCACAGATATGGAGAAAATGTAAAAAAGGACAACTAACAAGTCGACGTTACGAAGATACGATGGAACATCCAAGCGAAGTTAGTCGTCTATTTCCGTCTTCTACATCTTCGAAAGGACTGTATTCAGTGACTGAAAATTCTTAGAGACACCTAACCGCCTGTGGGCTAGACTCCTAAGGCTTTGGATTAGCGTGACGCATGCTGAGTTCTCTGTGGCATTTTCAAGCTGAGATGTGGGGGCCCTTTCGGTCCGCGTTAGTTAGAATGTGGCTCCAAAGCGATCGTTGAGGCAGTGGGCACCCTGCGTCGGTAATTCTACTATTTTGAGGAGCGCGTCTGAAGCTCAAAAATCCAGACCTTTATCTGCCTAAAGGGGAGCCTCCTCGGCTCGTGCGCGATTTTGAGCTTACTTTTGCATCTGTGCTGGTCGATCTTGATGTGGAAGCGCTGTACGAGAACCACACGCGGCAAGAAACGCACGTAAACGAAGAACAACTACTGTACACTGGCCTCGTTGTCTTCAAACCCGGATAACGCTTGTGTTGTCTTTGTGAAATGCATCGTTCATGATCGTTGGACGAGAGATGCTTTCGGTTGGCTGCTCGGATCGTTTCGAAACGACGAAGAGGCGACGGGAGCTGAGATTGAGACGCGCGAACGCGTCTGCTACTATAGAATCGCTCAGGGAAACGTTGAAGCTGAACGCGACGCGATATCCGTGTGGACTTGGCAGCGTTTTCACCGATCACATGCTTGAAGTCGATTGGACAGTCAAAAAGGGATAGGATTACCTCTCATTTCGATTCAATTAGCATTTATTTTCAAGTGTAATAAATATTTTTGATTTAGCTTCCAAAAGCCTAGATTCCTTCCTTCTGTCCTCCCATCCTTTCGCTAAGACAACAACTAGTGGCGTACTTCGTGATGCCCAAGCTTAAAATTCGGAAGAGAGGATATACGAGTAACGACGAAAATACAGAAGTCGCGGTCCTAAGTGACCTTACCCGTCTCTTTCTGAGTCAGTCTTCAACGTCAACGTCAAAGTCAAATGAACTCTCTTTGATACACAACTCATCTAGACGTGCCAGTTCGTATACCGGTATTTGGTGTTCAAAATCGTCTGATCGGTACCGTGGCTATACTACTGTAGAGGAGCAGTGAGTCGGAATTAATCGGCACACATCACGTTACTACAGTATTAATATTTACCTTACAGTCAGCTTCCGGCTGTACAAGACAACTACACTGATTGTACTGAAAGTTTGTACACGATGATTCAATCTACAAGGCAATCAAGACGTCGACTCGGCGGAAACAGTGGTCGAAATACACGTAGTCGGAAGAAAGGAGGCGTGATTGCACTTGGATTTGGCCTCGTTTTTTTGTTTTGTCTCACTGCCACGCCAATCTTCGTCTACTACTTTTTTACCGTAAGTATGAATCAGAATTGAGCCTCGTTGTGTGCTTTTGATACTCGTGAGATCTCAGTATAAACTGAAACCGAAACCGAAACAGCATACCATGCATTCTGCATTCTTACTGGGTTGCTATGAACATTAATTTCCGGTTTCGATAGGACGATCCTTGTCAACTTGTGCCCACGAGTCGGCTGCGAAATTCCGTGTGCAGCTCGGTGTTCCCCAAATGGAATACCTCGAATATAGGACTAACAGCTCGCATCTCAGTGTCAGGCTGCGATAACTACTCGAAGGCGGAAGAAGATTTGGAAACCCTTTTTAACCTCATTGAATCAGTATCTCATATGTGGGACGAAATTAAAAGTCCCCTTTGTCGCTACGTTTTTAGAGACTGCAAAGATCACACTGGCAATCAGTGTCAATCGTTCGCCGACTTCTCAGAATTGTCAATATTTGAAGATATTCTTAACAAACTTAAGGACAACCTAACTTGCTTCTCCGTTCCGAAGTGTACTATGTCACGGTGCTCAAAACCTATGTTACCTACTAACACTTCATGTGCTCATGAAAAAGGAATGTGTTGTTCTCCTCCGTGTGATGGATCGGGAACTCCCACTGCCACTAAGATTTACGATAGTGCACTGTATATTTCGTCGGCCATTTTCTTCTTTAGTCTTGCTGTGCTTTTTTTCACCTTGGCGAAAATGAAGAAGACGTACGTGGAATGAACCGTTCAAACTAAATTCTTCTGTTACCAATGCTTGTTTATTTTAATTAACAGGAATTATCAATTCGTCACCGGTCTGGCATTTACGGTGACTTTATCTATGTTTTGTAAGAATAGCTGCCACGCTTCTGTAACATTGCATTCACGCTGTTTTATTTATTTAGGTTTCGCAATGTTTCTTCATGTGGTAGTGAAGGATCGGCTGTTTTGCAAACACAAAACGTTCGTCGATTCCTTCTACGATCCAACTACATTGTGTCACGTTCAAGGTATATGTGCACCGTATAAAGGGGCTCTGCACCTGCATAATTTGATTTTCTTTGGAGGATTATCTTGTCACTTCGGATTGCTATCATTCTTGTGTTGGTGGCTCATGTCAGTTTTTAACGCACTCCTAACGGTTTGGAAGCCGACATATCTCAGCCAGAAACGAAAGGCAATTGTTGCTGTTGAATTGACGTTGACTATATTGATACCAGGAGGAGTAATCGCTTATGCTGGCGGTCACGGCCTGATATACACCAGAACAACTCCGGGTGCGATTGCATGCGTTCCTTCCGACTCAACTACGTTCTTCTACGCCTACCTACTACCGGTTGAAGTTATCATTCTCTTTGGAACGGTGATGTCTGCAGTTGTGATGTACAAGATATATCTGGTAAGCTAGAAAGTACCCATGCCCATGCACTTGCTGTAAATTCATTATGCCTATAAGGCAAAGAAATTGACGTTGGACGAGAACTGTACCGAAAGAAGAATCGTTGAAGAATATACATTGGTACAGAAGCGTTTCTTCTTTCTATCCCTTCTCCTGCCCCTGAGTCTAGGCTCAACTATGACGACTAACATGGTTTACGGCGAAGTATATTCCAAGAGTGCAGAGGCAGAGAAAGTGATAGGCCCAACTGGATGCTTACGCGGTTCCGACAGTCCGATCAAAGCGCGTCAGTGCATGTCCAAGATTGTGCCGTTAAGCGGCATTATTTTGACTTTTGTCGAGTTTTTCGTTAGCGATCTGGCCATTATTGCTGTAGTGGCGTACTGCCTGATGCCCAAAGAAGCTCGAGCTTGCTGGTCACAGATGTGGAAAAAAATTCGGAAGAGAGTATATGCGAGAAACAACGAAAATGATGAAATCCCAAGTGAAGTTACCCGTCTTTTTTCGTCTTCAACGTCAACGTCAAGTCAACTCTCTTCTCTGACTTAAATTTTAATACGCAGTTAGATCTAGACTCACTACGTTTAGTACGCAGTTTAGCAGATTTAGACTATGCTGGCGGTTTTCATGTGTCAGGCCGTATGTTAGTAGAGAATAAACCATTTCGTCTCAGCAATCGTTCGAACAATAACTGATCGTACAGTAATTGAAACGCACGCGCGGATGTGATGATAACTGAAAGGGCAGAGGCTATTTATACGCGCAAGTGACCAAGCCACTAGTAGCTGCATTTTAGGGTCCAGACGCATTCTGTCGCGTTACTCGTGTCCCTGTGCACGTGCTGGAATAAAAAAGTACGAGTCCTAAGAGAGAACCTCCAACCGAAAATACACTCCTCTCCTAATTTACACCAACAACTGCCATATTATCACTCACACGTTTACTTCGCACTGAAAATAGATCGAAAGGACCCCGGGACCCCAGTCAGTGTCGGTACTTATACAAGATTACCCTAGCTGCCACTATATCACATTTACGCTCATGCAGACTCAGCTGCCTTCATCTACTGTGCGCCGGAATGATGATCGGCCCGTTTTAGAGGGTAACGACCGACGAGGATTGATCGCTCTCGGATTCAGCCTAGCAATCTTGTTCGGAGTAGTTTCTACGCCTGTCTTCATATACTATTACTATGTGCCTCAAAATCAAGAGGTAAGTACGCTCTGCTTTTCAAGCAAGATGTACAGTCACGAGTCTAATCAAAACAGAAACTGCCGTGGATCCGGTATCCACGACAGTTTCACTTCATTCGAACCATATTGCGTAATTTTCTCGTTCTCGTTTAGTCTGACTTCAAAACTACTCTATCTCGACCAGCTCAAGTTGTTTCTACGACACTGCTAGAGAAATCCGCTTGCAAATCTGCGTTTCAGCATTGGAACTGGTTTTCCAAGGGCAAAAAGCCTTATAGAAACCTATTTATCGCCGGTTGTGGGAATTATTCCAAAGCCGAGCGGGATTTAGAAACTCTTTTCGAGTCGGCTTCTTCGAAAAATCTATCTCAATCGTTTGTACAACGTTACTTGATGACTGTCTGCCAGTACGTTTATCGCCAAAGCCGAACAGAAATGCGCCTGAAGTGCGAAAGAGACGAGGCGTTCATTACTGAAAGTCTATCGCTATCCTGCCTATCAGTTCTAGACTGTGCCAAAGGCAAGAATAGCGTTAACTGTTCGAAGCCTTTGCTGTATACCAAGAGCAAATTTGCGCGAGAGCAGGGCATAAACTGCTCCCTTCCGTGTGACGAAAGGCTTTGGAGAAGCCCTGTGATCGTCAATCTCTTCTACGGCTTATTCTATGCTTCTGCGGCGATTTTCTGGCCGTGCGTAGCCGTCATACTTATCACGTGCTTCAAAGTGAAACAAATGTGCGTAGAACGAATATAAACTACACCATGTATAGTGTGTTGTACAAAGAAACTTTATATAGGTTGAACTATCAGTCTGTAACTGGTCCACTATTCGCATTAAGTTTTGTAATAGTTGGTGAGTATGTACAAAACAGGGAGTAATTTATCGTTATCTGCGTTTCAGCTATCGCAGCAATGCTTCCTGATTTCGCCGGGGGCATATATAAAGTGTACTGCAAGCACGAGGAACTAATCGACTCTTGGAAGGACCCGACGACCATCTGTCAAATCCAGGGTGAATTAACGCTCAAAAGTCTTCCAATTTGAAATAAATACTCGTTTCTAAGGACTAATGAGTCAGTTCGGACTCATCTCGTCTCTAATGTGGTGGGCCAGCTCCGTCTGCAATACACTTTTGTCACTTTTCCGGCGTGAAATCAGCTATAGTCATCATCAACGCAAAATGGTTTTTATCATCCAACTGACTTTGGCCTTACTAGTACCGGGAGGCTTGACTTCTTTTTCTATCGTTTACGGAGACAAGTATACAAGGAACACCTATCAAACGATCTTGTGCACTCCCTCCTCTTATTCATCGCTTTTCTACTTATGCATTCTGCCCTGCGCTATCATCATGTTTATTGGTACGTCTGCGTCAGTTTTTGTTATATACGGACTTTACCAAGTAAGACATTTACCCTCGATCCTTATCGTTTTGTCTACTCTGGTATTCTTAAATTCAGGCAAAGAAATCGATCTATCAGAGACAGTGCACTGCAAACAACTCGGAAATTTCTCTAAGCCAAAAGAGATTTTTTCTTCTGTCCATTTTCTTCCCTCTATGCTTTAGCGTTGTCATGACTGCGGCAATGATTAACAACCGATCGTTTGTAAAAGACATCAAAGACGACATAAAGTGTCTTACTAATGGCTCTATTGAAACTCAAAAAGACTGCGACGAAACCGAAACGATATCGGAGCTGTTTATAGTGCTAGCCTATGTTCTATGGAATTCGTTATTCGTTGCTATGGTGGTATACTGCCTAACGCAGCACAAAGGAGCGAGAGCCTATTGGTCTAAAGTTTGGAAAAAAGTTACGAGTCGTAAATCAAAATGGATGCAAAAGCAAGCCGACGAGATGGAAGGTCCAACCGAAAACACTCGCCTCTTTACTACTGATAAAAACGTCTCTAGTATTTGATTGGTACTTTCTGGCAAACGTGACGCTCTAAGTAGACTCACATGATGCATGACTATAAAGTCCATCCTCAGACCTTTTAGTTTCTGAATCATTAGCAAGTAACGGGCGACTTACCGCGATAAACGAAACGGCTTAACTGATATAACCTGACGTGCAATTTCGATCGCATTAATTCTTATAGGGTCGCGTTCCTGTACACTTCCATATCAAAACAATGTCATCGCTGACTGTGCGCATGAATGATCAGCCCGTTTTAAGGGGCAACGACCGACGAGGATTGATCGCGCTCGGATTCGGCCTAGCAATCTTGTTCGGTGTAGTTTCTACGCCCGTTTTCATATACTATTACTTTGTGCCTCCAAATCAACAAGTAAGTGCATGAGATTACATCAAACGCTCTGCATGCCTTCAAGCAAGATGTACGGTCTCGAGTTCATTCAAAGAAACTGAAACTGCCGTGGATACGGTATCCACGACATTTTCACTTTTTCAAACCATCTTGCGTAATTTTTGTCGTTCTCAGTTCGATTTCAAAACTTCTACTCTATCTCGACCAACTCAAGTTGTTAATACGACACTGCTAGAGAAATCCGCTTGCAAATCTGCGTTTCAGCATTGGAATTGGTTCGTTGACGGCGAAAAACCTTATAGAAACCTATCTATCGCCGGTTGTGGGAATTATTCCAAAGCCGAGAGAGATTTGAAAGCTCTTTTTGAGTCGGCTTCTACGAAAAATCTATCTCAATCGTTTGTGCAACGTTATTTGATAACTGTCTGCCAGTACGTTTATCGCCAAAATCGCACAGAAATTCGCCTGAAGTGCGAAAGAGACGAGGAGCTCATTACTGAAGGTCTATCGTTATCCTGTCTATCAGTTCTAGACTGTGCCAATAGTGTTAACTGCTCAAAGCCTTTGCTGTACACCGAAAGCAAATTTGCGCGAGAACTGGGCTTAAACTGCTCCCTTCCGTGTGACGAAAGGCTTTGGAGAGATTCCGTGATAGTCAATCTCTTCTACGGCTTATTCTATACTTCTATGGCGATCCTCTGGCCGTGCGTAGCCGTGATACTTATCACGTGCTTCAAAGTAAAACAAATGTTGAACTATCAGTCTATAACTGGTACACTTTTCGCATTGAGTTTCGTAATAGTTGGTGAGTGTATACGAGGAAGGGAATAATGTATCGCTACGTGCGTTTCAGGTATCGCAGCAATGCTTCCTGATTTCGCCGGGGACCGATATAAAGTGTACTGCAAGCACGAGGAACTAATCGACTCTTGGAAGGACCCGACGACCATCTGTCAAATCCAGGGTGAATTAACGCTCAAAAGTCTACCAATTCGAAATAAATACTCGTTCCTATAGGACTAATGAGTCAGTTCGGACTCGTCTCGTCTCTAATGTGGTGGGCCAGCTCCGTCTGCAATACACTTTTGTCACTTTTTCGGCGTGAAATCCGCTATAGTCATCATCAACGAAAAATGATCTTTTTCGTTCAATTAACTTTAGCCGTATTAGTACCGGGAGGTCTGACTACTTTCTCTATCGTTCGCGGAGACAAGTACACAAAGAGCACCTATCAAACGGTCTTCTGCACTCAGTCCTTTTATTCGTCGCTTTTTTACGTATGCATTCTGCCCTGCACTATCATCATGTTTATTGGTACGTCTGCGTCCGTTTTTGTTATATACGGACTTTACCGAGTAAGATATCTACCCTCCTTATCGTTTTGTCTACTCTTATATTCAGGCAAAGAAATCGATCTACCTGAGACAGTGTACTGCAAACAACTCGGAAATTTCTCTAAGCCAAAAGAGATTTTTTCTTCTGTCCATTTTCTTCCCTCTATGCTTTAGCGTTGTCATGACTGCGGCAATGATTAACAGTCAATCGTTTGTAAAAGACCTCAAAGACGACATAAAGTGTCTTAATAATACTCAAAAAGAGTGCAAAAATGACGAAATGACGGCGGCGCTGTTTATAGTGCTAGGCTACGCTCTATGGAACTCGTTGATCTTTGCTATGGTGATATACTGCCTAACGCAGCACAAAGGAGCGAGAGCCTATTGGTTTCAAGTTTGGAAAAAAGTTACGAGTCGCAAATGGATGCAAAAGCAAGCCGACGAGATGGAAGTTCCAACCGAAAACACTCGCCTCTTCACTACTGATAAAAATACTAACTAGTTGATTGGTACAAACAGTATTCTAGCAAACTTAAAGTCACAGGTGCCACTCCTATCACTACGGTAGTCGTTTTGCAAATGAATTTTTAGGTGTAATAAAAACGCGTTTCCTGCAACTTCGGCCATTTAGATGTATACAGTAGTGCTTCAGAAGCTGAAGAGACAGTCCTGTCCTTTCAGTTTCGGAAGCATCCGAATCACAATTAAGGGCTAATAATAAGACCACTTGTCGAGCGCCTGTCATAGTTATACTTGACTGCGTTCTGTCCGCGAGCCGCGACAATGCTACTCTCTACTGGGCACACAAACAATCTGCCTGCCTCTAAGGGAAATGACCGACGAGGGTTGGTGGCACTCTTATTCGGTTTAGCGATCCTGTTTGGTGTCGCTTCTGCACCCGTCGTCGTCTACTACTTTATGCCTCCAAATCAACTAGTAAGTGACAACGAACAGACGCTATAGGTTTTTTGAAGAGAGCCGTATATCGCCGTTAATACGCTCCCAAACGACAGTTTCACTTAGCTGCTACGGTGTGAGAGGGAGAAATACCTACAGCTAGACTGTTTTATTTCACAGGAGACTGATTTCAGAGTTCAAGTCGTTTCCACTAAACTCTTAGAGAAATCTGTTTGCAAGTCTGCGTTTCAACAATGGAATTGGTTTGCCATAAAAACAACTCCTGTGAACATATCTATCGCCGATTGTGGAAATTTTTCGAAAGCAGAGCAAGACTTAATAGCTCTGTTCCAGTCGGCTTCTACCAAAAATCTACCGCAATCGTTCATTAGACAGTACACGTTAAACGTCTGTCGCTACGTTTATCAGAAGCGCGATCGTCGAAACGAATTTCTAAGTCGTGAACCGATGTGCGAGCGAAACGAGTCGTTCGTCAGCGAAGGAGTATCGTTATCGTGTCTATCACTTTCAAATTGTACTCATATCAACTGCTCAAAGCCCTTGCTGTATACCGAGAACAAATTTGCGCGAGAGCACGGCTTCTACTGCTCCCTTCCGTGTGACGAAAGAGCTTGGAGAAATCCTGTGATCATCAATACTTTCTACGGCTCGTATTATGTTTCTGTGGCGATTTTCTGGCCTTGTATAGCGGTGATAGCCTTCACGTGGTTCAAAGTAAAAGAAATGTATGCAGAACGGTTTATGCTATGCTATTATTGACAGGAAAGGTTTTAGGCTCTGTTATCATTCTATCCCTGGCCTACTTTTCGCATTATCTTATGCAGTAGTCGGTAAGTACAAACGTAGAGTAAATTTTCGTCACGTGCGTTTTTAGTCATTGCTACAATGTTTCCTGACGTCTGGGGTAAGAACAAAGTCTACTGCAAACACGACGATATATTTGACTCTTGGAAAGACCCAACGAAACTCTGTCAAATCCAAGGTGCGAGTTGTCAGTTTAGAACCTTATATAAAAGTATTTTCTCGTCGTTAGGACTAATGGGTCAGTTTGGACTCGTTTCGTCATTGATGTGGTGGGCCAGTTCCGTTTGCAATACACTTCTGTCACTTTATAGATGTCAAAGCAACTATAGCCACAGACAGCGCAAAATCGTTTTCTTCGCCCAATTAACTTTGGCCCTAATAGTACCGGGAGGTCTGACTACGTTTTCTATCGTTCACGGAGTCCAGTATACACGGAACACCTATCAAACGATCTTGTGCACTCCGTCGTCTTATTCATCGCTCTTTTACGTAAACGTTTTGCCGAGCACTATTATTATCTACATCGGTACGTTTGCGTCTGCTTTTGTCATATATAAGCTTTACCAGGTGAAACATATCCTATTGTTCTGCCTACTCTAATGCATTCATTAAGGCGAAGAAATCGATTTACTTGAGAGACTATGTCGCAAACAACTCGGAAATTTCTTTAAGTCAAAAGAGATTTTTCGTTCTGTCCATATTTGTTCCACTATCCTATAGCGTTATAATGACTTCGACAATGACGACTAACAAATCGTTTTTACGACACATCAAAAACGATATGGAGTGTCTTGAGGGCTCTCCAAAGTGTAAAATTAACGACGCGACAATGGGAATGTGTATAGTGCTGAGTTTCGCTCTATGGAATGCAATCGTTATTGCTGGGGTGGTATACTGTCTAACGCAATACAAAGGAGCGAGAGCCTATTGGTTTCAAGTTTGGAAAAAAGCCACAAGTCGTAAATGGATGCAAAAGCAAGCCGACGAGATGGAAGGTCCAACCGAAAACACTCGCCTCTTCACAAGTGATAAAAACGTCTCTAGTAGTTCATCGGTACGACCAAAAACGTGACGCTTATTTTTAACTAATGTGGCTATCACTTTTTTTGAAACTGAAAGACGAGGCTACTGATACGGGCCACTTGACTGCGCTCTGTCCGCGAGCCGCGACAACAATGCTACTCTCTACTGAGCACACAAACAATCTGCCTGATTCTAAGGGAAACGACCGACGAGGGTTGGTGGCACTCTTATTCGGTTTAGCGATCCTGTTTGGCGTCGCTTCTACGCCCGTCGTCGTCTACTACTTTATGCCTCCAAATCAACTAGTAAGTGACAACGAACAGACGCTAATGCATAGGTTTTTTGAAGAGAGAAATATACCGTTAATACGATCCCAAACGACAGTTTCACTTAGCTGCTACGGCGTGAGAGGGAAAAATACCTACAGCTAGACTGTTTTATTTTACAGGACACTGGTTTCAACGCCACTAGGGTTCAAGTCGTTTCCACTGAAGTCTTAGAGAAATCTGTTTGCACGTCTGCGTTTCGGCATTGGAATTGGTTCGCCATAAAAACAAGTAGCGTGAACATATCTATCGCCGATTGTGGAAATTTCTCGAAAGCAGAGCAAGACTTAGAAGCTCTGTTCCAATCGGCTTCCACAAAAAATCTACCACCATCGTTCATTAGACAGTACACGTTAAACGTCTGTCGCTACGTTTATAAGAAGCACGATCGTCGAAACGAATTTCTAAGTCGTGAACCGATGTGCGAGCGAAACGAGTCGTTCGTCAGCGAAGGAGTATCGTTATCGTGTCTATCACTTTCAAATTGTACTCGTGTCAACTGCTCGAAGCCCTTGCTGTATACTGAGAACAAATTTGCGCGAGAGCACGGCTTCTACTGCTCCCTTCCGTGTGAAGAAAGAGCTTGGAGAAATCCCGTGATCATCAATCTCTTCTACGGCTCGTATTATGTTTCCGTGGCGATTTTCTGGCCTTGTATAGCGGTGGTAGTCTTCACGTGGTTCAAAGTAAAAGAAATGTATGCAGAACGGGTTTACGCTACGCTATTATTGAGGGAAAGGTTTTAGGTTCAGTTATCAATCCGTCACCGGTCTACTTTTCGCATTATCTTATGCAGTAGTTGGTAAGTAGACGAAACGTGGAATAACGTTTCGTCACGTGCGTTTTTTAGCCATTGCCACAATGTTTCCTGTTTTTTGGGGTCGGAACAAAGTCTACTGCAAATACGACGATCTAATCGACTCTTGGAAAGACCCGACGAAACTCTGTCAAATCCAAGGTGCGAATTTTCAGTTTCAAATCATAATTAAAAGTATTCTCTCGTTAGGACTAATGGGTCAGTTTGGACTCGTTTCGTCATTGATGTGGTGGGCCAGTTCCGTTTGCAATACACTTCTGTCACTTTTTAGGCATAGCAACTATAGCCATAGACAGCGCAAAATCGTTTTCTTCGTACAATTAACTTTGGCTCTCATTGTACCGGGAGGTCTGACTACTTTTTCTATCGTTCACGGAGTCCAGTATACACGGAACACCTATCAAACGACCTTGTGCACTCCGTCCTCCTATTCGTCGCTCTTTTACGTAAGCGTTTTGCCGAGCACTATTATTATCTTCATCGGTACGTTTGCGTCTGCTTTTGTCATATATAAGCTTTACCAGGTGAAACATATCCTATTGTTCTGCCTACTCTAATGCATTCATTAAGGCGAAGAAATTGATTTACTTGAGAGACTGCGTCGCAAACAACTCGGAAATTTCTCTAAGTCAAAAGAGATTTTTCGTTCTGTCCATATTTATTCCACTATCCTATAGCGTTACCATGACTTCGGCAATGACAACTAACGAATCGTTTTTACGAAACATACAAAACGACATGGAGTGTCTCAAGGGCTCTCCAAAGTGCAAAGATAACGACACGACAACGGGGATGTTAATAGTGCTAGGCTTCGCTCTATGGAATGCGATTGTCATTGCCGCGATGGTATACTGTCTAACGCAACACAAGGGAGCGAGAGCCTATTGGCTCCAAATATGGAAAAAAGCGACGAATCGTAAATGGATGCAAAAGAAAGCCGACGAGATGGAAGGTCCAACCGAAACCACTCGTCTCTTTACTGATAGAACCCTTTCTAGCAGTTAGTTGGTACGCGCACGGCACTCTGATGTTTGCTAATGCATGTCTTGTCAAAATCGTAATTTCTTCCTTAACACTACGTCAGTCGTTCGGAAGATGCATGTATGTCCTTTGGGCAAATGAAATCGCTAAGAAATACAAGACTCGTTCAGAGCCTAGCAACGCGCAGGCGCCTTCTCTAACCGCTACAATTTCATTAGAGAGTCCCTTCGCTACCGCGCTTCCCTATCCTAAGCGTGCAGAAGCATGACCTCAACTCAAGTCAGTACTCCATCGCCCGTGACCGATACAATCAATAATAAGAACTCGCGCTTAAGGCATTGTCTACTACGAATTCGCTCACAGAACGAAATAGCCGCAAGGGATTGCTCGCCTTAAGTTCTGGCCTAATGCTTCTATTCATCGTGACCGCAACGCCCGTCTACGTGTACTACTTCGTGCCCATCACCTATCCCGAAGTAAAACTCGTTTCATCGTGCAAACGACCTTTCATATTATTTTCCGCGCCTGCGATAGGGCAAAGGGAACCAATCGGAATGGCCGTCGATCTGCCGGGAAAAATCGATCCAGGCCATTTCGATTCAACGTCTAAAACGGTCGGCGTGTAGCGCGGTTTTTTCGCAGTGGAGTCGCGACGAAAGCGTAAACGGGTCGAGGAATATTTCGGTTTCTTGTTGCGATAACTACTCGAAAGCGGAACAAGACGTCGAACGTCTCTTTCCGCGTCCAAAAAAAGATCGATGCACGACGGAAATGCTCACGCTCGTTTGTCGCTACGCGTTCAAAGACTGCGAAGAATCTCGTCGCGACGACGACGACGACGACGACGAGCAGAGCATCTGCTCGGCGTTCGCGAAACTTCGGAGATGCGATATTTTGCCGATCGTCGAGAAAGTGCTATCGCTTTCCTGTCTAACCGTTCCGAAGTGCGCGGGCAAGTGGATCGCGAGGAAGGGTGCGAACGCCACGGCGTGCCCGAAGCCTCTAGTGCCGACAACGAGCGAACTGATGCGCGCGAGCGGACTGCGTTGTTCGCCTCCGTGCGATGAAAACGCGTGGAACGCCACAGTCGGTTCACGCGTATTCTACACTGCGCTCTACACTTCGACGACTTTCGGCTGGATTTGCTTGATTATAATACTTATTACTTGGATCAAAGTGAAGGAATTGTAAGCGAAACGCTTTTAGATATATACGCAATCGATAAATTTCGTTGTGTACTAAGGTTAAACTATCTCTCGGTATCAGGGCTATTTTTCGCCGTATCTCTAGCTCTAGTTAGTAAGTGATCTCAACGACGATTCTAACTAGTACTGAACTTGAACTTTTTTACAGACGTTTCTGCGACGATACCGATTCTTGTCGGTCAAAATAAAACGTACTGCAAACACGAGGACATGATCGCTTCGTGGACATGATCGCTTCGTGGAGCGATCCCACGATAATTTGCCGCACCCAAGGTTATTAAAACTCTTTTTTTTAGGAAAACCAAAATCTAATTCCTCTCCGTAGGAATCATCTATCACTTCGGATACATTTCGGCTCTAATGTGGTGGATGTTCTCCGTTTTGAACACCCTTGTCGCCGTGTGGAAAGTGAAAAGTTTCGAACCTCGTCATCGCAAGGCGTTTTTCATCGTCCAGCTAACCCTATCTATTCTCGTACCGGGAGTCATAATAGCCGTCGCTCGTTTACGAGGACTCGACTACGCGAAGACTACCTTCTACGCAGTCATGTGCACGCCATCGTCCATATCCTCGTTTTTCTACGCCATTATTTTACCCAGTACTATCATAGTTTGGACGGGGACTGTCATGTCTGGGTTCGTCATATACAGGCTCTATCAGGTATGACATCGTTAAATATTTGAATAGTTGAGTGTTTGCTCGAATAGGTAAAAACGTGGTCTTTCTTCGAGAATTGCGCTCAAAAGAAGGACGCAATTTTCAAGACGTATACGTTGGTTCAAAAACGGTTTTCTCTTCTATCGATTTTCATGCCGCTGAGCTTCAGCGCTCTCATGGTTTCGGTCACGATATTCAGTCAAATTTTCTACAAGGACACCGAGAACTTTCTCAAATTTGTCAAGTGCCTAAGCAGTCGCAATCTAACGGCGACGAACGGGTGCACGAACGCGGCGGCGTTTTCGACGAACGCCATCGTCGCTTGTTTGATCTCTTTTGCAATTTGGATTCTATTTTTCGCGGCCGTAGTCGCCTATTGTCTCGTGCCGGAGGCGGGAAGGGGCTACTGGAAGAATCTCTGTAGAAGACGTCGAAAGAGAGACGAAGACGCGGCGGAACGTCCGAGTCAAGTCACGTCTCTCTTTCCGACTACGACGTCGTCTTTCTATCAAAATTACAGTTCGATTTCCTCCTAATTTCGAGCGTCGTTTCGCGTGCAAAAATCGTTGCGTTTGTTCGTTTCTCTTACTAGTCTCGGAGTCTGAACCGGTTGGTAGTTTCGTTAAAAATTCGCGCGTCTTTCGACTACGTCACTGGGGGAATGAATACTCAGACAACGCTTTGACCATCACTAAGCAAGGCGGTCATAGCCTAGGGTTCGGCTAAGTAACGGTGCACTGACCTCTATCATATAAGGACTTTTTTCACGTAACACCCAACGAAATATTATCATATCACATAAGGGCGAAAAACAAAACTACTGGAAGTGCTATTAGGTGTGAATGTCGTCAAGCGATTCGTTAAAGTGAAAGAAATCGCGATGACGGCGAAGAACGCTGAGCGCCACTTCTTCGATGGGCATGGGATCGACGCCGAGATCTTCTAACCCGGGCGTATTCGGCGTGAGAGTGTCGCTAAGGTGTTGCTAGGACGAAGAGGGAAACGGGGAACGCTTAAGGAGGAAAAAAGCGCCGTTGCATCGCGCCTTACTCGCAGTAGAATATCTCTGGTGAGATACGGATCAAAGGGGCTCATCTCCAGAGCAAAGGCGATGAGACTTAGGTGAATATAGGGAGGACGTTTTTACGCTAGTTAGCGAATCAGCGAGGGGAATTCTGTTACCTGTACAGTGACTTGGGTAGCGTGTAGGGCTTGAACGGCCTCTTCATAACTTTGTAAATATACTCGATCAGATCGTATAGAGCGAACACGTCGGAACTTGGGGGTAAGGGGAAAGGAGGGAAGATATTTAAAACCCTAATAGGCTAAAGGGTATCGACTCTTTTTTTACCCGACGAGTTCGAACGTTTTGCCGGCTGTTCCAGCGTCGTCGAGTGCGTTAAAAATAGCTGATGTAACGTCAGCTACCTAGACCAATCAAACGACTATGGAATTTGATTGATTGGGGGGAGAAACGGGGTTTATGCGCGCGTGGAACGAGGGTCTCACTAAACGTGTGCACTACTTTACTGGCTTACGAAAACGGGCTGCTTCTGAGCGTCCAATCGGCCTCGCTGGAGAGGAACGCCTTTGAGAAGGAACGGCAGCATTCGAAAATCTACAAAAAACAATGCTTCTTTTCTTCAAAAAGAAAATTCATTTTCTTATACTGGCATAATAATTGAAGAATCTGTCTTCGCGACCAACGATGTTCGACGGACGCATGATCGTCGCTTGGGGAAATTCCTCGCGAACCGCCTCCTCGCCAGCAAACTAAACACCGAAACAAATCCAATAAAATTATGTGTAGCTTATTACCTACATAAACGCCTATACCTTCGCTCTAAGAAACTTCGAAGGAGAGTCTGGAGAAGCGTTTAGAGCCGACACGTGAACGAGACGCTCGATTCCGGCCTCTTTGGAAGCGCGAGCG
Source organism: Oscarella lobularis (assembly GCF_947507565.1). NCBI lineage: Eukaryota > Metazoa > Porifera > Homoscleromorpha > Homosclerophorida > Oscarellidae > Oscarella > Oscarella lobularis. The sequence continues at coordinate 429,713 of NC_089183.1, forward strand.
ATCGTACGCGCGCCGCAATTGAGAGCGTCGTCGAAGGAGAATCGTCTGGGAATTCGCGAATTTTTGTAAGGGAGGAGGGAGGGTTTCAAACGGACCTCGTTTCAAAGTCTCTTCCTATGAGATTTACGACCTTGTCCGAATGGCGCACGGCTTCGCGCACCGATTTCTCGTCTTTCAAGCCGTACGGCTAGAAACGCGAAAATTTAATTATAATTGGGGAACTCTAAATTTAATCTAGAAATAAGCAATACCGCTAAATATCTAGAATCGGGATTTCGTCTCGAAGAGGGTCCCGGGGCCCCTTTTCTAAATCTCTGTTTTCTTACGATCATGTGAACTTGTCCGAGATCTCCCATTAGTTTCAAGTGTCGCGTGTCGTGGTCGTCGCCGCGATAGGGAATGATGAGCTGCGTGCCGCATCGGCCTTTGTGAGATATGCGTCGTGTTCCCCCATTGGGGGCCCCCGTTGCGATTTTTCACTTTGTTTTACCTAATCGATTGACGATGTATCGGCCGACGAAGCCGGTCGCTCCGAAAACGGTCACAACTTCGCCGGAGAACGAAGAGCGGCCTCCGCGGCCTGTTTTCGATAGCCACGAAGCGTTTCTCTACAGAAACGAACAAAATCAGCGTACTTGGACCATTTCTGATGCAAAGGAGCGACATACGCGTGCTATAACGCCGCAAAATCGGGTCGTGGCCATGTTGACAACCTTACAAGGTCCCGGCTGATCAGTAGAGGTGTTTCAATTATCGAGAATGTCTTTTCCCATATAAGTCTAATATCTAAGGCAGGGAGATTAGCTAGCCACATATAACTACTGAAAATTATTGAGGATAGACGTTTGATTTGCTAAAGTGTTCTGATCTGGAGCACGATTGATTGAGCCTTATGAGTTAACGTTGAGCAGCGAGCTACAGTTCTGTTTCCGACGGATGAGGAGGCTTTTTGTAGTGAGCTGACGAAGCAGTCACTTTGACGGCAGAGGGCGGGTATGGATTTGCCGAGTACGAGTGACTGGCTTTGCCTTCAGGCTCCCTGACCTGGAAGAAAAACGTGTATAGAAAAAATATTGTTCACCGCGTCTAAAAATCAATACTTACCCGCTCATTGTTCCTCACCTCCGTCTACATACAAAACACGCATTGTCACCAGACAAATCGCTACGCAAATCTTACCGTGCGAAAAGCAGGATTCGAAAAGCCTTCATCAACAGTGTACAGTCCTTTTCTGCAGTACGAGAAATAAGGGACTCAGTCAGGCTGACCACAAAAACAGTGACGTCTAACCTGTGATAATAACGCAAAAGTAGAAACACGACGAGGATGATCAATAGCAGCCCGAGAACGCAGCCGACCACAGCGCCCGCAATAACAGAAGTAGACGAGCCTACGCAGAAAAAAAAAGATGAAATCATACAACGCTTCTGCTTTAGTGTAGGACAAAACCTGAGGATTTAATAGGACTTTTTGACCCTGCTGGCCTACTAAGGAGACTGCCATTATTCAGAGTTTGAAAGAGAAGCGGTACTTTACTCTGAAAATCCCGGTTGGGTAGCCATCTCTGATATCACTGGTCCAGTCATATCGCCTCCACTCGTTCCTGTGGCGCCTTCCGTGCTGGCGACGCCGCTGGCGACCGTACTTACAGATTCTGTAGGTATATCAGAGCGTGGAACTAAAAGAAAATGTGACTCAGTACATGTATGTTGCTCAGTATAGCTATAAAAAAATTCCTAAGTGCTCGGAGAACCCGTCTACATAGAACAAGAAAACGCACCCTTGCAAGGAAGAGAAACCCTCGCAGGTCTCATTGTACTAACCTCGCAGCTATCAAAATTCTCACTACAATTTACCTTTGGAGCATCGCCTTCCGTCAGAAACGTCCGGGCAGCCGCACAATACGCGAAACGGACCGACGCCCAAGCCGCTCTTCACCTCCGGCTTGTAGAAGCAGAGATGCGTACAGCCGCCGTTTCTCACCGCACAAAGATTCGTTCCTTGACAAAAATCACTTCGATTAGAAAAACTAATATTTTCATTATCTTTACCCTTCTGCCTATCGCTCGAAACGGCCGTGACGTCCATCAACCCTCCTTGCAAATCGCCGAGAAGAACTTCCACCTGCGTCGACCCGTTTTTCGTCGCCTTTGAAATGGTTTTCGTCTGCCAGTCGGTCCAGTAGAGATAGTCGCCTTTGAGAGTCAATCCGAAGATGTGAGGCGGCGTCGGCGTGAACTGAAGCTCCGTTCGACCGTTTCCGAGCAAATCGCAGCGTTCGATTTTGTTCGTACGAGCGTCGGCCCAGTAGATGAGGTCAGCGTCGTAGTCGACAGTCAATCCGTTCGGCCAGCCCAAGTCCGTGTTGACGATTTCAAGACGAAACGCGCCGTCCAAAGCAGCGACTTCGATCTTCGGATGGTCGCCCCAGTCGGACCAAACCATGAGACTAGAAAGAAAAAAAGATTTCATAATTGACACTAATCCTATGCTATACATCAATGACAATTAACTTACCCTTTTACTGGATGAACAGAAATCGCACGCGGTTCGTCTAAGTTGGTCGATACTACGACCTTTCTAGCTTTGCCGCTGATGCGAGCCACTTCGATTGCATTTCTCCCGGTATCCGTCCAGTAAAGATTGCCCGCTATCCAATCTACAGCAACGCCGTCCGGCGTTACGACGTTATCGCTAATAACCTACGCACAAGAGTTCAAAGAGATTGTTGAAAAATTCGTTCTTTTCTCGACCGACCGTCGTGATCTTCGTCCCGTCGAACGTCGAGCTCATTATGACGTCGGAAGCGACGTCAGTCCAAAACATCAATTTGCTTGAGTATAGATAATCGGTTGCTATGGCGTTGCGTTGATTCTTCACGACGACGACGTCCGTGTTGTCGATGGTGTTGAGAGAAATGCGACTCACCGCGGTTCTCGAGCAGAAAAGCAGGAAATCGTTGGGAGCTAAGAACACACCTTTGTATCTCCAAGTACGTATACTACAGCCCCCAAAGCTACGCTTCTCTACTTGGGCCTACGCTTACTTGAAGAGCATATCCCGTTTCTGTTGGGGACGATTCCCGTGCTGCACACGCAATTGGCAATTGCTCCGCTACTCGCGTGTCTGGGAAGACACAAGTGGGAGCAAGACATTGAATCGCACGGACTCCGAACTAGAAAAAAAACGCGACTCTCAATATTATCTATTCTACACGCCGCGTATTTTTCTACCTCGTGGAAGGCTCCTATTCACCGCATGTACGTCCATCAGTCCGGGCAGATTTCCCCGAAGAATCTCCCCGCCGCTCCCGTCCGCCTTACTCGCCGCCTGCACGACCCGATCTTGCCAATCCGTCCAATACATCTTCCCCCCAAAGAGCGTCAATCCGTACGGATGCGGCGCCTTCGTCACGAGCGCTCGTCGCCCGTTTCCATCGAAATCGCACGTCTCGATCTTCTCCGTGCGCGCGTCCGCCCAATAGAGCCGCTTCGCCGTCGAATCGACGGCCAAGCCGTTCGGCCAGCCCAACTGACGTCGCACGAGCGTCGCGCGAGACGCCAAGTCGCCGTCCATCGAAGCGCGCTCGATTTTCGGCGTCTTACCCCAGTCCGTCCAGAACATGTACCCCGTCGGAAGATCGAGCGCGATCGCGCGCGGACTATCGAGATCTTTCCAGAAGAGAATGCGACGATGTTTGCCATCGAGAGAGGCGACTTCGATGCGATTCTTTCCCGTGTCCGTCCAGTAGAGGAGGCGCGACGACGAGTCGATGGCGAAGCCGTCAGGCGTGTCGAGACCGGTGTTGATGATTTCGCGCTGGTTCGAGCCGTTGAAAAAGGCGGCGGAGATCGTGTCTTGATTGCCGTCCGTCCAGTAGACTGTGTCTAGATTATTCGTCGATGATTCGAATTAGAATGTTTATTTATTTCGTTATTACCTGTCACTGTGTCTACGTCCAGAGCGACGGCGTTCTTGAGACCGTCCAATGGGACGATGACGTCGGCGTAGTACGGCACGTCGAACGAGATTCGGCGAATCGAATCGCGCATAGCAAAAACCAAAAATGCCGTCATATCTACAAATAATTTTTAAAAAAATACAATATTACTTCTTGTGGCCCCCGATCACCTTGATTGCACTGAGTAGTCGAAGACTTCGCCATCGTTATCCCAGTCGGACACAAACAGGCGCGCTTCGAAGCCGGCTGCCCAACGCAGATGTGACTACAGCCCCCGTTACGTATCGCACACGGAGTATTCGTCCTAGCCTTGGCTAAAAGAAACGGGAAAGAAAAGACCACAGTAGAACAATGAACAGGGGGGGAGGGGGGGGTTATGCTAAGGCGGCGAGACTCTGTGTACCGTCTCTCATTGCAGCCCTGTCGTAGAAATGAATATCCATCAGATTTTCCAAATCGCCGACAACGGTCACCCGATTCGACCCGTCCGTCTTAAAATAAATAAATAAAAAATTCACAATAATTTTAATTAATTAAATCGAAGAAGCCCTCCTACAGGCCCACCTGAGCTCTCTCAACGGATTTCTTCTGCCAATCCGTCCAATAGAGCGTATTCCCCGACAGCGTAATACCGAACGGATGAGGCAAATCCAAACTGATCAAAATCGTCCGACTTCTCCCATCGGTTCGCGCCTTCTCAATCACTTTTCGTCCGGCGTCGACCCAGAAGAGAAACCGAACGCCGTTCTCGTCGCCAATCGTGAGCCCGTTCGGCCACGTCAGATTCGAATTGACGACGACGGACGCGCGAGTGCCGTCGAGAAAGGCCTTCGATATGAGCGCGACCGTTCCCCAGTCCGTCCAATAGAAATAGCCGTTCGACGGATCGACGACGATGTCGCGCGGACGTTCCATGCCGCTCCAGATGACGACGCTTCGTTGGCTCCCGTCGAAGTTGCTCACTTCGATTTTATCCGTTCCGGCGTCGGTCCAGTAGACTTTCTCGTTGATCCAATCGACGGCCAAGCCGGCGGGACTCTCGAGGCTATTCAACGCAATCACTTTTTGATCCTTACCTGGACAAGAAAAAAATAGATAAATAATGGAATGTTTTCCTTTACCGTTTGTGTTGGATTTGCTGATGGAATCGAGAGTGACGTCACTCCAGAAGACCTGATTCTGATCAATTTCGAAATCGAGCGCTATTGCGCTTCGTAGACCGTTCAGCGGCAGAATGACGTTCGAATGGATGGCCGTGTCGAAGGATATGACGCGAATGTCCGTCCGACGAGCGAACATGAGAAACTTGTTGTGCTCTAGGAGAAAGAGATTCGTCACGGTCAAAGGTACGCGTATCATAGCTCACCTTCAAAGCATTCTTTCTTGTCCGACTTTAGTAGAAATCCCGTGGGACAAGCGCACGAATGCGTGACGCCGCTCCCGTCGTAATTGGCGCGCGACAAGCACAAGTCACTGCACCCATTATCGAGACAGCGACTCGGACCTAAATTAAAAAAAAAACCGTCACGCAAGCGGGAGGGAGAAAAGGAGGCTCACATTTGGGTTGTCGGAGCGGATGAACGACGTGCACGTCCATAGGAAAATAGAGACTGTCTTGAAAGATCTGCGGATTCTCGCCCCACAGACTCGACTTGTGTATCGCCTTCGTTTGCCAATCGGTCCAATAGACGGCGTCCTCGAAGAGACTCAGCGCGAACGGATGCGTAATGCCCGACGCGATGACGACGCGCCGATCCGTGCCGTCCATGCGAATCGTTTCCATGCGATGGAACTTGGCGTCGATCCAGTAGAGACGACGTTTGACGTAGTCGACGGTGAGACCGTTCGGCCAAAAAATGGTCTGATTGACGAGGGACTGCTGCGCTTGGCCGTCCATCGACGCGCGATTGATTCGGGGATGGGAACCCCAGTCCGTCCAGTAGAGCCAACTAAAAGAGACATATATAAGATCTAGATCTTAGTACAGAGGAAAAAATGCATATCTATATTCGTTATCCTTACCCTTCGCATGGATCGAGAACGATTGCTCTAGGCTTATCGATTTTCTCCCAAATGAGCACCGATCGTGTGTTGCCGTCCAAGTCGGACACTTCGATCTGTTGACTACCGGAATCCGTCCAATAGAGCCGATCGTGTATCCAATCGACGGCCAAGCCGCCGGGACTGACGAGATTGGACGCGACGATTTCGCGCGCGTCGCTCCCGTTCATTCGCGCGCGCATAATCTTATCCGTCGTGACGTCGGTCCAGAAGATGTAGTCGCGTTCCAAGTGAAAATCGACGGCTATTGCGTTCGACAGATGACCGACGACGCTCGTGAAATCGCTTCGATCCGGCTTAATTTGACGAATATCGATGCGATTTGCAAAGAGAATTTCAGTTGACGATCGATCTAAAAGCAAACGTATTATTTATTTATTTATTTATTATTATTATTATACCTTGGGCGATGCAACTTTTTGACCCGTCTTTTACGTATCCGCTGGCGCAGGAGCATCGATAACTGCCCTGCGTGTTCTCGCAGTACTGAACGCAAACGGACGGATCGGCGCACTCATCGATGTCTATACATAAATAATTAAATATTATTATTATTATTATTTATCGTTTGATTGCCTGTGCAGCTTTTCTGATCGGCTCCCAGTCGATAGCCGTCGTGGCACGAGCAGTAGAAGCTGTGCTTCGTGTTGTGGCACTTCTGCGCGCAGCCTCCGTTGTTCTGCTGGCACTCGTTAACGCTAACGGTAGGACCTATATATAGGAGAAAAAAACTCAATATATATGCATATACGAATTTATTAATTGCGTACATATTCTCGCCGGTTCCTCGTCGCTTCCGTCCGCGCAATCCTTTCGGAGATCGCAGACCGACTTTTCCGCAATGCACTGCCCATCGCGACACGTGAACTCGTTCTGAGCGCAGGGCGGAACTGTCGGAGTAGGCGTAGCTAAAAAAAGCGCCTGTTTCTCTTTATCATCGTTAGGGGTCTCTAATAAGTCGCTTACGACAATTGCTTTCGTCCGAGCCGTCGCCGCACTCGTCCGTCCCGTCGCATTTTTTGCTCATCGGAATGCAACGATAATTGGCACAATGAAACTCGCCGGGAAGACAGGCTAATTTAAAAAAAAAGGCGAATTAAAAATCGGCGGGAGTCTCCCCATTTTAGAGTTTTCTATCTAAGTGAAATTCCTAGAAGATTGCACTAATTAGCTAAGAGTCCTAGAGACTCATTCCAAGCGAAGCACCGCATTGTAATCATCACGATCAATTAATCAAACCAAACATTTTCCTTAGGCTATAAATTAGAGTTTTCAGCGAATAGCCTTTGTCTATAAGTTTGACGAGTCCGATAAAAAATTTTTTTCGAGGGGGGAGAGAGATGGAGAGGAGATTTCTACTAATTCCCCACGTACTGCAGTTCTCTTCGTCGGAATCGAATTCGCAGTCGTAATCGCCGTCGCAACGCCACAAGGACGGAATGCACAAGCCGCTTCGGCATTTGAACTCGTCTGCGGCGCAATTGCCGGGCGCAGCTAATCGACGCGTGAGATGGGGGGGAGATTTTCTACCGTTGGTACTACTCTATTCTTACGGCACGACGATTCGTCTGACCAATCGCCGCAATCGTTGTCGCGATCGCACACGTAGCTTGCCGGAATGCAGCGCTTTGTCGCGCAGAGAAACTGATTCGCGGAGCAATTCGTTATGGGAGCTGTGAGAAAACGACTTCCTCTCTAACTACGCGATTACCCTCCCTCTAATTCTTACGGCAATCTTTTTCGTCCGCTCCATTACCGCAATCGGATTCGCCATCGCATTTCCAACTTTGCGCGATGCACTCGGACGTTCCGACGCATTGGAATTCGACCGCCGAACAGGTGACGCCCGCTAGGAGACGAAGAAACGACTCTTTCCTTTTTGCCGAGCACGCGTACGGCATCGTAACTTACTGCAATTTCTCTCGTCCGACGAATCGCCGCAGTCGTTATCGCCGTCGCACTGCCAGCTCGCTCGAATGCACTTACCCTGGTCGCACTTGAACTCGGAAGACGTGCAATTTTTAAGCGCTAAAAAATTAAAAAAAATCACACATTACTGCGTGCTTTGTACTAAATATCGCTCGTACTGCACGATCAACCATTATAAGGCAAAATATTTTTGCAGGAGATTCGGTGCATCGTCAATGAGCTATAGGCTATTATCATGTACGAAAAAGGATACTGTCTCACGAAAAACGCACGTGCCATCAGAGATAATAAAACTACTCTGGTGGCCCGCTTTTAGTTTTACTTTACGTTTCCGAAACAAAAAAAGCCGAATCTCAAAAACTTACGACAATTCAACTCGTCGCTGCCGTCGCCGCAATCGTTGTCCTGATCGCACTTCCACGTCGAACGTATGCAGTGACCGTTCGCGCACCGAAATTCGCCCGCGCTACAATTCCGGCTTGCTGGGGGGGGAAGCAAAAGAAGAAAAGGTACATGTAGGCGTGGGGGAGCGAGAATGGGTGTGCGAAAAACTACCACACTACAGCGCCGTGTGCAGCGCAGGGGAGGAAAAACGCGTTCTCTCGCTAACCGGGACAGCCGAGTTCGTCCTCGCCGCCGCGACAATCCCTATCGCCGTCGCACTGCCACTCTTTCGGAATGCAGAGCCCGTTGTCGCACTCGAAATCGATCGACGGGCAGGCTACGACAAGAAACAAAACAAAGGGGAGGCTCACGGCGACGAAGAACGCTCGAGTGACGTCGCCTACCGTGCGCAAATCGAACGAAAACGACGATGAGGAAGACGATAGAGAGATATCGACCCATTAGAAAGAAGAAACGACGACGACCGAATGTGCTGTCGCGTCTAGACGCTTTCTATTGTCGTAGCTGTCGTGCCAGGCTCTTACGTCAACTAGTGTGGGTAGTGGGCGTGGTTATATAGCCGCGAGGAGGCGGTGTCTTTGATTTGGTCATGAATTGATGGCCTATGGAAACAGAGTTCTTGTCATAAATGGCCAGGTTCTTAGTTCGAGTATATACCGTAGAAATTGTTTAAAAAGCGCGAGGGCGTGACGTTTGAATTAAGTTTTTTTCGAAATTGAAAAATCGACCTTTGACCCCCCTCTACCGTACTATCGTCACATTACATAACATTACATAGTTGTTATTGAGAAAGAATTTCTATCGTTCGGTTGAGATCGCTTCTGATGGTCGAGGACATTTGATCTTCGCCGCAGAATGCGACGCACGCACTCGTAATAGAAGCCAAGGAGGAGTGGCGAGCCATTTGGGGCAAGCCCCAGCTGACGGGGGGGGAGAAAAGAAAAGAAACAAGGCATTGTAGTGAAATAAAACAACCGGGGGCAGTGTAAATTGCCTAACCGCTACTTGAAAACCTTCTACGCGTAATTTCATAAATAATGAACGTCAACTTTTATAATCACGATCCCTCCCCTTTCCCCTTTCGACTTACTTCAGCAGAGATTTCATTACGCCGTACACAAAAATTTCGGAAATTTCCCCTCTCAATGTCTTATTTATCAGATAAATAAACTCTTTTAGTTTTTATTTTTGACCGTCGTCTTACCGCTTTCTTGATGAGCAACCGCGCTAGCTGCTCGAGTTGCACGTCGCTCGTCACTTCCTTATTGATTCGACTCACAGACTGGGGGGGGGCATAATGAGAAACGACTACAAACTCGCGTGCACGCCCTCGATTGGATTTCCTTACGTCAACAACTGTCTTGTGATAGTTCCACTCGTCCAGACACCGGCTGAATAGTCTGATTCTCACTTCAGGCGGTCTAATAGTCAAATTCATTCAGTCATTTGATCTCACAGAGTCCCTCGTGGTTTGAAATATTACTCAGTTTGTCCCCTCATACAACTATTCTATTCTCACCGTACCTTTCTCTCTGCCCAATCGTCTCGCGCGGAATATGTGGACCTTATAAATAAATAATAGAGAGGACGTTCCGCGTACGCGATCAGCTTCACCTGTAAGTAAAGTGAGCTGGAGAGCCTGAAGTCTTAGATCGTCCGTCTTTTCGTTTCTTTGCCAGAAAAGCCAAAAAATTGTTTCCAGATACACTCATACCTCTCGTTCTCACCTGAGGAAGAGAAGACGCAGCAAACGATTCAAGGAATCGACAGGCATTTTCCGTTCGTGCACGTGCCGAATGACGTTCTCGTAGAACGTCGTGGGCAACTCGGGAAAATAATAAATAGTAGAGAACAGAAGGCACCGAGAACTGCAGGACTCGTGCACCAAAAAATCCCCTAATAAAAACCAAAGCCAAAATAACGAACAATTCAAAAAGCAATGATTAAATACCAACGATCGACGACGGAAGCCGAATATCCGGAAGCGCCAGCACCCGAGGTAGCACCGCCAGCACGGCCACGTCGCCACAGCACAACGTAGAGTCTCGAATCGACGTCAAAGCAAAAATAAAATCCCTACCGGCTTCGAGACTACACAGAAAGAAATACTTAGAGCGTATTAGTCTATAGACTTTACTTACAAGGAATTACAGTCGAAGGCCTTTTCCATTTCGATGCAACGATTCAGGAGAACGAGAACGTTCTTTATCGTTCTCGCAGGAAGTCGTTTGTGTCGCAATACTCCCATCAGTCTTCCCAAGCCCTCCATTAGTCCAACGTCAACGTAATCGCATTGGGAAATCTTCCGTAATCTCGAGTCGAGAACGGATAAGATGGATTCGAGCGCGTGGGTCCATTTCTCCTCGGCGAAATTCCACTCTCGAGTCAACGAGACAACGTAGTCAAATATCTCCCTTATCCACGTCTCGTCGTCGACTCGAGCGTCCAAGGCGAGCGCGAACCGACAGAATAAAAAATTCAACGACCGAATCTTTTCCCTCGACGTCGATCGCGAAATTTCGCCGGCGGAACCGAACGGAAAAAACGCGGCGAAGTGCTTCAAAATTTTCTCGCGATAGCGCTCGAGAAACCAAGTCGACGACGACGACGACGACGACGACGACGACGCGCGTTCGCCGACGACGACGACGCGAAGAAGCTCGACGACGCAATTCATAATCGAGAGCGCGACGTCGTCGTTGAAACCGCGCGACGACGACGGATCGCAGTCGATCCACACGTCGAAAAGAGTCGAAACGAATTGCGAAAAGACGACGCGAAATGCCGTCGAGTCGATCCAATCGTCGTCACAGCCACCAATCGAAAGCGAGAATTCAAATTTGACGTCACGACGATCCGGAATTTGAAAAATCACCGAAAAGATTTCGACTAGTTTCCCTAGGACGTCTCGCGTCGATTTCTTCCGCTTCTTCGTCTTCGTCGACTCTCGCAGAAAACCGACGAGCGTCGAGAAGATTTTCGCCGCCGACGACGAGACGAGTCGCGGATAGTGTCGCGCTAGAGCGACGAGCACCGTCAACGCGTCGCGACCGACGTCGGCGTTCAGATGAGCGACGGCGCTGTTCGCGTGAGCGAGAACGAGCGCGTGGAAGGGAGCGAAGTCGCGTTCGTCGACGCTCGGCGCGAGTAGGTCGGCGAAGAGGCGCGCGACTCGTTCGCGCGTCGACGCGTCGCTCTCTTCGAGCATTGCGCCGAGTTGAGCGAGTAGGACGGCGAGGTTGGGTTCGATGAGCGCGGGATTGTCGCGCAGGGCCGCGTGGAGCGCGGCGAGCGCGTCGGAACGCGTCGTCGCCGAATAGTGGCGAAGACGAGTGAGAAGAACCTTTAATTAATTAAAAAATAATTATTAATTTTTTTAATATTATTATTATTAAAATTGGTTATAGACCTGTTTTCACTACGTATGCGTCTACAGTACTTCTATATAAAGGCTAGCAGTCTTCTAGGTACACTCACGAAAATTATCATTTTTTTTCCTCTCGTTCGGCTTCGCGACTTACCTTGATTCGATCGTTTGGAGATGCTTCGTCTCTGTCGTCCTCGTCGTTCTTTGCGAGGCGCTTTCTCACCGACGGTTGCACGGCTATCGAGATCGTTTGGACTTTAGGCAGCGATTGGTACTGCTTGGGGTCCTTCGTGCGACTGCGACCGACTTTCAGCTTCGTCTTTTGAAAGTCTGGCACTCGCTTTTTCTTCTTCTCTTTGGGCATCGGCTCGTACAGTGTAGCACCAGAGATAAAATGGCACACACTCCGGGACTCTACTGTAGGAGTTGGCCGAGTAGGCGGAGCTTGAGCAAGGAGTAATGAGCGGTGGAGCGCGAGTAAAGCTCGGAATACCTGCCAACGTTTCTATTCCTGAAGTCAATTTTAACTTTTCTACACTTGAAACACTTGAATGTAGTACGAATTCAAATCTCATCTACGACAACAACGGATTGCTGCAAAACGTTGCCTTCTCTCGCCGGTTTCTCGTTTCCATTTGGCTCATTTTAGCCACATTTATTGTTGTGGGTAACGCAACTGTTGTGATGTGGCGCTGTTTTCAAGGCAAACGAAGAAAAATGAGTATTCCGTCTCTTCTTGTAATTAACCTAGCTTTGGGAGACTTTCTTCTCGGCGTTCAGATGCTAATCTATTTATATATTCTACGATGGTCGTGCTCGACGCTCTCAAAGCCTCAGTACGTTACCGTAATGACAGCACTGTGCAAACTATCTGGAATACTGGAAGGAACCAGTGTCATAGTGTCCGGCATGCTTACGGCAACTATTGCTCTCTACTACGCCGTTGCTGTTTTTACCAAAGTGTGGTGCTTTGATGTAGATAATTGCAGCAAAAGAAAAATGTACATCTTTCTATTAATTGAATGGACGGCTGCCATTGGAGCAGGAGTCACAATGGCTCTGTTTTACGTGTCTACAACTATCTACGAGGACCCATCTTACCGCTCGAAAGTTGTAACTCCTTTCTATCAGGCGTTGCCACAGCCACTTTACATCTCCGACACTGAGGGTCGCTTGGAGTCGACTAATACAACAATTGCTGTAGTCCAGTCATCTTCCTGTGTTCCTCTCATCGCTTCGGCAAGCAAAGTTTATTCTCCTCTAGCAGCAACGTCACTGGCTGTGTACATTGCCGTTTTCTGTCTTACGGTGTTGGGCGGAGTGACTTACATTGTAGTACTAGTTAGAATTAGAATAGCAAAATCACTGGCTGCAAATACAGTCGCATTTGGAGCATTAGGGGTACGGCTATCAATCATCGCCTTTGTTACAATTGGGTGCTGGGTGACTTCAATGACAGTAGCATTTGGCCCTACAAACAGGGCGCTTATTAATCATTATATCGGTCTTCTCGCGTTTGCAGTAATAGCCACGTGCAACCCTTTGATATTTACTATATTTTCAAAGCTATTTTGGAGTCACGTGAAAAGATTGTGGAGAAAGTTTCGCTTCCGAATCGGCCATCCCGTCCGCCTAGAAGAGATATCGACGTTAGATGACCAGACCCCCGCTCTCACAACAACACCGGTTGACACAGACGAACAGTTGACATAACTGTTAATGGTTACTAAAATTTTGCTACACGTAATCCGAATAAATTCAATGATTAAATGATTTTTTTGGCAAAGCACGTCATCGCTATAGTAACTGTCTATGTGAACCCTTTCTTAGTGATGCAAACAGGATATTCCTGTTACGTTATGCGATCGTGGCTTTGCCTCGAAGACACTTTCCTGTTACGTTATGCGATCGTGGCTTTGGCGTGAGAATGATCTAAAAATAACATCCCGGAGGTTAGGACAATACAAATTTCAAGGAAGAACCGTCATCACACAGTCTGTGCTCAACGTGCCAGAAAGAAAGAGGTGCATGATTCGTCTGCAACTGTTTCTCGTCCTCGTGGCGAGCGCCATGGGTCCAGCTTTCTCCCAAAACAGCGACAGTAAATTATATATGATAAGACATATGCGTGCTGATTTGAGCCAACTCAATTCGATGCTTTGCCACAGAAATAACTAAAATACGACTAACGGGTGGAAACAAGGAATCATCGGGCTATCTTCAAGTACTAGTGGATGGATCGTGGAAGTATCTTCCTGACTTCTTGTGGGACATTCGCGACGCGACCGTTGCATGCCGTGAACTTGGATACGAGACCGTCGTGAGTTCGAAAAAGGGTAATGCAGCCAAATCTAGTACACCAACCGAAGTTGACCGTTGGTCGTACTACTTACGGTGCAGCGGGAAAGAAGGAAAGCTTTCCCAATGCCCATCGTCGCGTGTATATGTATCCAGGTCCTATGTTGCCATTACATGTAAGAAAGAACATCGGCTCGCACGACGAGTTGGGCAGCGCTTTTATTTATCTATAAGGTCATTCAAAGAAGAAGATCGATATTCGCCTCGATCCGAAAACCTTGACGAAAAGTACGAATTTGATATCGGGGCTCGTTCAAGTGAAAGTCGGCTCGCAATGGGGTCGAGTGTGCGGCGATAGGAGCACGAGTTCATACCGAATCGCACGAGTCGCTTGCCGCCAGCTCGGGTACACCGACGCCGAGCGCTACGCGCCGAAAAAGATCAGCGCGCGAGCGAAGAAGTTGCACATTCTAATGGGAGAAGTCATCTGCGATGGAAGCGAGCGTAGCTTGGACGAGTGCATGGGCGCAGTGGGAAACCCACATTGTTCATCGGGTTATTACGTCGGAGTTCTTTGCAGTACGGTTCCACGTTCCCATGAGACGCGGATATGCGGGTAGCAAACGTAATTTTTTTCCTAGATACTCGACCTCTTCCGCCCAAGCGGACATCGATTCGACTATCAGGCGGGGCGACGCCCAACGAAGGGACCGTCGAAATTCTGCACAATAATCGATGGGGTGCGGTCTGCGACGATCACTGGGACATCAAGGACGGTCTCGTCGCCTGTCGTCAGCTAGGCTATTATGACGTTATTAAAACGACGAATAGGAATTTCTATACTTCGACAAAGGACCTAATCTGGATGGACGACGTCATGTGCTCCGGAAAAGAAGAGAGATTGGAGGAGTGCGTATTTCCCGGTTGGGAAAAGGAAAACTGCAACGCAAGGAGCGAGATCGCTGGAGTCGTTTGCCTCAGTAAGTCCGAAAGATGTAACTTCGAAGAGTAGCTAAGGTATTATTACATTACGATAAAGTTGGTTCTTCTATGCATAGATGAAAGTCGCGGGTCGTGCATATACGACAACGCTACGGATTATGAAGGATCGAGTTGGACCAATCTAGAGGTCTCGCCTCCAGTCGACGACGAGGATGACGTCGGCGAATTCATTCGCCTCGTCGGCGGATCGGCACCGCACGAAGGTCGCGTGGAGACGTTCTACAAGGGCTGTTGGGGCACGATCTGCGACGACGGTTGGGACATGAACGACGCTCGCGTCGTTTGTCGTCAGCTCGGTTACGGCTCGGCGAAGGGGCTCGCACCGAGTCAACTGTCCGGACGAAGCAACGGATCGATATGGTTGCACGAAGTCAATTGCAAGGGCGACGAGCTAAATCTGACGGCGTGTCGGTCCAAGTTCATTCGCCAAGGCGAAGTGCACTGCAGTCACAGCGAAGATGCGACGGTGCAATGCGACCACAAAGGAAAAGGAGGTAACGGGCTCGCGATTGAATAGTTTTCTAATCAAACAACGGAAATCTTTGGTAAAACCTATTAATTTCTATTTAGTTCCATACGAAGTTCGCCTGGAGGGTGGAAACGAGTCGAAGGGCCGCGTCGAGGTATTCCTCGGCGGCGAGTGGGGAACCGTGTGCAATGATCACTGGGACATCAATGCCGGCGACGTCGTTTGCCGTCAACTGGGCTACGCCTACGGAGCGGCGTCAATCGACGTGACGGCCCATTTCGGACAGGGCGGCGGTCGCGTGTGGCTGCGTCGCGTCAACTGCACGGGAACGGAGACGGATATAGGCGATTGCTATTTCGAAATTCCGCCGGAACGGGTCTGGACCGATCCGGGTTGCACGCACGCCGAAGACGCCGGCGTCACTTGCAATACGACTCGAAGAATGATAATGAACGTGAGCAACCCAGTGGAACGTAACGAGCAAGCGCCTAATGTCACGGTTCGACTGCGAGGCGGTAAAGGACCAGATGAGGGTCGCGTGGAGGTGTACAAGCACGGACAGTGGGGCACGATTTGCGACATCACGTGGCGATCGAGCAATGCGCGGGTCGTGTGCAAACAATTGGGATACGGTCACGTTCGAGCAATCAAATTGTCCCCTTCGATTCCGGGTAGCGGCGCCATTTGGCTGAGCGAAGTCGCGTGCAACGGAAACGAGGAACGCGTGGAGGCGTGCAATTCGGGAGGATGGGGACGGCACAATTGTAAGCACAACAGGGACGTCGCAATCGCGTGCGGTAAGAACATGCACCTGTCAATGACTCTTTCCTATTTTCAACTACTGTATAAGACTATACGTATAGGGGGCTCGATTATGTATTCTTTTCTTTGCAGCCGATACTGCTCCCACCACGGAACCGCCACCGACGCCGCCGTCGAGCATCAGGGTGCGTCCGGACGACGTAACAGGCTTGGTCAACATCAGCATCAACTACAAGCAGTGGTATCCCGTGTGCGTCTATCGAATGAGGCAATCGGACGCTAACGTCATATGCCGCGAAAATGGTTTCGTTGGAGGAACATATTCCCGAAGAACTTTCGTACCGCGCCGTTTGCCTTTAGGCGGTTTTTTGACGATCAGCTACCTATTACCCTGGTATCCGTTCAGCCCAACAACGTATTGGCACATAAGGTCTTTCAACTGCGAGGGCACCGAACAAGCGGCGAACGAGTGCGCAGGAGTGAAAGAAACGACGTGGCGAATGGCGAGATCGTCGTGCGTAAGTGGGACGTGGTCAGTCGAATGCTTCAATGCGACGGAACGTCCTCTGGGCTCCGGCCAGGCGACGCTTCCGCCGTTCCCGGATCCGTCAGATGGAGATATACGACTCAAGGGCGGGAATGACGACATGAGCGGACGTCTCGAAGTGTATCACAGGGGACAGTGGGGAACGATTTGCGACGACACGTGGAGAGCGGATCAGAAGACGGCGAAACACAACGTGCGCGTCATTTGCCGTCAGCTCGGATTCAATAGCGACGGTCGCGTGCTGAAGAAGACGAGCGAGGGACGAGGACGCGTTTGGATGAGCAAAGTGGTGTGCAAGGGATCGGAGAGGCGATTGGACGACTGCCGTCACGACGGATGGAGAGCGAAGAATTGCACGCACAGCGACGACGTCGCAATCACGTGCAATCGTAAGTAAAAATTCCGAGCAGGGCAATAAATTAAAATTGTCGTACCGCGGCTTAATAATTCTCGCAGTTAGAATAACCATTGCCCTAAGGGATCCCTGTCTATAAAAGATCAGTGCCCTGAGTCTCGGGGATCAATAGGCCTTTGCTTTTCCTAACTCATTGGGCTTCCTATAAGAATACCAGTGTTCTGGTCACATCTCTATAACAATGATTTTTTTCTTTAGAACATACTCCTCCTAGCCTCACCACAGGTACGCCTAGCGTGGGATCGCAATCGACGAAAAGTAACGACGACGCCAATAAAAAAATATTCTTCTCATGTCAAGTGCTACAGGTACGACTGATGCGGGATCAAGTGCTACAGGTACGACTGATGCGGGATCAAGTGCTACAGGTACGACTGATGCGGGATCAAGTGCTACAGGTACAACTGATGCGGGATCGCGAGTCGGCGGTACCGGTAGCAATACTCACACCCTCGCTGTCGTCGGAATCAGTCTCACTATTGTACTATCGCTCGTGCTCGTAGCCATTGGCGTGGCTCTGCTTATCGTGCGCTTGAGAAAAAGGGAAGCGAAGAGGTCGGTTCCGGTTCACATTGGGTACAATCCCTCGCGCGACTCTCAAATTCTCTTCGGAAACGAAGAAGTTGACGACGACGCTAATAGTCATGCGGCTGTCATTATCAAGGACTGATCGAATCGAAAGGAGGGGGGCCCCCGACGTTTAGAGATTTAGTTTCTGCGTAGTTTACCTGTTGAGCTGACTTTCTGTACTCTTCGCTCTTTCACTGACACGGAATTGAACTGGAAAATTTTACGCCTCCTTTGTTATCGCGTCACGTGTTCCGACTTAGCACGCTAGGGAACCAGGATGGAGGCTCTACTGAAAGAAGTTCGCGAAATGAACAACCACTTTCAGGCGCAGGAAAGCGTCGCCGACGGTCTCCTAAAAAAGTGCACCGACGTGCAGCAGAAACTGCAGACGCTCCATCAGGTGAGATCCAAAAAAACGACCGTACGAAAGTAGGCGTGGTCGACTATGACGTAGTGCGAGGACGGTTTCGGCGAATTGAACAAGGCGGCCGGTCGCCGATCGGCGAGCGAGCTCCTTCACGGAACGAAACACGAAAGCGAGCGAATGCGCTCGATCGAGGAGGAGAATCGCGATCTGCGCACGTCGCTCGAGGAGCATCAGGCGACGCTGGGACTCGTCATGGCGAAATATCGCGAACAGGTGGCGAGTCTCGTCACGGCGAATCGAATGGATCGATCGTGCATGAGTCTGATGAACAAGGAACAGGTGAAAATCACCTAGGACCACGCCCACAACAATATCTATGTTGATTATTGATTTTTTTGTCTTTACCTTTCTTCTTCTTCTTAGGAATTAGCCGCTAAAGATGAAAAGATTGTGGAAATGGCTTTGGTCATGGAACGAGCCGTTGTCGCCGACGAGGATTCTCTAGCCAAAGAGCAGGAATTGATTTCAAAGTTGCGGAGCGAGAATAAGGGTTTACGCGAACTTCTGGATTTGACGTCATTTGAAGACGCGAACGACGACGACGACAACGACGATGACGAGGAGTCGTCGGACATGAAGTCTCACATATTGAAACATATTCCACCTGAAATAAGGGAAGAAGACGTAGAGATGATGACAGAGGAAAAGACGGAATTTAAAGAGAACTAAAGTGAACGTTCTGTACATATACACACATACAAACAGTGGTATAGAAGAATAAAGAGTTCATCTTGTTCTCATTAACCCCTCCCCCTCATGTCGCGATTCTTGAGTGCTTAGGTCACGTGTGCTTTCGAGGTGAAACAATCGTGAACGAAAATAAAACAAGTGTGATGATCACAAGACAGTCTGCTGACGTCATCTCATCGTCACTCTTAGGCGGTCACGAGTGTAACTTACGTGAAGGAGAATAATAGCAAAAGGATCCTTACTACATTATAAAAAAGGATTGGTAGCATATATGATGTCATCGGTTGATGTCATCGTGTCACCTGAGCAGCATGCCCGTATCATATCCAATTACCATTTACGTCAACGGAAGCGAGTTCACTTGACTCTCAGCCAAACCAAACGAAAGGTTGCGATGGATCTCGCTCTCGCTCAGGTAAGAAAACGAACGATCGCATCTCCTAATCCCCCCCCGTAACTCCCCGTAACTCCCTCCCCCACAGACAACAGCCCAACTATTCGGCTCCGTTCTCACCCTTATCCCTTTCGCCGTCGCATCGATCTTCTACCTCCTCTACTGGCTTCCTCTCGGCGCGACTCCCTCAACGACGACCCTCTTCTTCAAATGCCTACCAATGCTCTTCCTCTGGTTCTTCGTCTACCGTCAAGGCGTCAACCGTTCGTACAACCGTCGCATCCTCGGCGGTCTCGTGTTTTCGTGCGTGGGCGATGCCCTCCTCGTGTACGATCACGCCTACTTCGTTCAAGGCCTCCTCGCCTTCGCCGTCGCGCACGGACTCTACAGCATGGCGTTCGGGCTACGCGCGCTACGCGCAAAATTGGGCGGGATTCTCGGCGTTTTCTCGCTCGTCGCCTACAGTTTTTTCTATCCGGTGCTCGAAGGCACGCTCAAGTGGCTCGTCACCTTCTACTCGCTCATGCTTCTACTCATGGTCTGGGCCGCGCTCGGACGCGCCTCCCAATTCGTAAACAATCGTAAACGTCATTTTGCGTGGGCGGGGTTCTGGGTAGGCGGTGCCATGCTCTTCTGGTTGTCGGATTTCGTGCTCGCGTGGAATTTATTTCGAAGTCACGTGCCGTGGGGAAATTACATTGTCATGTTCACGTACTACGCCGCTCAGTTGGGAATTAGTTTATCGGTCATCATTCCGAAGAAATCGAAAGAAGTTTAGAGTCTAAGAAGTCGAAATTTTCACAAATAAAAAAAGGCTACGAACTCGTGCATGCATGGTTTAGAAACACTGCTATATATACATATTATATAGGTAACGTTTACACATTGCACGTCTTGAATTTTTTAGAGTTTATTGTATCAAAGATAAAAATTTAGTCCGGGCGTCTGTTACCGCTCGCCCGCCCCGGATATACGAATGTCTTTCTGATGCTGCGACGGGTTCTACGTCGATTCGCGATCGGAATTCAAATTGGATGCGGTGTCTACTTAACGACGCGTTACTTCTTCGCCATAACACTGGTACCTCGGGCCGAAAAACGCGAGAAAGTTCTCTACGCCTGCGACTTTAGTGCGAGGGCCGATCGATGGAACCGACAATCAAACACCACGACGTCGTGGCAGTAAAACGATTCTCTATACAGCCGAAAAAGTGCGTAGTAGTGCCGTAAAACCGCCGAATAATGGCCCTAAGCCAGTGGTACATGTACATTGTCTACTAAAAGGGGATGTAGTTCAAAATAGAGATTTCACTCCAAAATAAATTGACTATTTGTTATGTACCCATAGAGGAGACGTTGTCGTGTCGAAATCACCGCGAAGTAGCAAAGACTACGTGTGCAAAAGAATCGCAGCCATAGTAAAAGACCGTGCTTAAATATTACTTTGAGTGTGGTACTAAGACGCGTATCTAGACGGGCGACGCGATGCCGTGCAAGCCGAGAGAGCGGATGCACTACTTCGACCGACACTACGTAAAATAGTTCCTACATCTCGATCTCGCAGTTCTCTCAAATCTTCCTAGATACCCAAAGGCTACATGTGGCTAGAAGGCGATAATAAAGTCTCGTCCGTTGACTCGAGAACGTACGGCCCTATTCCGCAAGGCTTGCTAGCGGGAAAAGTCGTTTATCGAGTAAGAAACGAACGCCCGTGGGCCCTCTTCTCAAAAAAATCTTTAGGTGTGGCCCTTATCAAGACTGGGTGCGGTAAAGTGACAATTTTAGAGTAGGATACTGTACTCACTAGACTTTTATAAATATACAGTTTACTTAAAAAAGATGTGTTGTCTAAGCGCTGGTTCCCACCCTTTTAGCTTTACTTACCAGATGAGACTACTTGGGAACTTCTGATCAACCTCTCTAAAAAGAGGTCCTTTTCCCCCTTACAGAGCCTTCGATGCTTTTCCAAAGCCATTCTCTTACAGAGACAGTGAAAAACTTCGGCCATAATCTCGTCGAATCTAGAGGAAGAGGCAAAATAGTCAAATTTCCTGAAACAAAAATTCCTACGCATTTTTCAAGAGGCGAAAAGACGCCAAGAAGCCGATCCAAGCCCGGGCGTATAAAACGATTCTGGAATTGTTCTGCGAGTCTGCTTCTGATCCAGCGTGGGGGAATTTTTGTCTTGATTGCAGATGCTGAAATGGGTGTTATCTCAGACTGACTGTGTCCGCTATCAGACTGATAGCGGACACAGTCAGTGCCAAATCTACATGTACAGATCATAAGGCCTTTGACGCGCACAGAGTGTTAAAAAACATCCAAGCTGCAAAACATAGAAAAATTAAACGTGATCGATAACTGAGTCAGGTTATTTCAGAGGTATCGCTTCCCTCCAGCCGGCCAAAAGCATTTTCTTCAGTTCTTCCTTCGTGCTGGCCATATTTGGCTTGTTAGCAAGATTTTCGTTTTCGTCGTTGAAATGAACAGTTGGAGACGTGTGGTCATACAGCTCCTCGCCCCAAACGTCATCCCAATGAGGCACCGCCAGCGTGTCATTGAAACCCACCCATAGAGTGTAACGATACTACAAAACAAATACAGACTGCGCATAA
This sequence comes from Oscarella lobularis, assembly GCF_947507565.1. Classification (NCBI taxonomy): domain Eukaryota; kingdom Metazoa; phylum Porifera; class Homoscleromorpha; order Homosclerophorida; family Oscarellidae; genus Oscarella; species Oscarella lobularis. The sequence continues at coordinate 451,624 of NC_089183.1, forward strand.
CGCAATCTTACCCAAATACCTCCTTAGTTCGCATCGTGTATCCCATCACTTGCTTTTGATCTACCTTAGATCCATTCTTGATGAACGTGTGCCCAGGAATGTGATACAGTCCACATGTAGGTCTGGGATATTGAGAAAACGCAGCCTAAAAGCACTTGAACACTTGTTCCTGTAATGTAACTAATCGAAATTACTTTCTTAAAGGGCATGTTGGGGTTTTTCAATAACGGAGCAATGCTGGTGCCTTCAACGCATGTAAGCTAAAGAGAGGCAAGACTTGGCAACTAGTTACTCCTGCTTTAGTTGCAACTAACCGGCTGTTTGGTCATTGGGCACAAATCTACTTTTGGCAGTCCGGTGATGTCAACAAGAGTCGGAAATATGTCAATCAATTCAACGAGCGCATCTGATCGCATTCCTATATCGGTCACGCCAGGAACATGCAGCAGAAAAGGCACACGAGTATCATCTTCAAAGTTCTGCAAAAGAAATACAAACAGTGCTGTGAGAATAATGATGACAGGAGGCGGGTTTACAGTGAACTTCGCCCATTCTCCGAGCTCTCCCTTCAAGGAAACTCTCTCAGAAAACGTTAACATTTTCAAGCGTTTTTCTTTACCAAATGCCAGCCGTGGTCTCCCCACAGAACAACGATCGTATCGTTGGCAAAACCCTGCGCTTCCAATTCGGCGAGCACTTTGCCTACTTGATAATCGCTATACGTCATAGTCGCATAATAGCCGCGACGGGCTTCGCGCGTTGCCTCGTCCGGAAGAGCGCACTCGGTCGAAAGCATCTGGGTGGTATTGGACGCCGTGCAATTCTTTCCCTCGAAATAAATAGCCAAGTTATCGAACTCGCGAATGTGGTTCCAAGTGGACCACGCGACGTCTGGCATTTCAACTGGAGGCCGAGGATTTGCCGGCAAAGCAATTTCTGTTGCATCCGGATACATGTCAAAGTATTTCTTGGGAGCAAAATGAGGAATATGCTAGAGAAGCAGAAACATAAGAAAGGTACAGCACGATTATATTATATGTTTACGGGCTTGTGAAATCCAATGGCTAAGAAGAACGGTCGTTGATCGCCCTTTGTGCGATTGGCCTTGAGAGCTTGTAGTGTCTTTATAGCTTGGTCACAGATCTGCCCATCTGGCAAATCATTGTCCTCAAACCCATCAAAGCCCCACCAAAGACCTGGAATAAAAATTTAATTCAGGATTTCCTTTAGGCGTTGTAGTTTACTGGTCTTGTTCTGCCCTGGACCATATTGCTTCTCCAAGGGAGCTGGAATTCCCCGGTTGCAAAGGGTTCCATGATTACAGCTAGAGCTTACCGTGATAGTAAGGCAAACCTTCTGGACTCCACGAGTACAATACATCGTCGAATCCACTGGGTCCCCCTGGATGAAAGACTTTGCCCATACCAATAGAAATATACTAAAACATTTAGCTTGAGCTATGTGACAGGTAAAAAAATGAAACTTATTTTAGTGCACACCCCGTTCTCCTTGAAATATTGAGGTATTGTTGTTGCATTAGTAACTTTTCTCCAGTACTCATCTGGATCAATAAGCCAAACGTGATTGGTATCAGGTCGGCGACCAGTGAGCAGAGAAGCTCTAATGAAACTGGCTTAGAGTAGCTGAAGGCTTTGGAGCCAATAATAATACCTTGAGGGTGAACACAGAGCCTGTTGGCAGTACGCACGCTCAAAGAGCAATGACTTTGCCGCAAGTTGGTCGATGTGCGGCGATAGGGCCTGTGCTGAGCCGTAGCATCCCAGCTCCGGACGCAGATCTGAGTAGAACAGTCGGTGATTACATACTAGACCAGGATGCAATATTCAGATGACCGTCTATAGCAAGGAAAAGGACGTTTTTGCGTTCAGCTGCGGCCCAGCAACCGAAAACGACGGCCAAAACTACAGCAAAACTGGTGAGTATAGCCATGGTGCTCTAATGAAAATCGACTCACGTGATACATTATTATATGTACCAATACTTCGCTTGTTAGAAAAAAGCGAAAATCTAACATACAACTAACAAAGAACGTCTCTTCAGACCAAAGTTTCGCATCTTCGCTCCTGCCTTTTCATCGACGTTGATGGCACGGTTTTTTTCTTCTGACATTATGTATTTGCTTTCCCCTATTGAGAGACATCCCTAGGGAAGAAGGAAGGACTCGAAAGAATCAAGAGATCAGAAAATCAATCAAGAATGAAAAGAATGGATGCCGTTATTATGAAATTGGAGAGATCTAGAATTGAGAAGAGATCAGAGAATCAATCAAGAATGAAGTGAATGGATGTGTTAATATAAAAGTGGAGAGATCTAGAAGGCTAACTGGCGAATTTCAGTAATTGAAGTGAGAGTTGACTGATGACGTGCGCAATGACAAAACTTGCACATGAACGCAATGAAAATGGTGATGAAAAATGATGAAGTGACTGACACATGGTAGAATGACACAGAACTGGAAGTGCAAAACGTGCAGAGTTCCCCCTTTTTCCCACCCTCTTCCCCTTCTTTATTTCCCCACCCTCTTCCCCCTCCTTTATTTTCCCAACCCTGCATGCAAAAATACGCAGTTTCTATTTGCATGCAATCTTCTTTATCTTCTTCCCTATTCTGTTCTAAAAACAAAAAATTCTTAGAAACGATTTATCACTGTGCCAAAATGATTACCTCCTCCTTTTGTTGTCCACTTGTTTACTAATCGTTCACTAATCGAAGCTCGACTTCTCCTAGGCCTTCTGCTTTTCCCCGTCTTCTGTTTCTAAATCAAAAATCTTACAAACATACATCGACGTGCTAAAATACACACCTCTTCCTTCGATGACTCGCGGAAGAAATTCAATGCTACAATCCATTGGCTTTAGACTCCAGTTTTCAGTCTTTATCTAAAAATGTAATTTTTGGCAAACCATTACGTGAATTAAAGTACAAGTGCATACGGGATTGACAAAAGATGCTCCAAATAACAGAAGACGGGCCTCTCGCTCACTTTTTCCTCTAAAACAACAAGTCCATGCAAACAGATACATTGACTGGCAATTACATACCATCTCTTCGCTGCTCCCCTTCAGTAAATGGAGTGGCTACTTTATTCTCACTGATAGCCCAGGTACTCCAACTCAAGACAGCTCTTTCTCCTTTTCTTATTCTGTCTCTAAAACAAACTGATAAAGATAAAGAAAATATCCCACTGCCAAGTGAGTACCTCTGCCTTCAATTGTCCACTTGTTTACGAAGGCAAAGCTCCAAATAACGAAGTCCCTCTCTTCTGTTTCTAGACCAAAAATGCTCTCACTCTCACAGATGCACATTAACGTGCCAAAGTGAATACAGTACCTCCTCCTTCAGTAGTGTATGTGTATCTGTCTTCTACTCCCAAGCTCCTCCTCCATGGCTTTCTTCTTTCCACTCTTCAGCTTCTAAAATAAAAATCTTACAAGATACATCAACGTGCTCAAATAAATAAATACCTCGTTTTCCAATGAATTTTAAAAGAAACTTGATGCAACGACCCGTTGGCTTTTGTTCCAGTCTTCATCTAAAAAATTTAATCTTTTGGTAAACTATTACAAGTACAGGCGCATACCTTGATTAACAATGTAGCTGTCAGCAAAGCCAAAAATCCTCCAACTCAAGACAGCCGGCTCCCCTCCCCTCTCTTTCTTTTCTCTTTAACTCTAAAACTAAAATTGATAAAGAAAACAGCACATGCTCAAACTAAATACCTCTGTGAGTGGGAATTACTATGAAAACAGTCTTTTTTTCAATTCTTTATCTACCTAACGAAAATTTCAAATATTAGCTCAAACACAAATTATTCAAATTATGTAATTACACTAAAAGACGGATTAGCTAAAAAATATAAATAACAATCAACCTAGAGTACCTCTAAATCCATTGACCTAAAATTTAATTAATTAAACCTAAATTTTAAACCAACCTAGAGTACCTCCAAATCCATTGACCTATATAATTATCCTATATTCTAAAAATCAACCTAAATTACCTCAAGAATCCATTGACCTAAAATTTTTAATTAATTAAACCTACATTCTAAATCAACCTAGAGTACCTCCAAATCCATTGACCTAGATAATTATCCTATATTCTAAATCAACCTAGAGTACCTCAGAATCCATTGAAATGGTCTAAAGTGGCGGCTGCCAGCTAAGCACGTTGGGGAAGGAGCTACAACCTATCTACTTTGGGAACCGTCCTACCTACTGACAGCCGCCCTAAACCCTAATGCATGGCGGTATACGGACCCCGCATGAACGTAATGCTTTGTCTATCGTAGTTGCAAAGCGGCACAATGCATTGGATGGTCATTACACTATGCTTTTTGTTGTCCCCGTCTAGGCTCTCGCACATGCACACAATACAAGCTTCTTGCTGAGATGCCACTGCCCCACTTCAAACCCTCCCTCCCACCCCCTAGGTCGCTGTCAGTGTACATGTTCCGTCTGGCCCGAAGAGGGAACAGTGGCAAAACGTGCAATCCGCTTGGGTGCAGTACGAGAGCTCTCCGCCCTTATGAGCGCGCCTACTCCACACGGGGCCCAAAGGGAAGTACGAACCTTGATCTTCTGCCTCGTCGGTAGTGTCAGGCCATCTTTGCTATGGCCGTCCTCCATCGTCGTCGTCATTGCCGTAGTCGTCATCATCGTTGTCGTCATCGTCGTAGCCTACGAAGCAATAATAATTAATTAATTAATTAATCCGTATCACTATGACGTCAGTACCTTCCACGTGGGTGCGGTCCGTTGCAGCTGTTGACAGATGTTTCTCCGCGTGTCCAATCTATGACACATCATATAGAACAAGATGTGTGAAGTCTAGGCTTAGGTTACCTTCGTCCATGTCGCGCGGCGCGACGATCGGCCGGTTTGCTCGGCTTTGACGGGGGATCGCCGTCGCTTTTCTAAAAGAAAACGCGCGTGCTGTCAATCGCGCGGGAAAAACGGAAGCCGCGCGGATTCAGTTCTTACAGGCGAGCGGAGGCGCCGCGCAGTGCGATCCCATCTAGGCACGTCATCGCGCGCCGAGGCGCAACGATCTGAAAGGAAAAAAATCGATCGATCGCGCGGGAAGGCGAAAACGGGCGCGTGGCTGACTTACCGACGTGCCGGCCGCGTTGCGCTGTTTTCGTCGACCCAGGGCGCAATCCTTCGCGAAGAATTGCGGGGATTTCCTGCGAAAATAGGCGCGATTATGTTCGTGAATGAAATTGGGCGCCGCGGCTCGTTCTCACCGGAAGACGCCGTAATCCCCGCCGGTTCGTGTGCTATAATGGCTCTGCCTCGCGGCAGAATGCCTTTCTCGGCCGCCCCGGTGTCGACGACGAACGAAAAACGCGGCCGCGGCAGACATGCGCCTGCTTCGAAGAACGTTCGGCCGAGAGTGACTGAAACCGGCGAGTCGCACATGCTCAAAAACCGGGATTCCAATGACGTGTGAGACGTAAGAACCAATCATAGTCGAGAATTGTGATCACGCCGGCCGAACACGCGAAACTGGTTTGGGCAGTTTGAGCAGTTTCCGGACAAAAAACGCGGGAGCCTATCGTTAGTGGTGCCTGCAATCACGTGACGAGCAATGGCCGCAAGTATTAGGAAAATAGCGCACTACTCGCGTACCTTCATGGTATTTCCGGAATAAACTTCTTTCATGAGTTCCTTTAGGCGTTGTCTTGTTCTCACCATATTGCTTCTCCAAGGGAACTAGAAATTCACGATTGTGAACGACTCCATTATATAGAGCTTACCGTGATAGTCAAACATGCAGACTATGGTAAAAGTACCAGGAACAATCTACGTAGAACATGCAATCGCATTTCCGCAAATTAAAATAATGTTAACCAGGCATTCAGTCCGACTACAGTTTTCTCTTTCCTTTTGCTTTTCGCGCTGCCCACGCGGTGTATTTGTCTACTGCTGATTGGACCATCAGTTCGAGCGGGGCTGCCAGCTGGGAAAAAGAGAAAACAATCCAGTAAATAATTCAATAAAGAACGTCAAGTACTTGCTGCTCATCAGCAGCCAAGAACTGCTTGAATTCTTGAAGCTTCGTTTCGCGATAATTCTGCAAACACCTCACCATTCTAACGACCTGATAAACATCGATGAGAGACTCCTCGACAAGTCTCCTCCGCTCTGACGAACCTTTTCTTCTAAAAACGCTGTCGTAACCGGAAAACAGAGCCAAAAGTGACGAAGGAGTTCCGCCAGAGCGTTGTGCTGTCGCAAGAGTTCTTCCTGAAGATCGCTTGACGACATATCTGCATAAAGAAATTAGAGAACGAGCTCATAGATCGTTCTAGCGTACACTGCGACGACGTAGACTGTTCGGACAGGACTCCACCTGGAGAAAGATCCGCCAGCGCTCGACAAGCAAGCTCGCTTGATAGAACCTTCGGCGAGCGGATCTCAATTAGAATAATATATGTTGGAGGAGTGAGGATTTACATATACCTGCTCGAATTTCGGTTTCCAATTCTGAATTTCTTCCGCGAACGCTTGCACGTACTTCGAATCGTCGTCGCTTGTCATTTCGGCTTCCTTTGGACCGGCTGGCCCTTCGGAGTAGTGCTTGACATTGGCAATACGCAAGGACAGTTCATTCGATTCCAACTGCCTCTCAAGCTCAGTGTATTCAACCGACTCTCGCAGCAATCGCGCCTAGTTCAGATAGAGATATAGACGCACGCACAGGGGGCTCAATTTTCACCTTCTTAGCTTGACTTTCCTCCTCTTCCCTGTCTTTGTCCGAAGATCTCGCCTTGAGAATCATCATGCTTTGATGATTGAACTTTCGGATTATGGGTATAGGCCCCGAAGGCAGAGCAGATGCCTCGAGAGCCTTCTTTGTATGAAGCCCAGCTCCATAGCCCTCCGCCAGTTCCGACTCGGAGGATTCCGTGGCGAGATTGACGAGAGGATTTCGTATTCGATCGACGCACTGATCCAACAAATCTAGAAAAAAATAGACAATTTTAATTATTAAGAAAAAATCGTGATATCTACCTTTTTCGTCTTGTAGAGCGGACTGAGAGATGACGTCCTTTTTCTTTGACGACGCCTTTCCGCCCCCCGATCTCTCGTGATGAAAATAATACGAAACGAAAAACTGCTCCCAAAATTGCTTCTCGCTCATCTAGAAGTCTCACAGTTATCACAGACACGCGGCTGGCGTAAAGGCTACCTTGTCTGGAACGTTCTCTTTATGAATTTTAGCCACTAAAAATATAAAATAATACCAAGAGTCCTTATACCACACTTTTTACTTACCAGCAGGATATGTCCTGAATATGGCTTGAATAGAGTCTGGTGTCAGCGTGTATTTCACTGCATTGGCTCCGTCTACTTGAGGCTCAAGTTCCGCCTATAAAACGACCCGTCTTCATCTGATCTCCTGCGAGTTTTTCTCCTTACTAGTGTAGCTGAAGAGATCCCTATTGGCTGGCTCTCCTGCTCGGATCCTTGCGACCCGTCAGAATCTTTCTTTAGGTTCTGATTGGCCCAAAATTCTTCCGCACTTAGCATCCCGGAAACGACCAGGTCCTTGTAGAGTTGAAACAGCGCGGGATTATTATTGAGAATCCTTGAGAAAAAAAATTCTATTTTTTTCTGAACCGAATTTCATTCGCCCGCCGAGACCTCGTTTTCTCCTCCAGTTCCTTATTCGGCTTCGGTTTGTGCTGCTGTATGAGTCGAACGAGCATGTCCTTGACCATATTGCGCTCTTGAAGCGCCGCCTCGCGCGACGCCTTGGCGAAGTGAAACGTCGCCGATGCGCCTTCGTGGAGAACGATTTGAAGTTGGACCTTCGAGCTGGCTTCAGGACTGATTTTTTGAGCTAGAGATCGCAACGATTTCGTCGACGATTGCTGGGATATTTCGGGCTGTACATTTCAATTGGCTGTACGAGTGGGAAATTTTGAACGTCGGTGCGCTGTATTCCATCCAGGCGATGCGACGGTTCGTCAGGTACAGGACGCCGTCCTTCTTGGCGTGTCGGACGCTCGGGAGCTCGCTGATTAGCTCCTCGCCGTCGTCCCATTCCACACTCGCCATTGGCGTAGCGCGCGTTGGGAGGACTGGGGGCGCTCATTTCTCTAAAATCAATATTCTTCTGGCGTTTCAAAATGATTTGTAGATAAAGGGAGGTACGAGAAGTTCAGCGTGCATTCGCGCTGCGGCTACTACTCGTTAAAATACGGTATTTATATCCTCCAATTCTACAAAATACTCCGTCAGACAACGAGAAAGGAAATGAAAAAAGGAGAGCCACAACACAAAATTCCACGTGCACTGTTAATAAATCAATAAATACAACATATATTAATATTGTTATCGTTACTCTTGTCCGTCCTTTCTAGTTCGTTGCAATGGTGGTATAATAATAATAATAATACATGGGCTTTCCTGGGGGAATGGAGGGGGAGGGAAGAACAAAAGTTGTCAAACAAACCATTTGATTAAAGAAGCAAACAGGAAAAAGATCTCTCTCTCGCATAATAATAATAATAATAGCTCTCAGCCTAAGACTCTATCAATACACGATCTAGCTAGAAGCCGGAAGCGGAGACCCCTCTTTTTTCTCCTCCTCCTCCTCCTCCATCGGAGCCGGAACCTCCGCCGGAGCTTCGTCCGGCTCCGAAGCAGCGACGGGCGACCCAAGAGGCGACGCGTCCTCCTTCTTCGCCAAAGGACTCCCTCCGCTTGCCGTCACCTCATCGTCGTCCAACGACGGCACTCCGTGCCGCCGATCCTCGTCATCATACGTCTCACCCACCTTCATCGCCGCCGATTGCCGCCGTCCCGCCCCCGTCGCCGGCGCTTCGAGCACGAAATTCCGCCCGTCAATCAACAAAACCTCCGAATGCACGGAATTGACCGTGTGCACGTTGAACTCGCCGGCGCGCTCGTGCAACGCCGTCTGAATCTCCGTCAGCGCTTCGGTGAGCGCATTCCCGCCCTGAAGCATCGTCGCGACGGCCGCGTTCGCGTTCGCGAGGCTCGCCACGCCGTCGGGATCGTCGACGAGAAGACGCGCCACTTCGGCCATGGGCAGGCGCGTTTGATCGAAGCGAACGAGCTGCTGAAGCGATTCCAAGGCGACGAGAGCGTAGTAGGCCTGTTGCATGCAGCCGAGAACGGTGTGCTGCGCTTGATCGAACGCTCTCACGGGCAGAGCGAGTTGGGACGTCACCGTCGCTTCCGTTTGCATCGCGACGGCGTCGCCCTCTCCGCCGCCGCCGCCACTCTGACTATGATGATTCGCGTTATTTATAATAATCGCTATTTCGTCGTCGTCGCTCTCGACGAATTCGAATTCTTCGACTTCCGCCTCGGCGTAGCTGACGGGAAGACGCGTCGCGCGCGAGCGCAACGACATCGTGTGACTGGGTTCGTCGTCGAGAGACTCATCCGGATCGATCATCAATTTCGACGGCGATTCGAGACGCAATCGTTTCGCCGGCGGCGGAACGGAGGCCGAACTCGACGCCGCGTAGCCGCCGGTCGACGACGTCGGCGCGGCGGCGACGGCGACGGAGGGCGAGATCATTCCGGTGGAGAGAGTCGACATGAGACCGGAGGCTTCTTCTTTGGGATTCGTTAGACTCGTCAGGCCGACGACCTCTTCGGGCGAGACGCCGTGATCGAGGAGGTGCTTGTGAAGGCTCGCGATGTAGAAGAAGGGCTTGGAGCAGACGCGGCAGTAGTGGACGCGTTGGCCGCGTCGCGAGACGGCGTCTGCGAGAGAGGAGGAAAGAGAAAAGTCTACGGAATTTTGATAATTTAGAAAATCAATTGGAAATCGGTGTCAAAATCAACGAATTCTCTCCTCTCTAATATATTTCAAAATACCGTTTTTTTAATTCAACTACGTTATACACCGTTTCACAATTTTTCCACCCCCAAAGCAAAGTCTCACCTTTTCTTGGCTCCGACGTCGAACTCGCAGCCGTCGAAGCGGCGGAAGTCGCATTCGCAGAGGCCACCGCTGCCGCCGCCGCCGCCGATTCGTCCTCCTGCTTAAAATACGTCCGCAGATCGCCGCTCTCGGTCAGCCACGACGACCCCGGATGACACTTCGTCATATGCTTAATGAGACTTCCCACGTAAACGAACACGGCCGAACAGCAGGGACACTGACGCGTGCGTCGCGCCTGATACCGATCTAGAAACAAAGCCCCGTGGAAATTGACGATCAAAAAAGCGCCTGTATGATTAGCCATACCACGCCTTTCCGCAGACGCATTTTTACCTGAATTCCCGCTCTGATTCGTCGTCGTTGCCGTCAACGACATCGTCGCCGGCGAGCCGCGTCCCTCCGCGACTTTCGCCGTCGGCGAGTCGCCCTTGAGCCCCGGCACCGGCGCCGGAAGTATCGGAATATTCACTGTCGTCGCCGATGACGTCATTGAGACGCGCGGTTTGTCGTCGTCGTCGGGTTTCGACGACGGCGACGCTTCTTCCGATGCGACGCCGCCGCCGCCGCCGCCGCCGCCGGTCGGAACGGTCGCGGACGAGCCCGGGGCGGCGAGCGACGGCGGACGCGTGCGCGTCGTCTTGGGAAGATCGTAGGAGGCGTCGGGATGATAGCGGCGCATGTGTTTGATGAAGCTGGCGCCGTAGACGAATTCCATGCGGCACACGGGGCACACGTAGCACTTGCGGCTCACTATGCGCCAGTTGGAGCCTAGAGGGAGGAAAGAATTCAATAAAGACCCAAAGTTACTGCTATTCAGCTCAGGGAGTCATAGTACTGCATCCGTAATTCTCTATTGATTAATTTGCTCTACTCTAAACGCACGCTTTCCCCCCTCATACCTGGCGTTAAAGCGGTCGAACCACTTCCCCCGCCGCTCTTCGAGAGAGGAGATTGCTGATGTGGCGGCGGCGGCGGCGTCGTCGTCGTCGTCGCCGTCGTTGCCGGCAAATCCTTCTTATAAAGCTGATTCGACGTAACCAACTCCGGCAATTTCGGCAACACCTGCTGCTTCGACGGCACCTGCTGCTTCGCCGCCTCGACGACGGACGCCGGCGGATACTTTCTCACTTCGCTCGCATCCACAATGACGGACGCGTGATGAGTCGCTCTTCCCGTGCCGCTAGATTCTCCGTCCGATTTACCGCCGTCCGACTTGTTCTCCGTTTCGCCGCCGTCATTTTCCTTTTCCGGATCGACTTCGCCGTTGCTGACGTTGTTGCCGCCGCCGCCGCCGCTTCCGCCGTCGGCGTTCAAATCGAAGGAGAAGCCGCTTGAGAGATTCTTGAGGCCTTCTTGGCGTATGCCGGCGATGCGTAGCGAGGCGCGTTCGAATATTGATTTGAAGTCGTCCTGCTTTGGAGGGGGAGCGTTTCTGCGTGAAGGAGCCAGAGAGAATGAATCACGCGTGGCTGTGTAAGAACTATAGGAGAATATTGATACATACATACGTATCTCGACATGCACAATATTGATTGTAGAGCCCCTTAGTGACTAGGTCTCTACTTACCCTCTATTGGGTGGTGACGGTGCTGACGTCGGAGGAGCCCGCTGTGAACGAGCGATTTGCTGCTGGGATGACGAAGACTGGGGCGGAGTGAAGTATTTTTCCTGCGTTATGGGGCCCATGTAGGGGCACGCTTCGCCCGGATGGTAGCTCGTCATATGCTTCATGAAGCTCGCGCCGTAGACGAACGTCATCTTACAGAGAGGACACTCGTACATGGGACGGGGAAAACGGACTTGAGACGCTAAAGAAGAGAGGACAGTTATTAATACATCAGAATTTATGGTTCAAGACTATAGGCCCAGAGACACTAGTCTGCCAAAAGATACGTGATTTGCTTTAGCAATGATTCTCTACAGTGTGAATGAGCTATAGTATATGGCATATATGCGTATCCTACTGGGTGCTGATCTGCTACTACGCGTTTCTTACGATCTGGAGTTGCGTCCTGACTTCCTTCGTCTCCACCACCACCCTCTTTCTCCTTTTTTACCTTCACCTCAACGGGCGGTGGCGACGTTCCCCTCGCTCCTCCCGGTGCCAAACTTCCTGAATGCGACGCCGCAGACACGTAACTGGAGAACGCCGATCCTCGATATATGTCCCCACTGCCGCCGCCGCCGGCTTTCGCTTCGTCTCCTCGAGCGGGAAGCGTGGTTTGCCCCGTCGTTGCCATGGTCGCGTGATGACTGCCGCCGGAAAGCGACGACGCCGTCGCGTAGCTCTGCATCAGTTCGCGATGGACTTTGTACTTGTGCTTCATCAGATTGGCGTGATAGACGAAGACTTCGCCGCAAAATTCACAGTGAAGCGACGACACTTTGGGATTGACGGAGACCATAGGAGAGGCAAGCTGCTGCATAGGATTCGCCGCCTGTAGCGACGCCGAATGCTTCGTCTCCATGTGCGTGATGAGACAGCTCTTGTACTTGAACTGCCGACCGCACACTTGACAGCGAAGCGAATTCGAAGCCTCAAGTTCTGATAAAACACATAGAGAAAAAAATATTAGTATTCCTCCCATTAACACAAATAATGTAATCTTTATGAATGCTAGTCTCACAGACTCTCACCTTTCAATGAATACAGAACATTCGCATCTGGAGCCATAGAAACGCCAGTTGTATAATACCCAGGCATCATTGAAGGAGCCCCTTGTAGTACTGTTTGAGGCGCAACTGCTGAAGCTGCCGCCGCCGCCGCCGCCGCCGCCGTTGCCGGGGCAATAGGTCTCTGCGACGTCATCGATTTCTTCTGCGAAGCGCCGCCACTCGGTGACGACGACGATGACGACGCGACGACGACGTCATCCTTGCCTCTTGGCGGCGGCGGCGGCGGCGACGCCGCTGCCACTGCCGCCGATGACGTCATTTCGTGCTTCTGCATGTGCTTCGCGTAGCTTCCCGGATACACGAACGAAGCGCCGCACACTTTGCAGACGAGACGGCTACTCTGCTGTAGCTGCACGTGCGGATGCGACGTCGATTGGGTGTACTCCATCGCTTGGGAGGCGCCGGGCGGGGGCGTGGAGGGAGCGGGAGGAAGAGGGACGTTTACTGTTGCACTATTGCTCGCTGCGCTCGTCATTCCTGAGGGGAGGGAGGGAGGAAAAAGGCGATTTTACTATTGGATTAGCGCGCTTTAGCGTTGGCGAGGGCAACTCGCGACTAAATTAAAAGGGGATATTCGAATTGATGCGTGACGTCATTAGATGTGAACCCGGACTCTTTTTTTCCATACAGAACCGGTTCGTACCGACGAACGAGGAATGAGTCATCCGAAAAACAATTTGCAAAGGATAACAAAATGGATACGCAAAAGGGGGCGTGACTCCACCCCCGCGCGGTGGACCCCACGCGGAAAAAGGAACTAGTGTTCCCAGTGTACCCAGTGTACGAGAATATCCGCGTTCCGGCGTTCGGGGCGGGGTGCGGAAGAGATCCATTACCGAGAAAAGTGCTACGTCATCGCTTTTGGGAATAATATCCAGTTCGTTATACGGGATATCGAATGGGGGTGGGGGAGGAGTTTTTGCCGCGGCAGACAGTCTAAGCGACGATTGCGGCAATATTGCGCGCGTTTACACGGTCTAGCGGCTCGCCCGCGATTGGAATTCTAATTAGGGTAGCGCACGCGAATCCGCAAAAGTGCGTCTGCCTTCTCGGCGGCGACCAATCAGCGCGCAGAAAAAACGAGGAAGCGAAAACCGCATCCACGCGAATGGCAGAAAAGCACGAAAAATATGTCGCGCGTTCGAACGAAGGCGCGCGTAGAGAAAAGAGGCGCGCGCACGCGGGGAAAGGAGGAGAGAAGCCAAGTTGTGTGAGAGAAAAGCGAAGGGTAATTAAATTACGAGCCAGCGCTCAGCGACGCGCTAATTCGATTAGATGGCTAAGTTAATTAAAACGAAGGGCAACATGACGAAGCGAGAGCAAGGGCCCTCGTAAAAATTTGGAGGGGGCCCCCCGTGCGTTCCCCGAACGTAGAAGGCGTCGAAGGGCGATAATCGTGCACGGAATCGCACGAGCCGTCACGCGCGACGCGAGGGCGAACGGCGGTGTGACGTCAAATCGCGCGGCGAGAGTCGCGCGGCGTTTTTTCGCTTCGAAAACGACCTAGCGTCGGAAATGCGAGCGCGAATCGTCGCGCGTCGCGTTTTCGCTTTCGCGGAACGACAGGGACACGCGCGAAGGCGGAGGGGGGCCCCCTTTCGACGAACAAGACGAGACTTACGCGTCGTTTTCGCGTCGTTTCGGCTCGTTTTGGCGCGTCGACGCGATGTACGTTCTCCGGGCCGGCCGGACGATCGGTTATCGTCGAGGAATTACGGACCGAAATATTGGAAATCGCGAATAATGTGAATGTGACCAATTTGGCATGTTCGGTCACGATAGCCCGTATGTGAGTAATGTTGGGTGTGTGACGTCATCTCGTAATAACCGGATGCCCGAAATTCCTGTCCAACCCCTTCTCTTAACGCACTTTGACCTTTCGTGACGCGGTCGCGTTTTTTATTTTCGGCGAAATGTCGATTATTTGCATCACGTGCCTGCCACGGCGTGTCAACCGTCTCCTAGCTACAGGCGGGTGATTTTCCAAGGAGACCTCCTAACTCGTCCCCTACTAACTCGATTTCTCTCGCGAGCCAAATTTCATGCAGCTCGTGCATTTGTCAGAATCATTAGTGCGTTGCAAATGCACATTCTCGCATCCTGTAAAAGTAATGAGGAAGGGGAGGGATACGATTTCATTTGCCCGTGATTTTCTCGGTCTCGCCGAGAAGTAAACAAGGAAATTCTCCTTGGTTACGTTTCCACGAGAAGCAAACAAAGATGCGATTATTGCGAAAGGTCTCCCCCGGCTCGTGCATCACGAGACTCTCGACATATGAACACACGTATAGCCATTGATGGGAGCTAAAGGCTAATAGACACAACCGAACGCCCCCACGCCGACCTCACACGAGAAATCGTTCCCATATGCCGAAGCCAAACAACATCAGTTATTACAGAGAACAAGGTGTGTGGCTTTTGATTCGACGCAGGTGGGCAGACACCAAATTCCACGCCCCCTCATCGTCTCAACGGAATGGAATGCCAGACAAAACCAAAGCGAGCGAAGCCTCTTACTTGCGCTAAATCGAATTGCATCTCTAAAAGATGTCTGCTTCTCTCTTTTGTCACAGGACAATCCCCTTTTTTGACTCCTCCCCTCTTATTTCCACGCCCACGATTACAATTACTGTTCTGGGTTACGGTCAAACACCTATCTGCTCAACATATTGACCTATATCTCTCTCAAATGCTTCATATATATGTATATACCACATAAATATATTCATTCTTCTACCCAACCTTTTAGGCCTCGAATCAACACAGGTGGAAACAAGGGTTTGAGGAGAGGTAGAGGTTCCGTTCTTAGGCAAACTACATTATTCTCTATAACCGTGGTACATATTCTGAATTCCCCCCGGGAGCTCGCGTGGCTTTCAAGTGCCCTACGTCAACATTCGACAGGATCCTTCCGGCTGAAATCAGGTGACTAGCAAACAAACGCACTACGCTGCCTCTCATAATGGGCACGCCCTATATGGCCCAGCAGAAGATCTACTGTTACACAAGGGGTCCAACAGTCTGTACACCCAAAAATAGCGAAGCGAACTACTATATTGGGACCATATCCTCCTTGCTATTATTATTATCTCAGCATTAGGTTAACTAAAGACTAATGGTTTCACATGCCTCTCACTTCTAGTGGTTTGTCTGACTTTGGCAGATGCTTGTGCTTCCCCAGCTGACTGGCTGTGAAGCTAATGTACGTACGTACGTTCGTAAGACTGTGGCTGTAAGCGTCACTCTGGCATTCTTTCTTATCTACCACCAGGTCAACCACAAGACCTCCTCTAAGCTTAAGTTCCTAAATAGCAAGAGTCCCACAGCGCCACGTAAAAACCATCAAATTCTTTCAAAGCTACAGGACCCTCCTATAATCATTCTCCCAAGGATCCCTCATACAGTTTATCCCCTAACGTCTTTCATCATACAATAGTCTATCCATCGAGATATTTCATAAAATCCTAGCAATTCGTTCAACGCCTACAAAGTCCCACTCACGCAGGCGGCCAGACATAATCATCTAAATCTCATTGACGACATTCCGCGCTCACACATTCCAAAAGATTCTCATATAAAAGTCTATCTAATCAATCAAGTCCTAATCGTCATCATTTCTCACACCGAGTGCAGCACGACCAAGTGCTCCTGCGGATCGACGGTCATATAGCTACTCGGTCCCAACTTCTTCAGCAAATTCTCGCCGAGCTGATTGGCGGCGAGCACCAAATCAGCGACGACAAAATGCAACGTCACGCCCTCGGTGACGACAATCTTACACTCGGGACAATAATAGATATACAACTCGACGTTCGACGCAAGCGCCGACGAGAGGGAATAGATGAGAAAAAATCGATGACCCTCGCGCCCCTTAAACGGCCGCTGATCCAATATACTCGAATAGAACTGCTCCATGATCACGAGATCGCAGCTCACGTACATATTGAGTCTCAACGCGGCGCTCTCGGTCGCGGCCCCGCCGCCGGACGAACGCGGTCGCGCGTAGAGCCCGAATAGGGGAAGCGTCGAGAGGGGATATTCGGGAACGTGCGGATAGGCGTAGTACTTTTCGTACTGCTGCGACGGGGTCATGCCGGACGTGGCGCGAACGCGATAGAAAGAGCGCGAGGCGAACGCGCGGCGCATCGTTCGCGCGTGCGCGTCGAGATCCGCGGGAACGATGAGAAGAATGCATAGGGATACCTGTTGACGAAAGGCGTCGATTCGCGATCGTTTCGACGACGACGACGACGGAATATCGCCGCTCGCGTCGTCGACGTCGTCGTCGCCGCCGCTGACGTCATCATCGTTAATCACGTGCTGTTCTTCGAGTGCCGGAAGAGCGACGCTCGACGGCGGATTGCTTTCGCACGTGAACGACATGAAGTTGAGAAGTTCGCTGAAGCGTCCGATCATCGTATGAATCGCGGATATCACGTGAGCGAATTGGAATTGAAGCGGTTTGATTTCGACGTGTGAGAGCGAGTGGGCGGCAGTTTGAAAAATCGCTAATAAACATAAATCAAAAAATGAATAATCGTTTTTAGTCTCTGTCTTACGTTCTAGACGGGTTATTTCGTATCCGGTTATTTGGGGTAATAACGGTTGGAGTTTGCCCGCTTTCAATTCCGCTCCCATCGCGTCGTAGTGCTCCTTCGAGTCGAAGCGCAGTACGACGGTGAGCGGTTCCTGATTGGATAGCAGCGGGGTCACGTGCTTCGAAGCGCTCTTGATCGCACCGGCGAGCTTGTCCGCGTGGTCCGTGTTGACGCGTTCGGCGGTCACCATGCCGTAGAAATCGCGACCGGTTACACTGACAGATGCCGAGTCCCAGAAGGCAGTGATCTGAGAAGAGAACAGAAAGGGTACAAAACGAGCCCTTTTTTATCTCAGCAAACGTTAGTGGCATACTGTGTATATCCCACACGAACTAAGACGCTGATAATATTGACTCTACACATTAGGGTTCATTTCTGGGTGACGTCAAATAACAAACTTAGACTGATCAATCATACTACAACAGCAATATTATCTCGTGACCCTTCTATAGCAGATGATGAACATTGCAATGCTAGATGGAAGGAAGTCTCGTGACACGAGACTTCCTTCTGCCTGGTATATCTAACAAAAAAAGGCCTAAGGCAGTGACATAGATCTCAGCTAAGAAACTAGCACATATCAAACAGATGGCGTGGTGAGACATTCACTTATGTAGGTGTACACCAAAAAAAGCTATGCGTAGTACACAAAACGAAGCAAGGGGCTCTGAGCTACAAGTAAGTCGATCGTACTCACTAAAAACCCCTCCCCATTGGTGTCGAGTTGCATTCGACAATCGTAACGTAAAACTCCCTCGCGTAACCGCTTCGTGCACTCGAGCAGGCGCGATTAGGGTCCCGCGATTACCTCCCGAAACCATTATCTGACCGCTCGAGTCCTTTATGTGTCGCTAGTGTTCGCTTACCATTCGTTTCTGGTTTCCGTCGCTTTTGACGACGTGCACGGGGCGTCGAACGGCGCTGGCGGTGGCCGAGCTCGCGTCGTTTTCGTCGTGCGTTGCTTCGCCTTGGCGAGCGTCGTCGCTCGCGCCAAGAAGCTCCTCGTGAGCGATCGGGGGAACACGCGTTTCGGCCATGTTGTCTTCCACGTGCCTGAGAAGAACTCCCGGATCGGGGCCAAATCAAAAGAATTGGGCTTCATTGCTTTTGTTTACCTTAAGGCTTACATAGTTAATTTTGCAGTGCACGTGCATCAAATTATTTTTTATGATCCAGAGCAATAATTCACACAAATGAAGAAATTATTAGTTCTCAACAAACCACACAATAAATCATTCGAAAAAATAGGAATAACCAACTCATTGCGAAAAACCAGCAACTTACATAAGCTCTGCTTGCTCGCCCTCCATTAGCTCATCTATTAGCTCAGTCTGCAATTCAGCGATTTTCTCATCTTGCTGTAACACCAACTCCTCCAACTCTTCGCACTCCTTCTGTAACTCATTCCGCATTTTCGTTTTCTCCTCAATCTCCGATTCTAGTATTCGCGAGAGCAGCTCTTCGGAATTTGCACACAACTTCGAGAGGTCTAGCATTTCTTGCTTCACGACGTCGATCGTATTCGCAGCTGCACGCTCTGCGGCTGCGAGAGCCTCCGAAAACGACCCGACGCCATCGCGACTTTCGGTCACCAACTTGATTGCGCGATTCACGGGTTCCCAATCCACTTCAAAATCGTCTTCGAGATTTTTCATAGCTTCGAGCATGGTGATGATCGACGTAGCGAGCTTTTTTGTGTCGTCGTCCATCTTTCGAGTCGGCGCACTGAGTCCACTGACGTCATCATGGTGTCTTAAGATAAACCACGTGCCTCAGTAAAAATTCATAAATGACGAGTAAACATTTTATTGCAATTGACAGCTTAGAAATACAGCGCCTCTTTTACCTTTTAGCTGGAAGTTACGTACACACATACTCTATGTACATACATAGGGCTCATGTTTAGGATCCTAATTAGGCGTTCTCTGATTTTGAAGTTCATTGTCTGCGTACTGTAGGTATGTTCAGATCATATTTTCGGTTACCCTTACACGCGTACATACCCACGCACATACTGTACATGAGTGGATACTTTTGATTGTGACGTCAAAAACCGTCAATTTGAAACAGGGGGTTTTTAGTATTTTTCTGTTAATCAAAGAAAAAACGCTTTATTCGCGCCGTCATCGTTTCAAATTCAAATTCTGATTTTATCTCTATTTTTCTGTTGGATATTTCAATTGTGCAAACTGCCAGGGTTTTTTTGCTACCACTTTTCTTCCGTTGTGGAGATGTTGAGCTCAACCCGGGCCCTGTGAAATATCCGTGTGGTTGGTGCTGTCAATCGGTTAGATCTGATCAAGAGGGCATTCTTTGTGATTTCGGTACCTATGCCTATTTGGGCAGACCAATCAGCGCGCTAGAGACCACGTCATTCCTAACAAATTACAACAATATACCCAAAGTAAACAATAAATTCGGCAGAAATAGTCTCTCTGACTTCTCAAAACTCAAACTTGCACTACCAGAGCAATCGATCGTCTACATAGCAACAGCCTTATTCATCAGTTTGAAGCGTCCTTCACCATGTCAGCAGTGAGACTTTCTGCCAACTTCTGACGTGATGCTGATGCTTCCTTTTTCATCTGAAGAATAATGCCCGGGAGCATGCCGACGGCGTCAGCACTGATAGTGCTCATATGCTGGTGTGACACCTCATTACGCCTGTTAACGATTGCCTCTGCAATCGCGTCGCAGCTACTGCTCCAGTTCTTTTCCCGCTTGAATTTAGCGCGATGGTCCTGTATAAACTGCGATGTATTGACAAAATCTCTATCGATTTCCAGCGAGTGTAGGCGTTCCTCGAGCTCTTGTATCTCTTCTTGTCTCTTCACGTCGCGTTCCTTGAGCTCTTGTATCTCTTCTTGTCTCTTCACGTCGCGTTCCTTGAGCTCTTGTAGATCTTTTTTCACGTTCTTTGGAAGTTCCACGCGCAGTTCCAATAATCGAGATATTTCGCCAGTTTGCTTTTTTCTTTTCTCTGTCGACTCTTTATATGCGGCACGCAGATTTTCGATTTCTTTTTTCTGCTGTTCGTGCTGTTTCAACAGCCGTGGGACCTTGGAAGCCTCTTTTTTCGGCTGGCCGTTTTCGATTATGACCTTGCTGTATTTGTTTCGCAGGTCCTCAAGATCTCTGTTCTGCCTTTCGACCCTAAAAAGCAGATCGCGAATCGATCGCGGGTTCGAAATCACTCCGCCCTGCGTGTCAGACCTCTCAATGCAGCCTTTCGCTTGTCTGAGAGTCTTCTGCAAGTCGTCGAGAGTATCAGAAAATGAGGCAGCAGCTCGATCGATCGCATTGACTGAGGGGGTCTCTCCGCAACGAATGCTTTCCTTCAGGCTCGCAACAGCACGTTCGACTTCGACGTCTGGTCGGAGACTCGAAACCAGTTCGAGAAATCTCAACGTCGATTCAGCAATGCCATGTTTTCTATATTACGATTAGTTATCAGTAGAATAATTTCCCTTTTATTACCTTTTTGATAGAATGCGCGGTCGCGGAGACGCACTGGTACTCGTTCGAGATTGAGAACTGCTGCCGCCCACGCTTCCAGCCCCAATACTCCTACTTCCAATAGGACTTTGGGCTGACTGAGAAGGCTGAGAAGAAAGTGTCGTTAGAGGAGGAGTAGGCGGCGGGGGAAGAGACAGAGACTGACTCCCAGGAACTAAGGGAAAAAACTCGTCTTTCTTAAATTAATTATAGAAATTTTTTCTTACTTGATGTTGCTACGTTTGAAATTGGCGTCATTCTCGGCGCCGTTGCCGTCGTCGTGGTACCGCCAACAAGAGCAGCAGGCGTATCTGAAAAAAAAATAAAAAAGAGTCCAATATTTTATATTTATACATACTCAATATGATTCCTGCGGGAGCAGCAGCTGCTATTTTTGAACCAAGACCGGATGCTGCATCTGCTGACCTATATAACAACAACAACAATACATATAGAAATTTCAAACAAGCATTTAGTGTATGCAAACTTGTTCTCTGTTTTGGTTTCCCCGCCACCTGGAGGCAAAGGAAGAGGAGGATTTGATTGGCTAACAGACGGCAAAGACGCCTGGCAATAAATAAATAAATAAATAAATAAATAAATAAATAACCCATTCTTTGTGGTATTTACTTCGCTGCTGGCTATTAGCAATGAAGGGGGAGGGGGAGGAGACTGTTGAAGTAGCGATTTTGAAGATGAGAGAACATGAGAAGTAGAGGACACCGTTATCATGTCAGCCCTTCCACTTCCACTGCTAATTGGCTGAAAAGATACCAGTAGAAGAAGGAAGAGACGTTGATTTTGGAAGTGTCACTTTATCTGCTACAGCAGCTTGTGGCCGAATGACAGACGATATTGATTTCAATTGGGATTTCGTTGTCATGGCACCACGAGAAGTAGTCACGTGAAACGCGCTGGTAGGACCTCTTGGAATATGTCCCGGACGAAAAGCGCGTTCCTGAGCGATAACGGTGGCGGAAGTCGACCCAAACCACCGAATTCCAACGTTTTCATCGGAATTTTTGATCGACATTCGACCCAAATCAGACGTTCCTACATAAAGAGATTCGATGAATGAATAGCGTCGCGAATCGCCCGGATGGACTATAGGATTATGGGCGTGAGAACGGAGACACGTGGTCGTCGTGCGCCGCCGCGCGTTATTGTGCGACGTCGTCTTACCCGAATTCGTCGTTACGATGTCGTTCGACGTCGATGGGTGAACGGGGCGAGACGATTCGCGATCGTCTGGACTCGTTTCGTTCGGCTGCGCGAAAAAACGGGGTCTTTCCTCGCTGAGTTCGCTTTCGCTGCGCCGTCTCACCGTTTGGGTCGCTTTATCATGCGTCTCGGCCATCGGCGGAACGAAGGGAGTCTTCGGGGGGGATTTCGTTCGCCTTCGAAGCGTCTGCTAACACTTGAGATTGCCCCTTTGATTTTCCTTGAAGTGCGCATGCGTTTCTTTCGCAATCTGCTCGGCCCTTGTTCCCCGAACACCCGTCTGGATTCGTTTTGTTGGGCTGCACGAAAAAAACGGGTCGTTCCTCGCTGAGTTCGCTTTCGCTGCGCCGTCTCACCGTTTTATCGTGCGTCTCGGCCATCGGCGGAACGAAGGGAGTCTTCGAAGCGTCTGCTCCCTCGAATCGCGTCGATTGCACCCCGAATGACGGTCAGAGAAGCGACGAAAGCGATGTAGGTGCCGATCCTTTGATTTTTCTTGAAGTGCGCATGCGTTACTCTACGTACTACAGTTAGTACAAATACATAAATCAGTTCACTTGCGCGCCGCAGCAAGTGCCTTTCCAGCATAAGCGGCTCTACCAGATACGGGCTTTCTTTTTTCGCCCGTGCTGCAGCCGCCGGCTTAGCAACGGCCGCGGGAGCTTTCTTAGAATCCGCCGCGCCGCCCCCGCCGGATTCATTAGCTTGCTTTAAAAATAAATTGGACCTTGAGGTCCGGGGACCGCCAGCTGCTCGAGCCTTATTCATTGTCTGGAGCATGATAGAGATGTATGACGTCAGAAAGTCATCCATTTTGTATTCCTGGGTATACAAAGAATTCGCTTGCGGTCATTCTTTTGAAGGATACTGACTGACTGACTAACCAGAGTTGTTTCGCACAAACGCTTGCTTCCTCTCACTAAATTGCCTATTGTCATGTGAAAATAGATGTTTCCGCTGCTCCAATTTTAGTAAACGGATAGGTCATCAAAATATTCTAGAAGCCAAGTCAATAGAAAAATATCAAAAGCGGGATAAATGAAACGAACCTTTGTCTTCAGATCGATCAAGTTGACTCCGTTTTTATTGATTGCGATCAGTAGAATTTCAAGAAATTTTGATTCCGTAGTTTGATAGATAAGATAAGAGACCCTTGCCATTTTCTTCGGAATCTAATGTCCCCCTCGTTTACCTTGACTTCAAAGAAAGCCGAACCAAACGCTGGAAAACGAGAAATGACTCTCAAAAACGAAATTTTCGCTTCCTCTTTCGACTTTCCAGCGTGTTTATTGTAGGCAGAAACAATCTGCCTCTTCCATTCCTAATTCACCAATCATATCATTCGGAAGTAATTCGTCGCCAAATCGAATACAGTAATAATGAGCAGCGAGCGTCACGCAGTCGCTCTTCGCAATTCGATGATAGCCACCGACGTCATGGTGTCTTAAGATAAACCATGTGCCTCAGTAAAAATTCATAAATGACGAGTAAACATTTTATTGCAATTGACAGCTTAGAAATATATCGCCTCTTTTAGCTGGAAGGTACGTACACATGCATTGGATACACCGGTGAATAATTTCCTAAAAACTAAATCATAGTGAAAAAGAACGTACAAAAAAAGTTCAAATTCTCTTTAGAAAAAAAATCAGGTGCTGGGCACAACAGTGGCATAAGAAACGGGAGAGGGCGCACGAGGCCTCGGAGCCCTTTTACCCGCCGTCGCAGTCTCCACTTCAGCATAGCGCTCCTCAGAATCATCCTACGTACAAAGAACATATACACGCATACAGGCACATGTTAATATGTAAACGTACGATGGGCGGTGGTGGAGGTAGAGGCGACGGCGACCTTCTCCTGTTCGCGTCAGCGACGGCGTACTGCTTCCCGTTCAAAATAAACTGCTGACTTTCAAATGATATTCAACGGGTTTGCGTCTTGGTCCCTATTGCGCAGACCAATCAGCGTGCTGGGTGGGACAGACAGTACAAAAGCGGCGCGCATCACGTAATCACCTGCAAAATTATCAAATTAACAACAATAATTCAAGGTAAACGGTAGTCATTTGCAAAATGCCAAGAAACTATTTTCTGTTCTCAACTCAAACAGTACAGTGTGCACAAACCAGCATGCACCTTCTACAGCGCGTTCTGGATCATCTGAAAGGCTTCCTTCACCTGTTCTTCAGATTTTGGTGCTTTGAGCTCGGAAGCAATTGCTGAAAGCACAAGAGCCGCGTCTACGTTGTAGCCAGTCAACTTCGGGCGTGAAATTTTGTGGCGCTTTTTCACAACCGCTTCAACGATTTCTTCGTGATCTGAATTCCAGCCAACTTCTTTCTCATACCTTTTACGGCATTTCTCGATGAGCTGGGCAGCTGTCACAACTTCTTTTGACTTTCAAGCCTATCCAGTCGTGCCCTCAATACTTCCCTGTCCGCTTTGGCTGTGTCCCTTTCCGCTTTGGCTGTGTCCCTTTCCGTTTTGGCTGTGTCCCTTTCCGTTTTGGCTGTGTCCCTTTCCGCTTTGGCTGATTCGGCTTCTTGTTCCACCTTTGTAAGTCGCACTGTCAAATCCTCTAGAGCATCCTTGAATTTCTTTGGAATTGCGGCTATTGCCTCTTGTTCTCGCTGCTGATGCAGTTTAGTGATTTCCTCTCTTTGGTTTGACATCTTCTTTTTGTACGTTTCACACGCCGCCTGCAGATTACTCATCGCTGCTGTTTGCTTCGCAAGCTCCGCTCTTTTCTGGAGCAATTCCTTGGCCGATTTCTTTTCTGTACTGAGACTCGATCGCAGGCTCGAAATCACGGCTTTCTGCTTTTCGGTCTCCAAAAATAACGTCGAAACTTGATCCGTTAAATTGCCGATTGTTTTCGAAAAGGAAGCGACGGCCCCTTTCGTTGCTTCGACTGCCTTCGAGAAGGGCTCGGCGCCATCGCGACTTTTCTTCAACAAATCGAACGCATTTTCCACTTCACGATCGACTTTAAGCCCGCGCATTGTTTCGAGAGCGCTCAGCATTGTTTCACGGATTGTTTCAACCAACTCGTCGTCCATTTCGCAATTCGAGTGTGCGCACTGAGTCTACTGACGTCATGAGGCTCTGGAGCACGCAAACCCAACTGCGAGCTAATGGGCCTCTTGATGCGGTCACCCGAAGGGGCAAAGATTTAGGGGTAGCTCATGTGTCACACGACAGCTAGGTCAAATAGTACATGTTTTTATGCAGCACGCCATGGTCAAGCGATGCGATGATACTAGTTTATTATGCCGCCACTCTGCCACGATGAAGACGACAATGAATTCAATTAAAATAAGACGCATGTAACGTCGTAAAATTCAATAATATAAGCCGCTATTCATAAATGACGAGTAGCATTTTATTGCAATTGACAGCTTAGAAATATATCGCCTCTTTTAGCTGGAAGGTACGTACACATGCATTGGATACACCGGTGAATAATTTCCTAAAAACTAAATCATAGTGAAACAGAACGTACAAAAAAAGTTCAAATTCTCTTTAGAAAAAAATCAGGTGCTGGGCACAACAGTGGCATAAGAAACGGGAGAGGGCGCACGAGGCCTCGGAGCCCTTTTATCCGCCGTCGCAGTCTCCACTTCAGCATAGCGCTCCTCAGAATCATCCTACGTACAAAGAACATAACACGCATACAGGCACATGTTTATATGTAAGCGTACGATGGGCGGTGGTGGAGGTAGAGGCGACGGCGACCTTCTCCTATTCGCGTCAGCGACGGCGTACTGCTTCCCGTTCATCAAAAAATGCCAATCGTCGCCGACTCCCGACGGCACGCTCGCCGACGATTGCGACGACGACTCCGTAACCGGCGGCGGCGGCGGAAGCGGCTCCAGTCGCGCGTACTCGCCAGAATCCATCGATCTGACGGCAACCGGTCGCAACAAAACGCGTCCGCCGCCCGCCGCCGCCGCCGCCGCCGAACCGCGCCTATCTCCCTCCATGACGGCGTAGCCTTCGTTCGTGACACTAATCGGCTTAAACGCCGTCGGTTTAGGTTTAGGCGGAGGCGGCGGCGGCGGAAGAGCGTCGTCGGCGTTCGACTGTTTCCTCGCGTTGTAGAGAACGAGATCGTTGCCGTTTTTCGTGCCGCTCAAATCGTTGCGACTGCCGGCGAAACTTTCCGGCGTCGACGATCGCGATTTCGCGGGGACGTTCGGTCTTTTCTTGCGTAGAAAGACTTCGGTTGGGACGGGATCGCCGATGTCGGCGGTCGTGAGACCAGCTGCGAGGAAGAGAAAGAGATCAATATATTTTCTTATAGATCGGATATAGAGATATAGATAATTGGATTTGTGCTCTCGGAAATTTTCATGCAAGTCCGGTTTTTTTTCGCCTCACTAACTATCTAATCGATTAAAAAAGTCGTCGTTATTGTTAGAGAGTGGAATAGGGGCTATTCGCTTACCTTGACGTTCCCTTCGCGAGGCGTTATCAGCGGCGGAGTCGTCGTCGTCGCCGTCGTCGTCTTTTCTCGATCTCGTTTTCACGAGAATAAAAACGGCGAGAAGAATGACGATGACGATGAGAGCGGCGACGGCGGCGATGAGTCCAATGAACGGAGCTTGGGAGAAGATGCCGTCGCTGTCATTCTTGTTCTCTTCAAGGTCAACTAAAGGAAAACGAATGTGTAAATAAGACCCCATGGAAAGGACGCTTCAGAATCGATAGTGATGGTGTTCGCCTGCGTGTATGTGAGCGCTAGCGCGGGCGCATTTACGTGTGGCTACCATCGTTTATTCAGGAACTTTTTTTTAAAGGCAACTGTCGTAGAGCGCAAATGAAACTCGGTTTCTTACCAGTTTCCGTCACTCTATCAACAGACTCCCCAGACGTTGAATGAGGAGCGGTTGGTGGCGACGACGGGGTGACTTTCAACAAGCGCGTATCCTCTACAGAAAAAGAGGCTCCACGCAAAAATCAACGCGTAGTACATCTCCTCCTTACCTGTTATATTGACGTACTGGCTCGCATAGGCGCTTCCAAACGAGCCGACAACGAGACAGCCGCACACGGCGTCTTTCGTCACGTTCGCGCGCTCGCTCGTGTGCTCGGCGCGTATGTCGTCTCGCTCGATCGGCTCCTGCGCGAGCGCGACGCCGTCGCACGTCAACTCGACGGCAAACGGCGCCGTGCCGAGAACGACGCACTCGACGCCGACGACGTCGCCAATCGCCGTCTTTCGAAGGGAAACATCAGGACGAACTAAAAAGAAGATTTTTTAAAAATTAAATAACGACTTATTTGTTTTTTCTTCTTCTTCTTACAGTAGACGTCTATGAGCGCGTCGCTCGTTCTCGTTCCCTCGAAGCCGTCGGCGCCGGTCACTTCGCATCGATAAATACCGAAGTCGTCTTCTTCAACGTCGGCTATCGTCAGAACGCCGTCGACGACGAGACGATAGCGTCGACTGTTGAGATCGATGGGAGAATCGTCTTTGAACCATCGATACGTCGAATCGGGTGCGTTCGATATGCAATAGAGCGTCGCCTCTCGACCGGCTTCGACGGCTATGTTCTCCGGCGGCAAATCGATTGACAGGCCTCGGGGTTCCAAGCCTATAAGAGAAATTGATAGAGTTTGGGTGGTGGCGTGCAACGAAATAGAATAAGGAATCGTATTGGCGCTGCTATACAAAGACACACGCACATTGATTTGTTAGGGGGAAGTTCTCTATAATTATGTCAAAGTCTCTTTCTAGAAACTACAGGGATAATCCTCAGTGATGATCCTCTCCATGTATAGTAATCTATTCCCCTCCCTCCCCCCAAAGTGTCCAGTATCTACTCAATTCTACTGTACTAGGAAATCCTGTAGGGAACTGAGTTAAAGGTAGGGACTGAGACAGACTAACTAGGCTAGATTGTATAACATAACATCAAATTACTACGTTCGGAACCATCTAAGGCCAATAACTCGATCTGGCTAACGTTCATAAAACGCAAATAGTATCGATAAGCCCGGGGTAACGCCTCGTTACGAAAATATGTACCAAGAAAAAATTTTCACAAATTCGCTTACCGTTGAAATTAGCGCTGACAATTCGTCGCGGAAGACTTCCCACTCGTCCCTCGACGACAAACCGATCCGACGACGGAAACGCTCTCGTCAAATCGTCGTAGAGCAATCGCAGCACGGCGGTGACGCGAAAACGATCGGTCGACGTCAGAAAAGTCGCGCCGGGACAATTGGACGACGGGCAGACGATTCGTTCGCTCAACGGGGCGTCGAACGGTCGAATCGTCCACTCGGCCGAACGCTCGTCGACGTCGACTTCAGCGGATAGGGAGAGCGTCAAAATCTCGCTCGGATGCACGACCGTATTGCTCACCGTCCCAAAATAGGAACTTTCTACGGGGGAAAAGATTAGGGGGGATCCATCGCGCGAGCTATGGACATCCGTACGAAGAAGAAAAGCGTTTGCACTGCGAAGACGTCCCGCTTCGCTAGTCGCCGTGCAATGATAGACGCCTTGGTCTTCGACTTGAAAGTTACGGACGTGTAACGAGCCGTTTGGAAGTAGACTGAATCGTCGTTCGTCGTCGAGCGTCAAGGTCACGTTGTCCTTGAGCCAGCGCACGATCGGCGTCGGCTCGCCGTCGACTCGACAGTCGAGTGACGTCTCGTCGTTGAGAACGAGAACGCGATCGCGCGGACCGACGACGAGAGTTGGCGGCCTGACGGCTAAATCGCCCCCGGTAAAAATCGTTTAGATCGGGTTTTTCTCCCCTTTCTAACCCAGTACGGCGTTCGTTACGAGGGCGAGTGCCACTAGCGAGATCATCGTTGCTTTGCGTTCGATGGGGCGACGTCGACTAGTCGACTCGACGCCTGGCTACGGCTATAAGTGCATTCGAGCGGAGGAGGACTGGATTGTTGCGGTTTATGAGATTAGCTGGCTTGTTTGGGGGCCTCGCGTTGCCCGCGTTTGCCGGAAGGGGATGAATCGGCGAGGTTGTCGTGTCTAGGTAACGTGCGTGCTTCGGAGATCGCTAACGCGGTTCCCCCCCGCTAGGATTTTGAATAATGCGACTGTTTCGCTTTGTGTTTGTGCGTGGATTGTTCGTGCGAGGAGGGTTTTGTTCGCTTGTGTGCGCTCGATCGATGGCTTCCGGTTTGTCTGTTGTCTCGGCTAATGAAATTAGGTCGGTGCCGTACAGGAGATTCGGCGTCTGACCGACAGACGCGCGGGGCGGGCGTAACGCGATTTTGACTCGCGGTTCCTACGAAACGGAGACTCTAACGAGATGTGCATTCGGGCGTGATTCGTTGCGTATCCCCCCGACGCGCGACGACGTCATTTTGGGGATTTGGAAGCGCGTTTGAACGGTCTTTGGAGGTTTTCGGATGACCTGGGTTTCCGTTATCAACGCGACGGTAGATTAGAGCTTGCAGGCGGCTTACGTTCAAGTCTTTCTAGCACGCAACCATCTTGGACACTTCTTGGACAACAAGTTGTCTCGATCCCGGATATATATACATAAAAGTAAAACCATGGCAAACGCCAGTTACGTTTATTGGCATCTAAAGAAACGGCCCATAGAAAAGTCAGCACAGAATGAAGCCAGTCAGCGAATGAAGATATGAAACAATCCTTTGTGTTTGCAAGCTCCAGCCACATCTTTCTGTCCTGCGTAGCCTTCAGCATGTGACCAGTCCGACGGAGCAAGAATGTGGCCCCCATTGTTATCAATTTCTACAGCAAAAGAATACGTGTGAAGAGCCAAAACGCAAATAATTGAAACAAACCATTCCAAACTTCTTTGCTCCAAGCGCATCCACTACTGACGGCACCAGCAACAAAAGCCCTATTTTCCTGAGCCAGACAAAACTTTCTATTACAAGCAATTTCGTATGCATTCAAATAGAGCAAACCCAAGAAAGAGCGATCTTTTCCCCGCTGGATAACTCTGTTCCAAAGTAACTTTTCTACACAGGTAATGTACTAGGTATGGGTATTGATCACTATAAAGTTTATTCACGTTACCTGACAAAGTGAGCCTGTGTTAGTATCTATTCGGCTACTAAGGAGCTCACTGAAGTTCATACCGCCTTTAGCCATCCTTGAAAAATACATTTTTACCAAGGGGTCTTTTCCTTAAATAAAGCAGCTGAGTCATAGCGGTTCTCTGATACATGTTATTAATTACTGTTATAATCTTTATATCCAGTTAGCATCACTTCGGCGTAACCGGTCTCACTGGACTCAATGGCTTTGAAAACGTCGTAGGCAATTCGTTTGTTTGCATTTCCAGGGTCTAAACTGGTAATGTGAGCAGTTGTTCTTGTTCCTTTCTGCATATTATTGTGGCCCGTTGAGTCATCGCGACTGGAGTAAACGAGACTCCAGCCTCCACCAAAGGAATCGAAATCGCAATAAATTTGAAAAGCATTACCAGATTTCTATAAATAATAAAATAGACTAACACAAAAGCCAGCTAAAGATTTGCCAGCCCAACCATTGTAGGGTTGATCCACCGAATACCAGAAGGTCCTTTCGGCATGTAATCATTGATAGTCTTGCAAGACATACCAGCAGATTGCTCTGTGAGGCCGTCGCCTCCCAAAGATATTTTCTTTTGAAGATCACAATACACCTTGAATTATTAAATTCACTAAAATGGTCAATTGTGTAAAAAATATTCCTTACCTGCACCGTCCGAGAATCTACGTACACGAAGTATATCCCGTTCTGTTTGTTTTCAGGACTAGCGGCTACTTCAGTACAATTTTGGGCGACGTTGGCTGTTCCTTTAGGAGTTGAGACTTGCGCCGTAGTTGCCCGTGCCAAGTGAGTGCCGTTACATATCACCAAGGCTTGCTTTATTGAGTCAGAAAGAAGACGACGCAGGTAGAGAGCCGCAAAGGCAGGATCACGGTAGGAAAATGCAGTTTGTCCAGTCTCGGAATGCTATAGAGACAGGCACTCATGATGGCAGCGACGAGGATCACAGCTACTACTGTAATACCTGTGCTTTGATACTTGCTGCTGAGCCAGAATGACCTTGAAAGAACAAAGCGACGTAGCAGGCTAAGGCGGTGAAGACAAGAAGTTTCATTACAACTGGTACGCCGAGCACATTTGTGCGACTCGGAGTCGACTCACTGGCTCTATGTACTGTGACTGTCACCGTACATTACCTGGCAAACGACATCGCGTCGTGTATACACGGTTCGTCGGGTTTTGTCGGGTCGTCCGGTCCAGAGCCGTAAATACGGCGCTGTAACGTGACGAACCACCACGGTCATTGGAGGTTTTCGGATAACCTGGGTTTCCGATTCGTCTTCCTTATCAACGCGACGGTAGATTAGAGCTTGCAGGCGGCTAACGTTCAAGTCTTTCTCGCACGCAACCATCTTGGACAACAAGTAGTCTCGATCCCGGATATATATGTATACATGGCTACCTACGTAAAACCATGGTAAAACGTCAGTTACTTTTATTGCATAACATTGGCATCTAAAGAAACGGCTACATTTTTCACATCAAGCTCATCAAAGAAAAGTCAGCACAGAATGAAGCCAGTCAGCGAATGAAGATATGAAACAATCCTTTTTGTTTGCAAGCTCCAGCCACATCTGTCTGTTTTGTGAATTCAGCATGTGACCAGTCCGACGGAGCAAGAATGTGGCCCCCATTGTTATCAATTTCTACAGCAAAAGAATACGTGTGAAGAGCCAAAACGCAAATAATTGAAACAAACCATTCCAAACTTCTTTTTTCCAAGCGCATCCACTACTGACGGCACCAGCAACAAAAGCCCTATCTTCCTGAACCAGGTAAAGCTTTCTATTACAAGCAATTTCGTATGCATTCAAATAGAGCAAACCCAAGAAAGAGCGATCTTTTTCCCGCTGGATATCTCTGTTCCAAAGTAACTTTTCTACACAGGCAATGTACTAGGTATGGGTATTGATCACTATAAAGTTTATTCACGTTACCTCACAAAGTGCGCCTGTGTTAGTATCTATTCGGCTACTAAGGAGCTCACTGAAGTTCAAACCGCCTTCAGCAATCCTTGAAAAATACATTTTTACCAAGGGGTCTTTTCCTTAAATAAAGCAGCTGAGTCATAGTGGTTCTCTGATACATGCTATTATTACTGTTATAATCTTTATATCCAGTTAGCATCACTTCGGCGTAACCGGTCTCACTGGACTCGATGGCTTTGAAAACGTCGTAGGCAATTCGTTTGTTTGCATTTCCAGGGTCTAAACTGGTTATGTGAGCAGTTGTTCTTGTTCCTTTCTGCATATTATTGCTGCCGGTTGAGTCATCCCGACTGGAGTAAATTAGACTCCAGCCTCCACCAAAGGAATCAAAATCGCAATAAATTTGAAAAGCATTACCAGATTTCTATAAATAATAAAATAGACTAACACAAAAGCCAGCTAAACCAGTCCAACCATTGTAGGGTTGATCCACCGAATACCAGAAGGTCCTTTCAGCATGTAATCATTGATAGTCTTGCAAGACATACCAGCAGATTGCTCTGTGAGGCCGTCGCCTCCCAAAGATAATTTCTTTTGGAGATCACAATACACCTTGAATTATTAAATTCACTAGATGGTCAATTGTGTAAAAATATTCCTTACCTGCACCATTCGAGAATCTACGTACACGAAGTATATCCCGTTCTGTTTGTTTTCAGGACTAGCGGCTACTTCAGTACAATTTTGGGCGACGTTGGCTGTTCCTTTAGGAGTTGAGACTTGCGCCGTAGTTGCCCTTGTCGGTGCCAAGTGAGTGCCGTTACATATCACCAAGGCTTGCTTTATCGATTCAGAAAGAAGACGACGCATGTAGAGAGCCGCAAAGACAGGATCACGGTAGGAAAATGCAGTTTGTCCAGTCTCGGAATGCTATAGAGACAGGCACTCATGATGGCAGCGACGAGGATCACAGCTACTACTGTAATACCTGTGCTTTGATACTTGCTGCTGAGCCAGAATGACCTTGAAAGAACAAAGCGACGTAGCAGGCTAAGGCGGTGAAGACAAGGAGTTTCATTACAACTGGTACGCCGAGCACATTTGTGCGACTCGGAGTTGACTCACTGGCTCTATGTACTGTGACTGTCACCGTACATTACCAGGCAAATGACATCGTGTCGTGTATAGCACGAGACGAAGACACGGTTCGTCGGGTTTTGTCGGGTCGTCCGGTCCAGAGCCGTAAATACGGCGCTGTAAGGTGACGAACCACATAAATACTGTAACATCCGTACTGCGGAAACATGACCATACTTATTAATTCATAATACCAGAAACTTCATCTCACTACTTATAATCGCTTACCCAAATAACTTGAAACTCATAATTCACTCCTGGATTCGTCTCCTTGATTGCGATCGTCGGTTCAATAGCACAACTTTGGTATCATACATAAACTTTTCTATACACGTTTTCTATACCAATAAATTAATTTTTAAAATCGAATATCTGGTTGCTAAAAATAAAGGTCACGCTAACTGAAGAAAACGTTTGACCTCAAAAAAAAAAAGCCAGCGGAGGACATCGCCTTCTTATTTATACCACTCCCTTTAGCCTCAATACGTTTCGTTACGATAAATTGGGTATTTTGAGGCCACGCTGAGTGAGCCCCTCAAATCGTTTGAACGTGAAATTCATGAATACCCAATCGCGACTGTCCAGTGTGTCCTCATTGAATCCTACAGACGTTCACCGTGAAAAAATGACCAAGACGCTTGGAAAAAACTCATAAGTGACCTGCTTTGAATTCTAGATCAGGAAATTCGTCAAAATTTGAGGTGTCATCTATGGATCGGACGAGCACGGGAATAGCTGCAGGCCTATCCCTGTGAAAAGATCAAAGCAAAGTCATTAGAGTCCCCAGAACAGGCGAATTCGTTAAAATAGAACATAGGGCAACATTATTTCAAATACTACGGGTTTCTAAGACATGACATTCTCACCTGATGTGCTCCCAATCAACGCCGTGGAAAAAGGGATGCGACTTTATTTCCGCCACGTTCTCTCTCCCTATCCTACGATCAGCAGTGGTGCAGAGTCTGAAAAAGATATGCCTCAAGCTTGAGACCACACAAAGAGTGAGAAAAAAAGGAGCATCACTTTTTAATAAGATCTCTAGATTCAGCTGATATTGGATTCTCTGGAGGAAACACCAAGTATTCTCTCCATCGCATGATCTTCCTGTACGTTTCTATCAATAGGTATTACTTATTGTATTTGAAACACAGTATTCAATCTGCCTTGGGGTGTCTCTGAACAGAAGGGAGGATAGCCTATCAGCATTTCGTACATAATGACGCCGAGGGACCACCAGTCGACGGCCTTCATGTAGCCAGTTTGGAGAAAGACTTCCGGGGCTATGTAGTCCGGAGTGCCAACAGTAGAATAAGCCTGAGATGATAAGGAGATGAGAGACCAAGGCAAAGACAACGAAACACGTGAATAAATAATATTGAGTATGTGTGATGGGTGACAAGACTAAAGGATTTGAGGAGGTGAAGCTTTGCTTCATATACAGGAACCTAGCCCATCCCCTGCTAATTTTACTCACCACGGCTCTCCTATTTTTCTTCCAGCTCTCTATCTTCAAGTCAGGATGAATAACTGATCGAAAACAAAGAGGTCGTGTACTCAGGAAAGAAATTACTACACGTTTTGTTTAGGAGAACGTACCGGAATTTTTATGCTTATCACTCGACGTCAAGTCCCTGTAGAAGTCCGTGCGATGGGCTTTCTTTAGGCCAGTGCAAAGCCCAAAGTCAGCTAACTTCAGATGACCCTACAAAGACAACAAAGCATAATCATTTAATAGAGAAAATTTGACAACTAATGGGCCGGCTTGAAAGCTCAGATACAAGCACTAACAATGAAGCGCCCTTTAGCAGACCCTTCTGTTCAAACAAAGCAACCTAGTACTTATAAAGGAAAATCTCTCTGTATTCACTTGTGAGCAGCTAGCTATATTCTAACTGGTCCAACACCTAAACTTTGCTTCCTTGATGTTTTTACCTTGCTGTCCAGCAGAAGATTGTCCGGTTTGATGTCGCGGTGAATAAATCCGAGACGATGAATGAAATCGATGGCGAGAATCGCTTCGGCCATGTAGAATCGCGTTTCGCCTTCGGTTAGCGTATCTCTCTTGATCAGCAACGTCATCATATCACCTACGAGAGTGGAAACGTTAATAAAGACAATGAAAATGAAAATGAAAACGCTTTGCCTCCGGGTAGAAATTCCATAATGAGATAGAGATTCTGCGTGTCCTGAAACGAATAATACATCTTGACGACCCACGGATTGTCCGCTTCGACCATGACGTCTCTCTCGGCTCGAACGTGAGCAACCTAGAGCAGAGACGACTTCCCTAACGACACAACAAAAAAATGCCTCGTCTCTCTCCTCACTTGTTCCTTAGCTAAAAGATCCGATTTTCTTAATATTTTCATAGCGTAAACGTGGCCAGTGTCGTTTTTCTGTACAAGCCGGACCTTTGGGGGGGAATAGACATAACCTCAAACCGGATCTTCAACGAATCTGTCTACGAATACGTATCTACTCTTGACACTAATTTAGACAGGTCTACCCAACTATAGAATGACGATCTCCCTTATAAAAGCCATTTCCCAACTAATACTTCAGATACTTCAAATTCTTCTCGTCTTTTCAGAATTACCTCGCCGAAAGCGCCGCGACCGATCACTTTCAGGCTCTCGAAGTCCTCGACGCCGATTCGCGTGCGTTTCAATCGTAGGAATTCGGTTTCTTTTTGAGCCGCCTGTTTCCGCCTTTCCGCTTTCTATCGACGACCGATCGCGCGACTCTCGCCCCCGCGTGCGCGAGTACTCACCTCCGTTTCGGATAAGGAAAGCTCGTGGAGCGTTCTTTCGAGCGTTTCGTATCTAGACTCGTCGCTCGAGCGCCTGGCCATTGATTCCTCAGGGGGCCTCACCTCGCTATGCGCTCCTTGTACTGCGAGAAAAGATTCTCGTAGTAGCTCTCCAACGCCATTTTCGCTTTAGACGCCTTGTCGACCGTGTGCTCGGAGTACCGGACGGCGTCCTCAGCTTCGGCCATAGTAGAAACGGTTACGGCGTCGTAGACTACGGCACTACGCCAGGATTAATTAATCACGTGGTCAACTTGCAAACTTCTTTACAACGAGATGGCGTACCTAATCCACGCTGCCTACGATCATCGCTTTGGAGCGCTGATGCATTACGGAACCTCCTACCACCTAAACTCGTCCGAAATCCCCGTCGCGAAGCCGTCGGAGGCGACGTTACCCTACTGGGTCTTCACGATCGCGCCGACGACAACGTGGCCCGACATCGAAGCGATCTACGGCAAGTGGCTCATATTTCAACCGAGAAACTTCATCGACGCGACGTGGCGCAAAGTGTGCGACGCAATCGCGTCGGGACGACTCGAATCGCCCGAGGCGAAGTGTACGACGACCGCCGAGCATCCCGAACGACCGAAGACGAATGATCACGTGATCTGCGTTTATTCGTCGTACGAGATGATTGACGTCATCGGAATGCAGCTCGTTCATTTGGTCAAGATGAATATTCGATTTAAGACGGATGAGGCGAGTTTTGCCGGTAAGTATTCGCATTTGAAGAATGGTCCGACGACGATGAAGACGCTCTATTGGAATGGGGGAAAGCCGAGGATGTCTAAAATAAGAAAAATTTGAAATTGATTAATTACGCAATAGTCTGAACTGAGAAATCAAGTTTTCTTCTCTCTTAGTGGTATGACAAACGAAAATGTTTTTGTGAGCTCTTTAGTGTAAGGTACTGATTCTGTGATTCATTTAATAATCAATTAAACCACAAATGATCCAATACAGTACGTTGTGACAATCCCAGTATTTACTTTTGACTCATGGCATCGCATAATTCAATGATTTCTAAAGAGAATCCACCTCGAAATTTTATCCTAAAGGCCTTTCGTTCTTACTCGTTCCTATGCTGTGCAGCGCCTGTAGGCCTGGGGAGTCTTCCGTCCGCCCTACAAACGCTCTGCCTTCATCACAGGCTTTACCTAAGACCACACATCAATATAAGATGAGAAGTCAAAGCATGTGCCTACCGATTTCAGTATCGATAGGCAGACAACCCAAAAGCGGTATTTCCATTTCTGACGCCATCGTTTGCGCTCCGCCAGTCGTCGGAGGAAACAGCTGCGACGAGCACTAGGCATCACAAACGCGTTTCGTACGTCATCCTATGCGAACGTCTCTTCTTTCTTACCTTGCACTGAGGGCATACGAAACCGCTCATATTCTCAATGAGCCCCAGTATGGGAATCTTGACCTTTCGGCAAAAGTCCAACTCCTTTCGCACGTCCAGCAGTGATACCTCCTAATAAATGATCCCCCGTCTCGATGAGAGATCATATATAACGTGCACGCGTACTTGGGGAGTCGTTACGACAATTGCGCCGTCTCGATCAGACGCCTGGAAGAACTGAACAGCAGACAAATGCTCATCCGATGTTCCAGGCGGCGTGTCGACCAAAAGAAAGTCGAGATCGCCCCAATCGACGTCACTCAAGAACTGCTTTATTAATCCGTTTTTCTTCGGGCCTCTCCATATGATCGCCGTGTCTTCGTCCTCAACGAGAAGACCGACAGACATAATAGAGAGATGATCATTGACGTACTAGAACTATGATTTAAAAAAAAGCCATAGATTACAGTGAATATCTCTTACCACGGGAGACCAGCCACTGCTGCTCTGATGAATACTTTCTCCCTGGCAGCCAGTCATTCGAGGAACGGAGGGACCGCATATGTCAATGTCAAGCAAACCGACCTCGTATATCCAAGTCAGAAAACATTGCCAGATGCTCAACTGTATACCTGATAGTCTTTTTGGGAGAGATAGTGAGCCAGTTGCGTGGCAACCGTGCTCTTGCCGACTCCCCCTTTGCCGGAGAGAATCAGCAACTTGTGACGGACTCCAGAAAGCCGTTTCTTCACCTGGGCAAGATCTTCTTTACCTAGGGAGCATAAACTGAGATTTCTCTCGTTTTTCTTCTACAGTACAGCGTAGAAAATGCACAAAAACGTGTACTACATAAGCGTAGCTATAACGTATGCCTTACGCGTAGCTGCAACGGCCTCTTGATTGTTCGACTGGCAGAACGATTTGCTAGGGCAGTTTGCGCAGCCGTCTGCCGTGCCTGCCTTCTCCGTGCCAATTCCCGGACAGCCTACAGACGTTTCTTATATTTTTCAGGGGATTCGATTGGTCGAAAAGTTGCTAACTTGCGTCGGTCATTACAGGATAGCGTGCGTTAGTTAATCTTTTTATTTGCGATACACAAGTTCTACTTCTAAATTCATTCTAGATGTCTTTTCTTTGCTTCATGCGCCAAAGAATCTATACAGCAGCAAATAGGTTAGAGGCTTGCTTATAAAAATTTGCCTGACTTACAAAATCATGCAAATCATGACGAATATATTCCACATCCCAATAAAGATTCGAAAGTATCGTAGACTAGAAAGAAAATCTCGAATTTTATCACCTGTTTCAAAATAAAAAAAATTCTTTAATTGGATCTAAAGAAAGACTTGTGTATGTCTCTGTATTACCGATGCTCTTATCAAATTGGTCTTCCTCAAACGTTTCAGGCTTCTTTTTGCCTCTGAGACAATGTTATTAGCTCGAATGAGGACTCAATGAGCGAGTCACGTACAATTTGAAGTTTAGAACGGCTCCAGCGTTGATAAGAAGTGTTCTGCAAAGCTAGGAGTCTAAGGAATAAGCCTGAAGTAGAAACCGTAGCCTTACATGCTGACTATCAGGCCAGAGAACATTGCTAAGACAAACGTGATAACGTGCGCTACGTTTTTCCTGCTCCACAAGCTCACAAGGTGCAAGATTATTTCGCGAATGCCAGGCGTTTTTGGTAACCGCACTAAATGTGCTCACAATCAAATATTGGCAGACTCGTTGATAAATTTCCGTGACGTCACTGGCACTTGCACTATAACTTCACGCACGTTAGGCTTTATCACACGCTCATGGCCGATTCTCCGTCTCTCGAAACCATGTCCGTAACGGCGATAAGACGATCCAAACGACCTCTCCCAATGTTGGGCGAGTAAGTAGACACTCCATTCGTCGCGCGCTCCCTAATGGATCTCCGTTCGTTCCAGCGACGACGACGATTCGGACGGACAATCGTAAGAGCGGATATCTCCTCTAAGTCTACAGTCACTATCGCGCGTTTTCCGCTTCGCAGATCCGGCTTGGACGGTCAAGAGAGATCGCGGTAAGAAAGTGAGCTGTTATCACGCCCACGGCCCATGCGAGAGTGCGAACGCGCGCCGCGGGCGTGATTGGGGAGGCGAGGGCACGGCTGTCGCGAGAAAGCCGTCTGATTCAATTAGCCGCGACAACAATCGCGAGATTTAGATTTATTCTAATTCCTCTTGACGCCCCTTTGAGTTGATTAGACACCTAGGCAATTTTATTTGACCCCATATTATTCAGAATTGTGACAGGTGGCTTATTAGACCACTTTCTTCTTCTTAATCATTTTAGTTGTCAAGCCGTATTATAGTTCACTTTATATAACGGTGACAGAGACCACACTCAATTGGACTCCTCAAGCGCTCGCTCTTTATAGACCAAGCGTTTGATCCAATATGTTTACTTTACAGTCTTTGTTCATAAGTAATTCCTTTCTACTAGGTGGTCAGTATAAATAGAATCCTTTTTTCTGTGTCTTCTTCACATGAATTCCCATGGATATCTCGTGTATTTTAGTGCCACTCATAACCAAATCGAAAAGCGTCGTCGCGAGAAGATGAACAGCTATATCAAGGAGCTGGAGAACATGGTTCCCGGTTGCGTGGCGACGAACAAGAAGTTAGACAAGCTGACCGTGCTTAAGCTCGCCGTTCAGCACTTGAGAGAATTGCGAGGTGAGCACTTGTACCCATATATATAAAAAGCCAGGAAAAAATTAATTTAAAAAGGTGATCCGAGTGACGACGAAGAGATACAGAGCCAAAAGCCGACGTTTCTCTCAGACGACGAGCTGAAGTATCTCATCCTCGAGGTAAATGATAAGTAAATAGTATATGTAGTATGTTTAATTATTGCTCTAGGCGGCCGATGGTTTTCTGTTTGTCGTTGGCTGCGAATTGGGAAACATTCTCTACGTGTCCGACTCGGTTTCGCCTCTGCTTCAACAGGAACAGGTAAGGAAAAATAGACGCTTTATTCATAAATTTATTGTCCCCTTCTTATTTCTAGAACGAATGGATTGGCCAGCGCATTCAGGACATCGTTCATCCGCGCGACGTCGCCAAGGTAATGGAGCAACTCGCTCCGAACGACTCCCAGTCAAGCGACGTCGCCGTCGCCAGCGCCGACGCGAACGCGAAACGCGGCGCCAACGGCAACGCGGAAGGCGTGCGACGCTCGTTCTTCTGTCGCTTTCGATGCGGCGAAGACGTGGCGAGCGCCGTCGCGCCCAGTTCCGTTCAGGCGTTGGAAGAGCCGAGGCAGTCGGTCGCTCAGGGCTCGCCGCGCGGAAATAGGCGACATCACTACGCCGTCGTTCATGTGACTGGGTACGTTTATGAATTAGGATTGTGCGCTTGGGGCCCTTGTACCTGTGGTAGTTAGAAAATTCTCTTGCTATATCAGTATATGTACTAGACGTAAACAGACTTCATACACGTGTTAAGCCAGTACCGTGGTCTTCGTTAATTAAATAGAGAGCCGTCTCTTAGAGAGATACCGTATCTATGAGACCTTCAATCATCTTGAAAATTCTCTTGCTATTATATGTACTAGACGTAAACACATAAGGAAACAGACTTCATAAGAGATAGTCCTTTATTTTTAGTAGTCCAACTCTCCTGGAGCATGCATAATGCAGTAGTAGATAGACAGCCGTCTCTTAGAGGGATACCGTATCTATGAGACCTTCAATCATCTTGTCTGCTCGTATTTTTAGCTACCTGAAGTCGTGGGATCCCACGCCCGAGAACGAGGACGTGCTGGATGACCTAAACGGCAACAAGACGTGTCTCATCGCCATAGCGCGCCTTCAGACAATGACGGCGGGCCGCAGCGACGAATCGTCGGGCGCCACCGAGTTCATGTCTCGACACACGTTGGACGGAAAGTTCAGTTTCGTTGACCAAAGGTAAAATTCAGAGATTTTTTTTTCGAATGGCTTATGTCTAGCTTTTTTCTCTCTTAGAGTCGTTGACGTGCTTGGTTACCTTCCCCAAGAACTGATTGGCTCCTCGTTCTACGAGTTCTATCACCGAGACGACGTGCCGCGACTCGCCGAAGATCACAAAGCCCGTAAAGAAGAAATGCCCTTACGTCTTTCGTATCTCTCTTTCATGCGCCTCTCTTCTCAGTTCTCAGCGGCAAGCAGGACGTTCTAGAGAGTCACTATCGCTTCAAGAGCAAATCTGGTCAGTGGGTTTGGCTTCAATCGCGTCGATTCGGCTTTCGCAATCCGTGGACGAGCGACATCGACTACATCGTGTCTCAGAATATCCTCGCATCGAGGCAAGACGTCGATGCACGCCTCCAACATAGATTCCACATCTTTTTTTATTATAGAGAGCCGCCCGTGGGCTTCTCCTCCGCCTCCCCGCAGAGCTCCCTCGCTTTGCCGCCTTTGACATCGCACCAACCCGTCGCCGCCGCCGCCGCCGCCACCACTTCATTTCCTTCGCCATCCTCCGCCGTTTTTTCTAACAGCTCAAGTCCGGCTATTCCCGCGTCTTCTCCACCC
This sequence comes from Oscarella lobularis, assembly GCF_947507565.1. NCBI lineage: Eukaryota > Metazoa > Porifera > Homoscleromorpha > Homosclerophorida > Oscarellidae > Oscarella > Oscarella lobularis. The sequence continues at coordinate 493,376 of NC_089183.1, forward strand.
GCGACCGTCGTCAGTTTGTCGCACTATCAACCGCCGCCACAAGAGCAGCCAGTTCAACAACAGCCCGTCCAACAACAGCCGCCAATACAACGCCAGCCGTCCAACTCCTCCGCCCGTTCTCAAACCATCTCTCGACCGTCGCCCGTGGCGTCGTCAATAGCGCCGCCGTCGCCGCAGGTCTCCAGCCGACTTCAGCCACCGCTGCACTTCACCTACACGGAATCGTCGCGCGTACAGCCGCCTCCGCAGCAGGTAAGATTCGTATACCTTCGAAAAGAATTTTTGAACCACGCGGAGTACCCTTTTAAATTTTTATAGGTACCGGCTTCTCTACTCTCTCAGTTCCCCGATGCAACTCACAACGCCGTCTCGCCGCCCCAGCTTCACATCCCGGCACAGGTTGGTAGCGAAAAATGTCTTTTTTCCTTTTATTCCCCTAGCTATATTGCGTGTGACTAGAGCCACGGGTCAAGAGACGGTGCACCTGCCCACAGTTATCCGCTAACTCACGTGTCTTTCTCCGCGAGCCAGCCGCTGCCTCCGTCAAATATTCAGTCATTTTCACCGCAGATTATCGAGGTGCCGGAACGCGGCCCCGATAGCGTTCTAATGTCCGGGTCGTCGCCCATGTTCCTCAACAGATACGGCCAATCTCGTACGTAGATATAGTACATACAGTCCAACGTCTTAGTTAGGTGAAGCTTTAGCCCTCCACTATCCGAGATCTTCCGGTTTAGAGTCTTTTGCTATCCGATCATTAATCTCGCAATTAGAATTTTAGCAGCCCTAATATTGACGTTGGACTGTGTCTCTCAATGGCTCTCAATTCATTTTCTAATCTTGTACCCCAAGATCAAGGCATTCATTCAGTCTCGTCGAGACCCTATGCATCCGCTCCACAATATTTCGGCTCTCCGCAGTATCAGCAGCCTCAAATGGCGACACCTCCACCGCCGCCACAGCCGCCGCCGCCGCCGCCGCCGCCGCCGCCGCCACCGCAACCCCTCCAGCATCACATCTCCCAATATCATCATCATCACCAACTGCAACACCACCACGCGCCGCAGGTCGGCGGCGGCGGCGGCGTCTTTCCTCCGTCGACCTTTGCGTGGCCGGATAACGACGATTCGTCGGTCGTCGCCTCTTTTCTATCGAGCCTCATCGAGCAGCAGTCGACCGACTTGAATCAATTGCAGCCGACGATACCTGGGAATGGACTCTCTCCGCCAATGCGGCGATCTTAGACGCGTACGCAGGTAAGAGTTCGCGAGAGCGCTCGCTTCACGTCAGGATTAGTTTTTACACACATTGGTATGCAATACTTTTTTAGTTGTTAGATCAAAAAGTTCCATGCTGCTTATAGACTGTAGTTGTTATATGACAGTAGCGGAGAGTTGCTGTTTTTTGCCTTCTTTGCGCCGCATATGAGAGCTTTGTTTTCTGTAGTAAAATTTTGCTTTTTGAGTGACGAATATTTTACGAAGCCTTTAGAGTAACGTAACAACCCTATTAATTAATCTTTTTCATTTTATGACGAGTTTTAGGCGATGGAGCTGAGTCGACGACTTGGGCCAGAGCGAATTTTAGGAGTCAACAAAACCACACATGTAAGTGACGTCAAAAAAAGAAAAGACACGTATAAATGCAATAGGAAAATGTCAACAAAACCGACTCCTAATGAGGCTCTCAATCATTGCCCTAGAGTTTCTGAATGAGTTCGGCGTCGTCCTTGTCCTTTGCGTAGTCGAGTTTGTCGTAATCCCGTCCAGATTCGACTTGACCGGCGCTTGGAACGCGACTTCGCATAATCTTCATTCCCAGCACGATCACAACCGCGCTCATAGCGATAAAGAAGACAATAGCCACGCCGAACGCAACTCCTACCACACCTCCGGCCGACAAACCAGAACTTCCAGAGTCATCGATTTTTTTTTCTGGGGTACCAGCTGTGCTCTTATCACTGTCAGTAGAAACTGTGCTTTGATCGCAATTGCGTTCGTCTGCGTCGTTTCCGCAATCGTCGAAGTCGTCGCATCGGTAACTGTTCGGAACGCACCGACCGTTTCCACAATTGAATTCGAAGTAGCAGAGTGCAGGGCTGCTACAGTTTCTGGTCTCGTCGGAAAAGTCGAAGCAGTCGTTTTCGCCGTCGCAGACCCAACTATTCGGTATGCAGTGGAAATTGTCGCAGCGAAATCGGTCTCCCGTGCAATTGTAGTCTCTGCAGAGAAGCTCGTCGGAGAAGTCTCCGCAGTCGTTGTCGCCGTCGCAACGATACTCGGCGGGTACGCACAGGTCGTTGTGGCATTTGAAATCGCCGACCGTACACGTTTCGTTGCACGCGATTTCGTCCGAGTAGTCGCCGCAGTCGTCCCAGCCGTCGCACTCAAAGCTAGTCGGCACGCATTTGCTATTGTTGCAGTGAAAGGCGCGAGTGGAATGGCACGAAGGGCAGTCGAGTTCGTCCGAATCGTCTCGACAGTCGTTGTCGCCGTCGCAACGATGGCTGATTGACACGCATTTCTCGTTTTTGCACTCGAATTCGGTAGACAAGCAGGCAAAAGACGCCTGCACCAGCACGAAAATGATCGTCAAAAACAGAACTGCAAAAAATCGTATGACATTACAACACTTGCAATTGACCACGCCCTAAAAATGTGCCCGCGGCAAACCGCGCCCAGTTCCTCCGTACGCATCCAGTCGCTAACGATATGCAGGCGCACAGGCCGTGTATTACTGGCAGCCATACACGGCGTGTGCTAGCTGGTCAAAACACCAACCAAACGCGGAGTTGTTTTTGCAAGCTGACGCCATGCAGGGGGGGATTTAATGGCGCGATTAGTTAGTTGCCTTCAAGTTTCTATAACTGCTAATGTGGAAACGTTCATCACCGACCTGAGTTTTTCATATCTAAACGTAGCAACGGTTACGATGAGCGCAAATCGAAGGTGTCGGCGTGTTTCGGGAAAATAAACGAGCACGTGATGCCGAGGAGGCGCGTGCATGCGTGCGTGCGGGCGAGATAACTCAATTGTATGAAAAAAATTGTTCTCTATTCTCTATACTGTTAGGAGCCAACCAGACAAACAAATGACGCGATACAAAGGAAAGACATGCGTATGGGAAGAAAAAACATCAACAAAATAGACCCGGCCCCTAACGACGCATTGTTATAATTCCTAGCAAGCCTCCTGAACTAATGTGACGTCGTCCTTCTCCGTTGGCGTTGTGCCATCAAGATTTTTATAATACCGTGCAGATTCGACTTGACTGGCGCGTGGAACGCGCATTTGCACAATCTTCCTTCCCAGTGCAATCACAACAGCGCTCATAGCGATAAAGAAGACTACAGCCACGCCGAAAGCGACTCCTACGACAGCTCCGGCTGACAAGCCGGAACCGCCAGCGTCATCAGATTTTTTTGTTGAGCTACGTACGGCGCTCTGATCGCTGCTAGTATGAACTGTGCTCTCGTCACAATTGCGTTCGTCGGCGCCGTTTTCGCAATCGTCGTAGTGGTCGCATCGGTAGCTATCCGGAACGCACAGACCGTTTCCGCATGCAAACCCCCCGAAGTGGCAGACCTCAGTACAGCTTTGGGTCTCGTCGGAAAAGTCTCCACAGTCGTTGTCGCCGTCGCAGATCCATGTATTTAATATGCAGACGCCACTGTCGCAGCGAAATCGGTCTTCCGCGCAATCAAAGTCTCTGCAGAGAAGCTCGTCGGAGAAGTCTCCGCAGTCGTTGGCGCCGTCGCAACGAAATATAAAGGGTACGCACAGTCCGCTGTGACATTTGAATTCGTCGTCCGCACACGTTTCGTTGCACTGGATTTCGTCCGAGTGGTCACCGCAGTCGTCCCAGCCGTCGCATTTGAAACTAATCGGCACGCATTTGCTGTTGTTGCAGTGAAAGGCGCGACTGGAATGACACGAAGAACAGTCGAGTTCGTCCGAATGGTCTCGACAGTCGTTGTCGCCGTCGCAACGATGGCTGATTGACACGCATTTCTCGTTTTTGCACTCGAATTCGACGTTAGGCAAGCAGGCGAAAGACGCTCGCGTCAGCACGCAAACGATCGTCAAAAGCAGAACTGTAAAAAATGAATTTTACATGGCTTTGTCGCGCCCTGGAAATGAGCCAGTTCCGCTGCCGTCACCGCAAGGATTCATCTCTACACGTTTTGAGACTTTCATGCAGGATTCAAAGGCCAACGAAACGCGGTTTTTGCGAAAGAATAATCATAATTAAATGGCACGACTAAGTTAGAAAAACAGTCGCCTTTTTCTGTAACTGCAAATATAGAAACGTACGCGTTTGTTACCAACCTGAGTTTTCTTTCATCCTTTGTACTCTAAACGTATTAGTCGGTCTATGGTCAGAGCGATCGCGAATTGAAGGTGATGGTCGCCGTCACCGTGACGGGGTGAAACAAGCGAAAGATTCCTTGCAGGTCGCGCGTGCGTGTCAGTCGCGTATCTTTTAAGTACACATGCACGTAATATACAGTATCTATCATGCGGCTGCCCAAGGCGCGCCCTGGGGCGCGCTTACAGTCGTTTACCGTGCGCTACAGTACTACCAAATGCAATGGCGACCGTTCGCGAGTCGGACTCCACAAAAAGCTCGGCGCCGACGACACGTGGAGCACGGGCAACATCGCCTCGCTCCTGACGGCCAACGTGCTTCGCAACGCCCGCCATCTTCTCCCCGCGACCTCGACAATCGCGTCAAACTCAAACTCCTCGTATCGCTCATCGACATTCGACCGCGAGCGATGGAAGAAATGAAATCCGAAGTCGTGAAGCTGATCGAACAGATGGCGAACGAGCAGGAGCCGTAGATACAGCTCGTCGCCGAAATTCTTCGTCCTCTTCCAAACGAGAAACGACTCGATTCGAATCCGAATTTTCCTCACTAATGTGACGTCGTCCTTCTCCGTTGGCGTTGTGCCATCAAGATTTTTATAATACCGTGCAGATTTGACTTGACTGGCGCTTGGAACGCGCATTTGCACAATCTTCCTTCCCAGTGCAATCACAACAGCGCTCATAGCGATAAAGAAGACTACAGCCACGCCGAAAGCGACTCCTACGACAGCTCCGGCTGACAAGCCGGAACCGCCAGAGTCATCAGATTTTTTTGTTGAGCTACATACGGCGCTCTGATCGCCGCTAACTGTGCTCTGATCGCTGCTAAACTGTGCTCTTACTATCGGTGATTGTATGAAAAAACGTTTCTCTATTCTCTATACTGTTAGGAGCCAACCAGACATACAAATAACGTCACAAAGGAAAGACACGTATATAAGATGGCGATGGGGAGGAAAAACATCAACAAAACAGACCCCCAAACGACGCATTGTTCCTAGTAAGCCTCCTGAACTAATGTGACGTCGTCCTTCTCCGTTGGAGTTGTGCTGTCAAGATTTATATAATACCGTCCAGATTCGACTTGACTGGCGCTCGGAACGGGACTCTTTCCCAGTGCAATCACAACAGCGCTTATAGCGATAAAGAAGACTACAGCCACGCCGAAAGCGACTCCTACCACAGCTCCGGCCGACAAGCCGGAACCGGAGTCATCAGATGTTTTTACTGGACTACGTACGGTGCTCTCGACGTCACAATTGCGTTCGTCGGCGCCGTTTTTGCAATCGTCGTAGTGGTCACATCGGTAGTTATCCGGAACGCACTGACCGTTTCCGCATGCAAACTCCCCGAAGAATTGGCAGACCCAAGTACAGTTTTGGCTCTCGTCGGAAAAGTCTCCACAGTCGTTGTCGCCGTCGCAGATCCATGTATTTGATATGCACATGATGTCATTGTCGCAGCGAAATTGGTCTTCCCTACAATCAAAGTCTCTGCAGAAAAGCTCGTCGGAGAAGTCTCCGCAGTCGTTGGCGCCGTCGCAACGATATATGGATGGTACGCACTGTCCGCTTTGGCATTTGAAATTGTCGTCCGCACACGTTTCGTTGCACGCGATTTCGTCCGAGTGGTCACCGCAGTCGTTCCAGCCGTCGCATTTGAAACTAATAGGCACGCATTTGCCGTTGTTGCAGTGAAAGGCGCGACTGGAATGGCACGAAGGGCAGTCGAGTTCGTCCGAATGGTCTCGACAGTCGTTGTCACCGTCGCAACGATGGCGGATCGACACGCATTTCTCGTTTGTGCACTCGAATTCGGTAGGCAAGCAGGCGAAAGACGCTCGCGTCAGCACGAAAACGATCGTCAAAAGCAGAACTGCACGTTAAAAAATGAGTTTTACATGGCTTCGTTTACGCCCTTGAAATGAGCCAGTTCCGCTGCCGTCATCACAAGGATTCATCTCTACTAGTACACGTTCTTGGACTTGCATGCAGGGTTCAAACGCCAACGAAACGCGGTTTTTGCGAAAGAATAATCACAAATGGCACGTTTAGAAAACACAGTCGCCTTTTGCTAATATAGCGCGTTCGTTACCAACCTGAGTTTTTTTTCATCCTTTGTACTCTAAACGGATTAGTTAGAGCGATCGCAAATTGAAGGTGATGGTCGCCGTACAAGCGAAAAGATTCCTTGCAGGTCGCGCGTGCGTGTGTCCGTGTGCTAGTCGCGTATCTTTTAAGTACACATGTACGTTATGAATTATCTATCATGCAGCCAGGCTGTTAGTGCACGGAGAGAAGCCCAAGGGCGCGCTTACAGTCGTTTACCGTGCGCTACAGTACTACCAATGCAATGGCGACCGTTCGCTTAAAAACGGATTAGTTAGAGCGATCGCAAATTGAATGTGATGGTCGCCGTGCTCGCCGGGTGAAACAAGCGAAAGATTCCTTGCAGGTCGCGCGTGCGTGTGTCCGTATCTTTTAAGTACACATGCACGTAATATGGTATGAATTATCTATCGTGCAGCCTGGGTTACTTTAATCAGTGTACGGAGTACGGGGAGAGAAGCCAAAGGGCGCGCTTACAGTCGTTTACCGTGCGCTAGACTACCAATGCAATGGCGACCGTTCGCGAGTCGGACACGCTCCTGTGGCTCCACAACAAGCTCGGCGCCGACGACACGTGGAGCACGGGCAACATCGCCTCGCTCCTGACGGCCGACGTGCTTCGCAACGCCCGCCATCTTCTCCCCGACCTCGACAATCGCGTCAAACTCAAACTCCTCGTATCGCTCATCGACATTCGACCGCGAGCGATGGAAGAAATGAAATCCGAAGTCGTGAAGCTGATCGAACAGATGGCGAACGAGCAGGAGCCGTGGATACAGCTCGTCGCCGAAATTCTTCGTCCTCTTCCCAACGAAAAACGACTCGATTCGAATCCGAATTTTCCTCACTTCGACGACGTTCTGGCAACGCTACGTCACACTCGTACGCGCGACGAATCACACTTGGCTGGCTATTAAAAGAATCGCTTTGTTTTAGTTGAATCGGGAAACGTTTCGAATTTACTTCCGCTCGAAAGTCCATATTTGAACAAGAAAGTCTTGGAATCGTTGATGGGTAAATTGGACGCGCCCAAAAGTCATTTTCAGCTGAGAAAACGAACGAAATCGGAAATCTTGAAAGCAGAATTGCTTCAAAAGTGTACGACGTACAGTATAAGAGTGAACGCGTAAACGGTATTGATTCAATCGGAAATTTTGAATCTAGCATTAGACGTGTCTCAGACTCGAAAGCACGGCGCATTGTCCGCGTCGTTTCCCGTTCGATCGCGTCTCCTCAGACAGCAATCAGAATCAGGTAAAAAAATTTTAATTTAATTGAGTCTTTAATTTTTAATTTTTTTTTCTTATAGCAGCCGGTGCCACGTCCTCCTCGTCTTCGCTCCCCAAAAAGGTTCCCACTACGCCCGTCTTACCGGTTCGCCGTAGCACGTTCACGTCCCTATCCAATCGTCCTCCGTCCTCGAAGAAAGAATCTAAAATCCAAGTACGCACAATCTCCTCCTTAGAAGAAGAAAAAAACTTAACCTCTTTACACGCGCACAGCTAATCGACGTCTCCGAAGCTCCCATGGGCCCAAAGAAGCGTCGTCGTCCCGCCGAGTCCACCGCCGACTCGACGCCCAAGCGAATGGAACCCTTCAAAGCCGCCGCCATTTCGTCGAGAGCGTCGAGCTTCGCCTCGCGCAAATCCAAGGACGTCGCTTCGGATGACGTCAATCGGCCTCCCGCGACTCCTCACTACGCTATAGGTTTGACGTCGTCGAGTCCACCGTCGTCTCCCGCGTCGCAATCGCTTCCTTCGGCGGCGGCGGCGGCGGCGCCGCCTACGTATGCTCTCGTCTCCGCGCCGTCGGCTTTGGAAGTGCCATCCTACGTTCCGAAACCCGTTGCTATGGTCACCGCGGGTGGGACGCCCGGGACGCCCGTTTTTACCATAGCGACGTCCGGTTTGACGACGTCTGGGCCTCCGAAGGTCGTGGCTGTCGAGCGAGGAGGAGAAAGGGGTCTTCCCTCGAAGGGGGCTCTTCCTTCGTTGCCTCCTCCTCTCGCTCGTTCTAAGCTGAGTCAACCGCCTTTGCCATCCAAAGCGGCGGCGGCGGTGACGGCGCCTGCCGCCGCTACTCAGCCTTCTCAGAAGAAAGAACTTCGATTGACGGTAATAAGAAGTTTATTTATTTATTTATTTATTTATTTATTTATTTATTTATTTATTATATGGGAGTTATACTGTTGTTTTGTGTTAGCGTGAGCAATTGACCATGGCTCAGGAAATGTTCAAGAACGCCAATAAAGTGAATCGCGAGGAAAAGGCTATGATACTAGAATTCATGGCTGGATCGCGACGTAAATCGATTTCTTTCGCTTTGATTTATTTAGGCACGTGTATTTTTCTAATCTAGAAAATCCCTCCGGTAATCAAGGCGACGTCGTGACGGTGCTCTTGAATCAGAACGAGGAGAGGGTGAAAACGGGGACGGCCGAGCAGCGAATTATCATTGAGATTTTATTCGAAATGAATTACAAGACGGGACAGTGGCGACGATTGCAGAGGAAGCGGATCATGCAGCTAGCGAACCCATCAGTGTAAATAGAAATGAAATAAATGATAGTAAGAGGCCACACACAGATCAGACAATTAGATAGTCGTTTTTCCCCTGTGCTAGTTGGGGACCAACAGGTGTAGTATTCTTTTCCTTTTCGTGTTCGGTTGGACAGTACGTAGGGGACTTCGGCGAAGCGGCGTGAGACTCCACTTGGATCTGAAGAGCCGTCGAACGTCCATGATTCCGAGCGGCGTGGGACGAGTTCGAGCATCTACCAGTGGTGGGGCGTCGGGGGCGATTCCTGACGGCCCTCTGTTTTCTCAACTTCACAACGAAGCCAATCGCGCTTCCCAAAAGAAAAAGTCCAGCAATCACGCCGAACGCTATTCCGAGTATTCGTCCGAGTCTCTGTCCAACTAATATTGGACAATCACAAGTGTTCGATTTAACCTCCTCCTCCCCCTCCCCCCCCCCCCCACCCCCACCCCACCCCCCCCCACCCCCAATATTCTTACAGCAATTTTCTTCATCCCGTCCATTTCCGCAATTGTTATTGAGATTGCAAACGGCACTGTTCGAAACGCACAGTCCGTTGCCGCATTCGAAACTGCTGCTGTAGTAGCAGGGTATGTTTCCGCTGGGGCAATTTTGCTCGTCCGAGTTGTCCCTGCAGTCGTTGTCGCCGTCGCATCGATAGCTGTAGGGTATGCACCTTCCGTTGTTGCACGAAAATTGGTAAGCGATGCAGGAGAAGGCGACGTCGGTCTGCCGTAGGCAGATAACCAATTGCAGGACTGTACAACAGGTACGTGAGCATTCGGTAAAAAATAGGCGGTCGTTTGCCGCCCAAGTTATGAAAAGCACGCTTCCCCTTTCGCATCCGAGAACGCGTTAAAGTGAAAGCGAGACTTCAAAGCATCAAGCCAAAGGGCCTACTGTGGAGCTTATGTAACTTGCAGTTAGCAAAGATTTCCTCCATGAAAACTATGAGAAATGATGAACCATGCAGCTCTGGAATTTTAGTTCTAGCAAGCATAGCGCTGGGCTAGGCTAATTACTTGGCGTGTAAGTGTATGCGTAAGCTTGCTTACTAAAAGCTAGGCTGGGCCTCTTCATATGTTAGCCACGGACAATTCTGCTGCGTTTCGACGAAGGGCGATATTACTGTATTCGACTGTACGGTGTTATTTTCCCCCCGGTCCCGGATTCGTTCAAAGGGCATGCCAAAGATAGATTCGGTTTTATGATATATGTTTGACGTCATTTCCGGGAACGCTTGTTTTACTAAGTGGGAGGAAACAGGCGAGCCTTCTCTACTGTACCACCGCTGCCTGCTCATCCCACTGATCCCACAGTACCTATTCGTTCCATTGACAAACAATTTTATTAATCAAGAAACACGTGACACGACACATATCGCAAGACTTCCCGTCTCGGCGTCCTCACTTCTCAAGGACCAACAGCGGTTCCGTTTAGCGCTTCGTCAAACGCCTTTTCCTTTTCGTGCGACTGATGTCCGGCGGGCGGATAGAAGCCGCCCGAAAGGGGCCCCGGTGAAGCGGCGTGGGACTTCTGACCGACCTCAGGCTCTTGGATCTGGAGAGCCGTCGAACGTTCAGGATCTTGAGCGATGACGTTGGGTGAGCAAGTAATAGTGGCGGGGGGCATGTGATTCCTGAGGATCGCCAATTTTATCAACTTCACAATGAAGCTAATCCCACATCCCAGAATCATTAGCCCGACAACCAGGCCAAACGCTATTCCGATTATTTGTCCGATTGAAAGTCCAATGCTGCACGTGAATTTGCCCTGACAGCGTGCGGAGAACGACGCGTCGGTCTGCTGACTGATAACCAATAGGAGAACTGTGCAACAGGTATCATATGTGAGAATTCGATAAAATAGGCGGTCTCTGTTATTAATAGCACGCTTCCCTTGTCACATTTATACTGTATTAAGTGAAATTGAGACCTCCATGCATCTCAGCTTGCACTTAGCAAAGGGTTTCCCCGTAGAGACATATATTATTATGAGAAATTGCTATTCTCAGAGTTTGATCAAGCAGAACGCGGCTCAATTTACATCGTGCCTTCGCTTATCCTACCTACGTGCCACGGTGCGTAAACGAGCTCACTAGTGTAGCTAGGCAGGAACGCTGTGCGCTAACCTGAGATCTTCAGAAACGACGTCATTGTGATCTTAGAGGCTCGGTGACGATTCTGCTGATCTGCAAGGAAGGCGATCTTATTATATTTGAGTGTACACCGTGCTAATTCCCGGATCCGCTCAGTGCGTTTCGTATTGCCTGCAAACTACTTTCAGTGTACTGATAGAGTGCTTATCATGCAAGCCACCTTTTTTTTGATTACCCTGCTGCCGTATCTAGTGTTTTGCTATATCACCCACCTACCTACCTCTCTGCGTGTATAAACAGCGGTTTTTTGCGTTTTCAAAAGAACATGCGGGTGGTGGCCGAAATTGAACAAGCACTCTAGCACGTTTACACTCGTAGGCGTCATTACGAAACGAATAGAAATTATTTCAGTTTCCCCGTTCTGTTAACAGTCACGGCGCAGGAAAGTGTTGACTGTTCGTAGTCGCGTCTCACTTCTCACTTCGTTAGCACGACGTAGGAAGCGAGCACTCGGCATCAGCAACTGAATCTGAACTTTGAGATAAGAATTCGCTTTCAGATCTAATCTCTTCTTTGAAGTCGTTTTTCGCTTTGAGACTACTCACTATAACGTCGTGCTAGATTGAAGATTATTTCCTGCACACTGTCAACACTCACAAAAAAATTATTTTTCCATTACCTATCATAACAACAGTACCCGACGTTTTACTTTCTAAACTAATACGTAGACTGAAACGCGGGGTTGATTGGCGGAGGCCGTTCGCCGAACGTATCAGAGCTTCTAATGTCGATATCCGTCTCCGCCACAGCGTAGTACGGCGGAGGTTGCACTTGCTGTTCCGGAGGCGGATAGTAGTAGCTCGGTCCAACGGCAGGCATTTGCTGGCCGTCGTACGGCACCGGAGCCGGCGCCGGCTGAGGCGGCGGCACTGGAGCCGGCGCCGACGCAACCGAGTTAGGCTCCTCTCTCGTTTGCATTTCAACAGACATTGAATTTGTCGCTTTAGTGGGGTTCGGCGTGTGAACGACTCTGAGAGGAGCGCGATGTTGAAGTCGATAGGCTCGATATCGTTTATGCAGATAGATTGCGCCAAAGAACACGATGCAGCCTGCTGCGGTAGCACCGAGAGTAATGAGTACCTCCGCTGTAGATTCAGGCGACTCCGACGGCGACGGCGACGGCGACGGCGACGGCGAACTTGATGAACACCGCCATTCGTCCGAGTCGTCTCCGCAGTCGTCGTCGCCGTCGCATTGGTAGCTTCGAGGTACGCATCTTCCGTTATTGCATTGGAATTTAGAAACGCACGTAGAGGGGGGAGTCGATATCGTCGGTCTTAGTGTAGGCGTGCGGCACGAGCGTTCATCTGAGTCGTCTCCGCAGTCGTTGTCGCCGTCGCACACGTAGCTCAGACGTACGCAGTCCCCGTTATCGCATAGGAACTCGGAAAGCGAGCACATAGAGTAGTGAGTCGTCGGTTTTCGTGTAGGCGTACGTGTAGGGCACGATTGTTCATCTGAATAGTCTCCACAGTCATTATTACCGTTGCACCGGTAGATTCTATTCACGCATTTTCCGTTCTTGCATATGAAGTCGAGTGGCGAACAAGTGGTTTGACTCGTCGGTACGAGCGTAGCGAAAATCGTCGTCGGACACGACCGTTCGTCCGACTTGTCTTTGCAGTCGTTTTCGCCGTCGCAGACGTAGGAAGATCTCACGCAGTCTCCGTTGTCGCATTCGAATTGAGCACTCAAGCAGACGGCGAGCGACGTTCTTGCTTTCATCAGGACGAAAGCAAAGAACACTGCCCCAATAAAAGACATATAGGGAAACGTTCACTATTTTTCTTATAAATAGGTGATGCGGAAGTTTAGGTATGGGTCGCGACGGGCAATGTGGTAGGCGCGCCGTCACGCACGTACAGCGGGACAGAGATTGTGTGAGTAGAAGAACTTAGAGTTTACGGTGTCTTCTCTAACTTCGCCGTACAGTAGGATCTTCGCGTAAAGAAGCCAGAGCGGGGTCGACGGATGCATGCCGAGGCGGAATAGTCGTTCCTCTTCAACGCGGACATGACAACGGGGGTCGTAAGGTAAGCTTTTGAAGCACACGATGGGTTTGCACGTACCTGCACATGTTAGAGAGGGCGTCATCTGGGGACTCTTATCCCCAAGCACTTAGACCACCGTATAATAGGGGCGACGCTCTTAGACGGAAGTAGGTCAGCTCTTGAACACGTGAAAGATTAATAAAGATTAATATCACGTGGTTGGTTAGGCAGAGCCGAGAGTCCTAAACACTTACAAAAACTCAGTTGATCCACTGAACATCTACAACAACAACAACAACAACACCGAAAAGAGATTGTTTCTTGAAGTTCAGAATCTTTAGTAGTTGGGATTCACCGGAGAAGGCAGTTGACCGTAGGCATTTCCCCCCATATTGCCAGCTTCCTGGGCCTTCTCTGCCTCATAGCCAGGGTTGGCGACAAGAGGATACGCGTTTGCGTCCGCGCTGTACGGAGGAGGGGAATAGTTGGTCATCTGTTGAGGTGGGTAGTACGGCTGAGCGACGGGTGCCGGAGCTGGGGTCGCAAAGTTCTGCTGTTGCTGTTGTTGGCTGCTAGTTTGAATTTGTGTTACTCCCGTCGCGCACGATGCGCCTGTACTAGTAATCGTCGCTGTCGCGCGGTTTCTTCGCGATCGTGCCACCGCAACGACGATTGCCGTCACAATCAGGAGGAAAACGCCTGATGCGCCGACCGCTATTCCGACAATGACGCCAGTCGACAGCCCCGACGTCAGGTCGAATAGTACTGATCCTACTCGATTTCGTCATATAGATTAGTTAGGTCGGTTTAATTTTTTCTCACCGCAATCCTCTTCGTCGGAGTTGTCTCCGCAGTCGTTGTCGTCGTCGCAACGGAAGCTGCTAGGCACGCATTTTCCGTTCGTGCAGCGAAACTGAGAAGACATGCAGAAGAGGCTACTATATATAGAGCATGACGATTCGTCAGAGTAGTCTCCGCAGTCGTTGTCGTTGTCGCAACGGTAGCTGCTAGGCACGCATTTTCCGTTTGTGCATTGGAATTGCGAAGACGAACAGCTTAAGTCGAACAGAAACGCACAAGAGCTGGTAACAGTGAGTACCATAAAGACTGAACAGGAAAAAAACAAGTTAGTTAGCGTCACGGGCGCGTTGTCGGTGTCAGTTTGGAGCGCGGTTGACCTAAGCGGTGCAGTCGGCATTGGGATTTGTCCACTTATGCTTTTGGTAAACAGAGTCGACGAACTTTGTAAGATTAGTAGCCGTGACGGTGTATGCGGAAACTAGGCAGCTTTACTTCGTAGACTATTGCGACTCGGTTAATTCCACTAGAGGAACGTTGACTCACCTGCTTCTTTCCAAAATAAGGCCATTTGAGAGTTTCTCTTTCTGAGGATACTCAAACGGTCTCACGCCAAACGGTCTCACGCTGGGGCTCACCTGCGGCTAATTAACGCGCACGTTATTTGTTAGAGGGCGCTCGTGGTTGGTTATTTACCGCCAACGTCGTAATCAAAACGCTCTTTTCCTGATAACACAGTCACAGAACACCTAAACAGCTTGAACATTGGAAAAGTATAGCCACGGTTTTTTGAATCCAGAAACTACGATTCTTCTTGGTTGTCGTTGGAATTCACAGGAGAAGGCAGCTGACCGTCCGGATTCGTTTTGATATCCTCCATAGCTTCGTATTCGCAGTCCGGACTCCTCTTGATATCTTCCATAACTACGTAATCACAGCCCGGCTTCTTGACATCTTCCATAACTACGTAATCCGGATTCCTCTTGATATCTTCCATAACTACGTAATCGCAGCCCAGATTCCTCTTGGTATCCTCCATATCTTCGTAAATGGGATCATCAGAAGGAAGCAGTTGGTCTCCGTCGGAAGTGCCGGCTCCCTGTGCATTTGCTGTAGCAAAGTCAGGATTGGCAAGAGGAGGCAGTTGGCCATACGCAATTGCATTCGCACTGGCACTGTAAGGAGGAGGATGACCGGTCGGCTGTTGAGGTGGGCAGTAGAACGGCCGAGCAAGGGGAGCCGAAGCTATCTGTCCACCGTGCATTGTCAGAGCTGGGGTCGCGAAACTCTGTTGTTTTTGCAGTTGGTGTTGATTACTTGTTTGAACTTGGAGTGGATTCGTTACTCCCATCGAACAGAAGGCGCTTCTTTCCCTGCGTTTTCTTCGCGTTCTTATTACCATGATGACAATCCCCGTCACAATGAGGGTGACGGTGATCGAGGCGCTGACCGCTATTCCTATTATGACGGCTACCGATAATCCTATACAGAATTTTGTTATTAATTATGCTGGCTTTTCTTTAGTTAATTCTGTTCGCTCACCAGAGGACGTAGTAGGGGTTGGGCTTGAACAGAAGAACCCTAACACCAAATTCTCGTCCGAATTATCTCCGCAGTCGTTGTAGCCGTCACAAAAGTAGCTTATAGGTACGCATTTTTCGTTTTCGCATTGGAATTGCGAAGACGAACAAGAGGATGTGGTAACGGTAGTAGAAACACTGGTTGTCGGACAGATAAGTTCGTCCGAATAATCTCCGCAGTCGTTGTCGTCGTCACAAATGTAGCTTCTACGTACGCATCTTTTGTTTGCGCATTCAAAGTACGAAGCGGAACAAGAGGATGTAGAAGGAGTAACGGTGGGAAAAAAGACGGAATGCGTTGGGTTTGGGTTTGGACAGAACCATGGTAACCCGAAATATTCGTCTGAATTATCTCCACAGTTGTTGTCGCCGTTACAAACGTAGCTTCTAGGTATGCATTTTTTAGTGTTTGTGCATTGGAATTGCAAAGCCGAACAAGAGGATGCAGTAGGAGTAACGGTCGGAAAAAAGAGAGAATACGTTGGGGTCGAAGTTGGGGTTGAAGTCGGTGTCGAAGTTGGGGTTGAAGTTTGGGTTGGGGTTGAGCAGAACCCAAACCCGAAATATTCGTCCGAATTATCTCCGCAGTCGTTGTCGCCGTCACAAACGTAGCTTTGAAGTACGCATTTTTTGTTTGCGCATTGGAAATGGGAAGCCGAACAAGAGGGTGTAGGAGAAACTGTAGGAAAACTGGTTGTCGGAGAGCAGAAAAGTTCATCCGAATAATCTCCGCAGTCGTTGTCGCCGTCACATATCCAATTCCTAAGTATACATTTGTTGTTAGCGCACTGGAATTGGTGAGAAGAACAGGCGCCAGACGACATTTCTGTTTGAAAGCTGATAACAGTAAATAGCACAAAGGCTGAAAAGCAAAAAAACGAGTTAGTTTAGTATCACGTGGGCGGCATCACGCGGGCGTGTTGTCGGTGTCAACATGAGCACGGTTGAACTATAAGCGACTATATATAAGCACTAAAACCGTGCAGTCGGCATTGGAATTTGTCACTTTATGCTTTCGGTAAACATGCAGCATCAACAAACTTGTGCATGACGGTGTTAGTGAAAGAATGCGGAAGCTACTTCGTAGACTATTCCGGTTCGGTTGATTCTACTAGAGTAGTGTTAACTCACCTGCTTCTTTCCAAATCAAGACCATTTGAGAGTTTTTCTGGGGGATACTGTAACGGTCTCACTCACCTGCGGTCTCACTCGCCTGCGGCTATATTAGTAACGCACGTTAAAAATTGTGCTTTAACTTCCTTTGGCATCACGTGTCTTTAGAACGATAGTCATTGGACCAATTCACGGTCATCATTATTATCATCATTCTTTGCATCCAGCAGCATACAAGTTCTCTTCAATCGGTTTCTTTTTCGATTCCTATGGCCTAATATTTTCAGTTGATTTTTTATTTTCCACGTATGACACCATCGACACGTCACGTTGCACAAAACAGCGTTTACTTTCCTAAACACAGAAACGATGATTCTTAAGCAGTTTCCTTTGAGATCAACGCTTCATTTTAAGCAATGATCATCTCAACGATTTGCAACCCAAAGTCCAATCCCGATTCCAATCAAGAGCACGAATACGACACTCGCGGTAACACTAGCATAAATGACTGCCGACGAAGGTTTTGGCGATGGCGACGGACTTGATACACACCATTCATCAGAGTAGTCTCCACAGTCGTTGTCGCCGTCACAAAGGTACCTCATAGACACGCATCGTCCGTTTTTGCATTGAAAGTCGTTGGCAAGCGAGCACGGCCCGGGGGACGTCGGCTTCATTGCACGAGTTGGAAGAGCTTGGCACAGTCGTTCGTCCGAGTTGTCTCCGCAGTCGTCTTTACCGTCGCACAGATGAAATTTCAGCAGGCACTTTCCGCTGCTGCTACATCGGAACTCGTAAGCCGAACATACCGCTTGAGTCGTCGGTGCAGCAGTCGGACACGATTGCTCGTCTGAGCCGTCTTTGCAGTCGTTTTCGCCGTCGCAGACGTAAGAGGCTCTCACGCAGTCTCCGTTGTCACATTCAAACTGACCACTAAAAAAGCAGATGGCGAGCGACGTTCTTGCTTGCATGCTGATGAAAGCGACGAGAAACTAGGCAGCTCTACTTCGTAGACTATTGCACTATAGAGGAACGTTGACTCACCTGCTTCTTTCCAAAATAAGGCCATTTGAGAGTTTCTCTTTCTAAGGATACTCAAACGGTCTCACGCTGGGGCTCACCTGCGGCTAATTAACGCGCGCGTTATTTGTTAGAGGGCGCTCGTGGTTCGTTATTTACCGCCAACGTCGTAATCAAAACGCTCTTTTCCTGATAACACAGTCACAGAACACCTAAACAGCTTGAACATTGGAAAAGTATAGTCACGGTTTTTTAAATCCAGAAACGAGAAACTACGATTCTGACAGCTCGTCAGAGTAGTCTCTGCAATCGTTGTCGCCATCACAGACGTAGCTGCGGCTCACGCAGTTTCCGTTACTGCATTTGAATTGCGAAGACAAACAGTCTGAGTCGACAGAAACGCACAAGTTTGCCAGCTGGTAACAATGAGTGCCATAAAGACTGAACAGGAAAGAAACAAGTTAGTTTAGGGCGCGTCAGTGTCGGTATCATTCGTAGCGCGGTTGGACTAAGCGCTGCTGCCGTGCAGTCGACATTGGGAGTCGTCGCATTATGTTAAACAGTGTCGACAAACTTTGTAAGATTAGCAGCCATGACGGTGTTAGTGAAATGATGCGGAAGCTAGGCAGCTCTCTACTTCGTAGACTATTGCGACTCGGTTGATTCTACTAGAGAAACGTTAACTTACAGCACAAGTCAGGAAGGCGTCGTTGGAGGAGAGGGGGAGAGGGGGAGGAGGGGAGGGTCTCACCGACCACCTTAGGCGGTAGTATACGGCACATGAAAGATTAATATCATGTGGTTGGTTACATGGGCCGTTGGCATCCGAAATTAACAGTCCGAGAGCTCAGGTGCAGTTTCCCTAGACACGCAAGGACACTTACAAAAACTTAGTAGATATACAGAACACGTAAACAACATCGAAAAAATGATCGTTTCTTGAATTCACTCAGAAACTACAAGTCTTCCTAGTATTTGGAATACACTGGAGAAGGCAGTTGACCATAGGCTTTCCCTAGATATTGCCAGCTTCCTTAGCCTTCTCTGCAGAATAGTCAGGGCTGGCGAGACGAGGATACGCATTTGCGTCCGCGCCGTACGGAGGAGGATAATTGGTCGGCTCTTGAGGTGGGTAGTACGGCTGAGTGACGGTAGCCGGAGCTGGGGTCATGAAGTTCTGCTGTTGCTGGCTTGTTTGAATTTGTGTTGTTCCCGCCGCGTACGCCGCGCTTGTACTAGTAGTCGTCGCTGTCGCAATATTTCTTCGCGATCTTATCACCGCGACGACAATCGCCGTCACAATGAGGATAAAAACGCTTGACGCGCCGATCGCTATCCCGACAATGACGCTAGTCGACAGTCCCGCGAATAGTACTGATCCTACCATATAGATTAGTTGGGTCGGTTTAATTTTTTCTCACCGCAATCCTCTTCGTCTCGATTGTTTCCACAATCGTCGTAGTCGTCGCACTTGTAACTTTGAGGAACGCACTTTCCGTTGCCACAGTCGAAGCTGTTATAGCACGCCGGACAGTTTCGTTCGTCAGAGTTGTCTCCGCAGTCGTTGTCGTCGTCGCAATGGTAGCTGCTAGGCACGCAGTTTCCGTTTGTGCATTGGAATTGCGAAGACGAACAGCTTAAGTCGGACAGAAACGCACAAGAGCTGGTAACGGTGAGTACCATAAAGACTGAACAACAGGAAAAAACAAGTTAGTTAGCGTCACGGGCGCGTTGTCGGTGTCAGTTTGGGACGCGGTTGACCTAAGCGGTGCAGTCGGCATTGGGATTTGTCCACTTATGCTTTTGGTAAACAGAGTCGACGAACTTTGTAAGATTAGTAGCCGTGACGGTGTATGCGGAAACTAGGCAGCTTTACTTCGTAGATTATTGCGACTCGGTTAGGAACGTCGACTCACCTGCTTCTTTCCAAAATAAGGCCATTTGAGAGTTTCTCTTTCTAAGGATACCCAAACGGTCTCACGCTGGGGCTCACCTGCGGCTAATTAACGCGCACGTTATTTGTTAGAGGGCGCTCGTGGTTGGTTATTTACCGCCAACGTCGTAATCAAAACGCTCTTTTCCTGATAACACAGTCACAGAACACCTAAACAGCTTGAACATTGGAAAAGTATAGCCACGGTTTTTTGAATCCAGAAACTACGATTCTTCTTGGTTGTCGTTGGAATTCACAGGAGAAGGCAGCTGACCGTCCGGATTCGTTTTGATATCCTCCATAACTTCGTATTCGCAGTCCGGACTCCTCTTGATATCTTCCATAACTACGTAATCACAGCCCGGCTTCTTGACATCTTTCATAACTACGTAATCACAGCCCGGCTTCTTGACATCTCCCATAACTACGTAATCACAGCCCGGCTTCTTGACATCTTCCATAACTACGTAATCCGGATTCTTCTTGATATCTTCCATAACTACGTAATCGCAGCCCAGATTCCTCTTGGTATCCTCCATATCTTCGTAAATGGGATCATCAGAAGGAAGCAGTTGGTCTCCGTCGGAAGTGCCGGCTCCTTGTGCATTTGCTGTAGCAAAGTCAGGATTGGCAAGAGGAGGCAGTTGGCCATACGCAATTGCATTCGCACTGGCACTGTAAGGAGGAGGATGACCGGTCGGCTGTTGAGGTGGGCAGTAGAACGGCCGAGCAAGGGGAGCCGAAGCTATCTGTCCACCGTGCATTGTCAGAGCTGGGGTCGCGAAACTCTGTTGTTGTTGCAGTTGGTGTTGATTACTTGTTTGAACTTGGAGTGGATTTGTTACTCCCAGCGAATAGAAGGCGCTTCTTTCCCTGCGTTTTCTTCGCGTTCTTATCACCATGATGACAATCCCCGTCACAACGAGGGCGACAGTGATCGAGACGCTGACCGCTATTCCTACTATGATGGCTACCGACAATCCTATACAGAATTTTGTTATTGATTATGCTGGCTTTTGTTTAGTTCTGTTTTCTCACCGCAACCCTCTTCGTCAGAGTTGTCTCCGCAGTTGTTGTAGTCGTCGCAACGGTAACTGCTAGGCACGCATCTTTGGTTCGTGCAGCGAAACTGATCAGAGAAGCAGAAAAACGGCAACGAAGTCGTCGGACATGACCATTCGTCAGATGAGTCTAGACAGTCGTTGTAGCCATCACAAACGTCGCTTATAGACACGCATCTTTTGTTTCTGCATTGGAATTGGAAAAACGAACAAGAGGCGGATGTAGTAGGAGTAACGGTGGGATAAAAGACCGAATACGTTGGGGTTAGGTTTGGACAGAGCGATTCGTCCGAATTATCTCCACAGTCGTTGTCGCCGTCACAAACGTAGTGTATAGGTACGCATCTTTTGCTTGCACATTGGAATTGCAAAACCGAACAAGAGGACGTAATAGGAGTACGGGTAGGAAAATTCGTTGGGGTTGAAGTTGCGAAATTCTTTGGGGTTGAAGTTGCGGCTAAGATTGAACAAAGCCCGAAACCGAAATATTCGTCGGAATTATCTCCGCAGTCGTTGTCTCCGTCACAAACGGAGCTTCTAGGTACGCATCTTTTGTTTGCGCACTGGAATAGCGGAGCCGAACAAGAAGATGTAATAGGAGTAAGGGTAGAAAAATTCATTGGGGTTGAAGTTGCGTTTGGGGTTGAAGTTGCGTTTGGGGTTGAATTTGCGGCTAAGATTGAACAAAGCCCGAAACCGAAATATTCGTCGGAATTATCTCCACAGTCGTTGTCGCCGTCACAAACGTAGCTTGTAGGCACGCATTTTTTGTTTGCGCATTGGAATTGCGAAGCCAAACAAGAGGGTGTAGTAGGAGTAACGCTGGGAGAAACTGTAGGAAAACTGGTTGTCGGAGAGCAGAAAAGTTCATCCCAATAATCTCCGCAGTCGTTGTCGCCGTCACAAACATAACTCCTAGGTATGCACATGTTGTTGGGGCACTGGAATTGGTAAGAAAGACAGGCACCAGACGACATTTCTGTTTGAAAGCTGATAACAGTGAATAGCACAAAGGCTGAAAAGCAAAAAAACGAGTTAGTTTAGCATCACGTGAGCGGCATCGATCACGCGGGCGTGTTGTCGGTGTCAATATGAGCACGGTTGAACTATAAGCGACTAAAACCGTGCATTCGGCATTGGAATTTGCTTTTGGTAAACAGTATCGACAAACTTCGCTTGATGGTGTTAGTGAAGGAATGCGGAAGCCGAGCAGCTCGCTACTTCGTAGACTATTCCGGTTCGGTTGATTCTACTAGAGTAGCGTTAACTCACCTGCTTCTTTCCAAATCAAGACCATTTGAGAGTTTTTCCGAGGGATACTGTAACGGTCTCACTCTAGACTCACCTGCGGCTATATTAATAACGCACGTTAGAAATTGTGCCTTAACTTCCTTTGGCATCACGTGTCCTTTAGAACGATAGTCATTGGACCAATTCACCGTCATCATTATCATCATTCTTTGCATCCAGCAGCATACAAGTTCTCTTCAATCGGTTTTCTTTTTCGATTCCTATGGCCTAATATTTTCAGTTGATTTTATTTTCCACGTATGACACCATCGACACGTCACGTTGCACAGAACAGCGTTTACTTTCCTAAACACAGAAACGATGATTCTAAAGCAGTTTTCTTTGAGATCAACGCTTCATTTTAAGATTGCGACCCATCTCAACGTTTTGCAATCCAAACTCCAATTCCGATTGCAATCAAGAGCACGAATACGACACCCACGGCGGTAGTAGCATAAAGGACTGCCGAAGGTTTTGACGACGGCGACGGACTTGATTTACACCATTCATCAGAGTAGTCTCCACAGTCGTTGTCGCCGTCACAAAGGTACCTCATAGACACGCATCGTCCGTTTTTGCATTGAAAGCTGTTGGCAAGCGAGCACGGCCCGGGGGACGTCGGCTTCGTTGCACGAGTTGGAAGAGCTTGGCACAGTCGTTCGTCCGAGTTGTCTCCGCAGTCGTCTTTACCGTCGCACAGATGGAATTTCAGCAGGCACTTTCCGCTGCTGCTACATCGGAACTCGTAAGACGAACATACCGCTTGAGTCGTCGGTGCAGCAGTCGGACACGATTGCTCGTCTGAGCCGTCTTTGCAGTCGTTTTCGCCGTCGCAGACGTAAGAGGCTCTGACGCAGTCTCCGTTGTCACATTTAAACTGACCACTAAAGCAGATGGCGAGCGACGTTCTTGCTTGCATGCTGATGAAAGCGACGAGAAACACTGCGAATGACACAGTTAAATTTTTCCGAAACGTACACGCATCCGGTTTCTACTGCAGTAGGGTGGGGAACTCTATCGTAGGTGAGGGCGTTTTGGGAAAAACGCCCCTAGAAAAAAGGTACCTAAACTACCATCAGTACTCGTTTACGAACTTCGAGTCTCCTTCTCTTAGTGAACACTCTTTCAAATAGGCGCGGGTTCAGTGCAAAAGGTGTATTTTTTAGTAGATTATATTTTGGGCGTTTAGGTCTGGTAACTCCTCCCTCTTAAAAATGATTTTGGTATGCAGCATAGGAAGTACAAAAAAGTGTGCTTTCTCTAACGTTATCGTACAGTAGGATCTCGTTGGTTGAAAAGAAGTCGGTTGGAGTCAGAAAAATTGACATACTGTAGTGCAATATTAACGCGGACATAACTAAGCTCAGCTACGAGGTGTACTGGGATCGCAGTAGAGCTTACGAGTGGGTCCTGCGAATGCCAGAGAAGGCGCCATTTGAGATCTTATCCCAAGCTATCCCAAGCACTTTCGTAAGCGACGCCGTAAATGTCACGTGGTTGGTTACTAACGTTAAAATTAACCGACGACGTCATGACGTAATTTTCTGTGTCAAAACGCTTGTTTTAGTCGTTCAGTATTCGGAAATCGGGAATTCCGTACTGCATCAATTCTCCAAGGAAGTCCGGAACGGAGACTTCGTTGAGAGCTCACGTCGAGTCGCCAACGTTTCTCTCGATTCGCACCTGAAAATTGTGGGCTCACCGGATATTGACCATCACAGACGGAAAGCGGATTGTCGGAATCGGGCTGATCGTTCCGTCTTGTCGAACTTGATACGGAAAAGGACTGTCGATTAGCGACGGTTTGCCTTCGGCGATGCGTGAAGGGTTTGCCCATCGTCACGACGGCTGACGGAAGCTGGGTAGGGAGCGTACGTGCCGTACGCGAAAACGGCCACGCGACACTCTAGCAAGGATTTCGAAGTAGACGCACGCTAAGAGCTTATTTGTTCCGCTATTTTTTTCGTTCTACTAGACCGTACGTACGCTACAATGCAAGTTGACGATCAAAAGAGCGAAGACGTCGGCGAGAAAACATTACTTATGTGACTACGGAGTCGATTGTGCGCTCGATTCGTCAAAGAACATCGATCGACACGCCGAAAGCGATCGGAAGCTATAAATCAAGACGCTCTACCTATTTTGAACACACGAAACGTCGAAACGATGCACTGGCGTGCTGCATCGCTCTTTTCTTCGCCCGCGAGTGCGCACGATCGACACATTGCATGGGGGCATCCTTTTCGTATTTCGAAGCGCGAGAAAATCTAAAAAAAGACAAGATAAAATCTGTTCGATCTGCCCGTGTACGTACCTTTTTCCGATGCGTTCGTATTAGCGTGATCCAGGCTGCACCACGCGGAGGTTCGAACGCAGTTGCAGCCCAAAAATTTTGGAAGCGAGACCTTGCTTCATTGGCCCGAACACGACCGGTACGGCCTGGATCGAGAACGGCTCTCCCACACCGTCCCCCCGACCGCGTCGTACCGGGGCCCCAAAGAGGCCGTAGACTTTCGCTTAGATAGGAAACGAGTCTACCGTGTCGAGAGAGGATTTACCAAACGATTGCCAAAGTCCACCAGTAGAAGGTCAGCGTTTTTGTCCTGGGGGTCAGGTCATCTTTCGGGTATAGATTGCTAATCCGAGTGAGGAGATGCCACGAGACACTGGGCCCCCACACGTTTCTTTGGCGGAAAGTGACATACCTTAGCCAGACGCCCCACTCGGCTTAACGCGAGACGCCTGACTTCGCAAATCGAAGCCGTCCACGACCTTTATGACCCCCAGTGTCGATCTTAGCGTCGCAAGCAACGCCCGTCCACTGTGCCTAGCAGCTTCAGTAAGGATCGACAAAAGACGAAACGCTTGATGACCAACGACCAGCTTCCCCAGCTCACGATCAACCTCAAAGGTTCAGCCCGTTGGCATCCCCCACCCTAGCGCAAGACTGAAGATTGGGCGTTGGCCCGGTCGCTTTTATATGGACCGTGGTGCAATATCCTCTGGTGACATCACTGTGATGAATTCACCAGGGCAACGAATCGCTGGTTGGCCGAGGAAATTCGCGCCAATTTTGCACGTGATCCTTCGAAGGCAAGATTTGGCGCTAGAAAAATGGCTGCTCCTTCGATCGGCCACTGCATCGTGACACGTGTATCTGTATCGCATTTGCAGTACGATGAACGTCTTTCTTTCGATCTGTCGATTCATGTAGGGTCTTTTTCGCGCGCTCTTGTGGAATTCCCGGCAGTTCTTCGCATCTCCGCGATTCCGACCGAGATTCGTGCCGTTTCTGACCTCTCTTGAAGTCGCGCTCTCGAAGATTCAAGATACGATCGTTGTCGGAAGGTGTACGAACGAGAAAGAAGGCGAAACGAGAGCTAACGTCGTCGATCCGCTAAGATTCGCTCGAGTGAAACTCGCCTTCGACCAAGCCGTTCACCAATCGTGACCTCGACTTTGCCGGAATTGTCATTGCGACGATGGAGTTGATTTCATAGCGAAACGGCGAACTTACGGTAACTGGGGGGCCCCATTCAGGGAACGGGCGCAGAATTCACAACGACACGCCGTCTACAACGTAGAGACAACACACTAGAGCACGTTGTCGGTCTATTAGATATATCACAGAACTCCTAAACAACTCAAACATGGAAAATCCTTGTCACAGAAACTACGAGTCTTCTCAGTTGGAGTTGGGACTCACAGGAGAAGACAGGCAGCTGACCGTAGACTCAACCCTGATTTATCTCAGTCTCCCCAATATTGGGAGGCAGTTGACCAGTATCAGCCTCCTGTGTCTTTCCTGTAGCATAGTCAGGGTTGGCAGGAGGAGGCATTTGGCCATACGCACTTGCCTCCCCACCATACGGAGGAGGATAATATTGAGGTGGGTGGTAGTAGTACGGCTGAGCGACGGGAGCCAGGACATTCTATTGTCCCTGGTTGCTCGTTTGAATTTGTGTTACTCCCGTCGCGTACGAGGCGCTCGTTCCCGTGGCAACTTGAATCGTTCGAGTCCCCATTGCGCGATTTCTTCGCACTCTTGCTATCATCGCGACGACGGTTACCGTCACAATGAAAAAAAGAGGACGGATGCGCCTATCGCTATCCCGAGTATGACGCCAAGCGACAACCCTACTCGTACAATGTGAGTAGAAATTATATGTAAGTCGGTTTGATGTTTTCTTACCGCAATTCTCTTCGTCTCGATTGTTTCCACAATCGTCCTCGTCGTCGCACCGGTAAATTTGAGAAACGCACTTTCCGTTACCACAGTTGAAGCTGTTATAGCACGCCAGACAGTTTTGTTCGTCGGAGTTGTCTCCGCAGTCGTTGTCGGCGTCGCAACGGTAGCTGCTAGACACGCATTTTCCGTTCGTGCAGCGAAACTGATAAGACGCGCAGAAGAGGCTAGAGCATGACGATTCGTCAGAGTAGTCTCCGCAATCGTTGTCGCCATCGCAACGGTAGCTGCTAGGCACGCATTTTCCGTTTGTGCATTGGAATTGCAAAAACGAGCAGTCGAACAGACCCGCACACGTTTGCAAGCTGATAGCAGCGAGTACCATAAATGCTGAACAGTAAAGTTAGTGACATATACTATAGGTACATTTTCTAAGAGCTAAACTTGAGGGCGGCAGTGAAGAATGCGGAACAAGTCCTACTGCCGACGGGACAGCTACATAAAGCACTGAGTGTACGTCACGACTCGCGCTTTCTGAGCCATTAGGGCATCGACTTGAATGTACTGAAAATGTACTGTATCTCGATACGTCTCATGCTCAAGTCGTATAGAGGTTTGCGCGAGAGTAAGCGTTCGTCTGGCACCAACCTGTCTCTCTCCAAAATAACGCCATTTGAGGATTCTGTAATGTGGGGTGACACAGGAACCTTCCGCAATGACTCATGCACGAACTAGCGCACGTTGTCTATTTGTATAAAAAGCGGTACATTTTATGTACATGCATTTAGCAAAACTAATATTTTACGCGAATTCGTCCTATTTCCTGTAGACGTTTAAATCCTCTCATCCATTTTCTCTTCACTGTCTCATTTGGCGATCGTAGCGTCATGTCGCGCTTTTTGGATGCGGTAAACTCGTAATCACCGTGAACGACGAACGTCAGGTTGTCAATGCCTGCCAAAGAGACACTGAAAATCTTATCAGTGATGCAAGCTATTTGGTTCACTTTTTATAGCCTCGATGTTTTCTAGATTAATCTCAGCAAGCAGACGTCCCTTTAACCATATATTGATTAGAAGAGGTGACTGCATTTATATCTGCGCTTACTCCATTTTCGGTGAAGTAGGCTAGAGTGCGATTTGTGAGACAAAACCATCGCAATCGATTGGCGAATCGCAATTTAGTCAATGGGCCTTCACAGATAAGATTTTCCTCCGGAGAATGGCTTAGCCGGATCGTCTGTACACGATTTTGTATGGGCTGCATCTCTGGAAGAAAGTCTTACGTACTTCTAGTAACTTAGTTGTCCACTTTCTCTTCTCTGGTACTGTCTTTGCATCCAGCAGCATACGAGTTCTCTCCGATCCTTCCATCGGTTCTCTCTGCGCAATTTTGAACTGCGTCGAACCCTCTTCTACAGACACGTTTGGAACTAGGTCATTCACTGTCAGAATGAGCCCACCTGTGACCCCAGAAATCGTTGAAAGCGGGAGAGAATTAATGAGGTCTCCCTATAAAGGATTTAACCGACTGTATCTAACGTTCTAAGACCGACATACTTCTTCCTCTGTGTAGTACTCTAGGTAAGTTGTCGTGAGGCGGAACCAACGCGTTCGATTTTGAAGAGCGCCGCGACGTTTCACTAAATAGCCTTCGCAGACGAGATAGCCTCTGCCCAAATTCAAATCGTCGCTCATCGTACTCTCTCGACCTTCGTATCACGTGGTCATCACGCGAGTCCGGCACATAATATATTTCATCGATTCAACTAGGGATGCAACTAACAGAGCTACATTAATTAAAGGACAATATAGCAAACTATAACTTCATGCGCAGTGTGTATAGATAGGAACAGTGGTTGACAGTCATATATGGAACTCTTCATTGGAATCAGAAAGAGGCAGCTAGAAGAACTAGAATCATAAGAAACTGTCCCATTGACCAGCACCGATGAGCTCGACCTAAATCGATATTGTATAAGAACTCAGTCGCAAAGAGCGGCAGGCAGCTCACTTGTGGGTGCTGATGGTGTACTTGTCCACCGTGGGCTACTACTAGTTGTTGCCGGTTGCCGCGTGTGCGTAGTTGCAGATGTGCTCGATGGAGAGAGAGTCGCTCTTGTTGTCGGCTCAAAGCACTTATCGGCCACCGGAAAAGCTATAGAAGAAATTCAATTATTAGTATTTTTTGTTGCACGACTACTCACCGCACTGAGCCTCTCTGCAAAGGCAAGTGCAACTGCTGGAGGTACACGGTTCGGGTTGGAAGTCCCTCTTGGCGCATCCGCGCCGAACAAAGAGGCCATTTATCACTGTTATCTTACAGTGAGTCACACCGGGCAGACAGAGTTCGATATTGAACGAGTCGCTTTCCGAGCACTGTCCCAGCGTTCCAACACAGACTCCGCATCGCAGACCCGCGATGCAATGCATTGAGAGCGCCAGGAATATAGTCGCGGTAATGACGGCTTGCATTTTCGCAGCTGATGACACAATGAATTTTTTGAGCTGCAGACTCTGACTCGGCCGATTTTATAGCTTTCGCCAGTCCGCCCACCTGCGTAGAACTTGCTGGAGGACCCGTCGGAAAATTTCCCTTGCGAAAACGACCGGGGTCATAGCGAAAACGCATGATTTCATCTTTCGTAATGATTGCAGTTTGATGACCTCAGAGGGGAAGTACTACACACAGTAATTTGCATAACGAAAACGCGGTCTCCTTGTTCAAAATCATTTTCTACTGTGCTCCCGTCGTGCCACGGCACCACTTTAAGTCGTCACTTGCTTACTTCGATGTGAAAATTCCGCTCTACTGTACACACAAAGTCAAGTCGTAACCCCATGCAAGAAAACCTTATAAGTTGCACTTGTTCCCCGAACACCAGGGCGCGCGCGGGCGAAGCCCGCGCGCGCCCTGGTGGGAGGGGCTCTCAAACGTGATCGCCCAAAAACCAAAGTGTGTGTCTGTCTGTCTGTCTGTCTGTCTGTCTGTCTGTCGGTCACGCTCACGTCACAATCGCTCTTAGGCCAATCACACACACAGGTGCCTTTGTGACATCACATTCATTGTGATGTCATAATCTCCCGTATTTTGAAGAAAATGTACCGAAAAAGGTGACGTCACAGTAGATAGGAACCCCGGATTGTGTTCAAAACATTTCAGGAACGAGTAGGCATATTATATAGGCTACATTATCGAGGATAAATACTATTAAACATAACGGGCACATAGCAATGAGCTTTATCAGTAACGTTCATAAAGGGAACGCAGTAAAGGAGCACGTTGGGTTTGTCGTGCTGCGAGCGCAGCTCGCAGCACGCAAACCCAACTGCGAGCTGATAATGGGCCTCGTGACTCGATCACCCAACAGGGCAGAGGTTAGTGTGAGGAGAGGTATAGCTCTGTGTCACGCTTACATAAGAGGCCAAATTGTACATGTAGGCTTTTGCGGAAAATAAAGCATGCCAACTCAAGTGGTTAGGCAGTGCGATGCAAATTATGCAAAAGCTTCACAAAAATTAGGGGTAATAAGAATGTGCTGGGGGTGTTCGGGGATCCCATGATGGCTCACGAAAGGCCATCATTATCTAGTAAGTGGCCCAAGCAACGCCCGTATTGCCAGCTATGTTTCGCCTCGCTCTCCGCCGTCTCAGCAGCTTCAACCAGCCCCTCGGAGCCCGCGAAATTCCCCGCTTCGGCGGAATCGCGACGATGATGCGCCTACCGCACGCTGGCGACGCGACGGGCCTCGACGCTTGCTTCCTCGGCATTCCTTTCGACGTCGCCGTCACGAATCGCGCCGGAACGCGCCACGGGCCGCGACAGATTCGCAACGAGTCGTCTCTTCTTCGTCCGTTCAACGCGGCGACGGGCGCGGCTCCGTTCGAGTCGATTCAAGTCGCCGACGTCGGCGACGTCGCCGTGAACACGCACTCGATCGCCGACACGTTCGCCGCGATCGAGGAACGCGTAGCGAGCGTGACGACGAACGGGTGCGTGCCGCTCGTGCTGGGCGGCGATCATTCGATCACGCACGCTATTCTACGCGGAATGGCGAAAACGCATGGAAAGGTAAGCCAAAAATTAGTGTTCAAATATTAAAAAATCAATATTAATTATTTAATTAAAAATCAATATTCAAATATTAATTATTTAATTTTTTGGTTTAGGTTGCTCTCGTTCACGTCGACGCCCACTGCGACACCGCCGACTACAAGTACATCACGCACGGCACGCCGTTTCGTCGTGCCGTCGAGGAAGACCTTCTCGTCTGCGACAAAGTGTGGCAGATCGGCTTGCGCGGCGGCGGATACACGGCTGACGATTTCGCGTGGGGCTCCGAGCGCGGTTTTCACGTCGTACAAGCAACGGACTGCTGGCACAAGTCTCTTGCACCTCTAATGGAACGAGTTCGAGATAACGTTGGCGACACGCCGGTATATATATCATTCGATATCGATGCATTGGATCCAGGATTTGCTCCGGGCACGGGTAGATGGCGTTACCTATAGTTAGCTTCCTGAATCAGATACATGTTCTAGGTACTCCTGAAATTGGTGGTCTCACGCCGATCCAAGCGCTCGAGATCATACGCGGATGCAGAGGTCTCAATATTGTGGGAGGGGATTTAGTTGAGGTCGGTCTTGGTGCTTTCTGGCTCTGGGATAAGTTTTCTCTGCACAGGTGTCTCCTCCGTATGATGCCAGTGGTAACACGGCTTTATTGGGTGCAAATCTACTCTTCGAGATGCTCTGCGTTCTGCCCAAGGTAAAGTACACGCCGATTCGCTCATTTTCTCACTGATTATTCTACGAAAAAACTGTTTTACTGTACACACACTTTGGAAATAATAAACACGTCATTACAAATTAAATAAGCTTTTCGTTTGCAGAAATTTTTGATGTGAGTCCACTTGAACGGCCGTCCGTCAACTCTTCCTACTCGTCGGGTCCGTTCGCGTAACCGTTGCGCAGGACGCCGACTGATCCGCACGCGGGTGAGAGGCACAACATTCTAGAAGGGCGGCGACCTCTTTGCTACACGCTGCCTCTCGATAACCGTTCGCTACAGCGGAGATATAAACATGCAGTAGTGAGAATAGTCAATCAGCTAGCCTTGTAAGCAACGCTGTATGGCACAAGCCTCTTTCTGGCATGCCGGAGTCTCTTTGCCCATTCGTTTTGGTTACCCCGTATTGTTATGACGTCCGTTCTGAATTGTAGCGATTCGCCGACGGCTTCGAGCTCGGACGCCGGCGTCGTCGCGTCCTTGGTCGATCTGTCGCGCGATCTGCAGAAGTCCATGCTCGCGCTTCGAAGCGAATTCATGTCCGAGGACGGGCGAGGCGTCGACTACGTCGCCATGCGATCGTCGAGCCTCTTCGACGACTACAAAGCGAAAGCCGAGCGCCTGCAAGCGGCGGACGTGAGCACGATCGCGGGAGACGATCACAAAGCCTTTTTCATCAGTAGGGAAGCAGAGATAGAAACGCCCACTTAGGAGAGGCGCTCCAAAACACCTTGGCATATATTTATACATGATTTTATACTTTCCAGATATCTACAATGCGCTCACCGTTCACGGTCTGATGGCTCTGCCGTCTGTGCCGTCATCTGTTCTGGAGGTGCAGGACTTTTGGAAAAAGACTTCGTATCGAATTGGTGCTCACGTCTACAGCCTGGATGATATTGAACACGGAATCCTAAGAGGTAGTCGTAGAGGAATGTCTCCCATGGCCAAAGTACATTGAGTTTTCCTCTCAGTCAATAAAGTTCATCCAGCCAGCAAAAAATCTCAATTTGCCGAAGGCGATCCTCGAATTCAGTTTTGCTGTTCTCGCGTCGATCCTCGAATACATTTTGCATTGGTGTGTGGAGCAAAGGTTGGGAGAAAAAGAGACCTCATTTTCCGCGAAAAAGTTTCACAATTCTGATCTGTAGTCTTGTCCTCCCGTGCGCGTCTACGATGGAGCCAAGATTGATGCTGGGCTCTCGCGAGCGGCAAAGAGCTTTTGCAGTCAAGAAATTGAAGTCAATCTGGATGAGAAAAAGGTACTTGCCCACTAGATAGTCGACTGATAATTACTGTTTTTTCGAGGTGATCATGTCAAAAATATTTGAGTGGTATGGTGGCGACTTTGGCGACACGGCCACCGACGTTTTAAAGTAAGCCAGGGACCAGGGGCACCTTTTCATGTAGAGAAAGTTTGTGTTCTAGATACTGCTTGGACTACCTTGCAGGCAAACAAAAGGAAAACCTCCAGATGCTTCTCGATCAATGTGGCTCGTCACTGAAAGTGGAGTATAAGCCATATAACTGGCAATTGAACAAGACGTAATTGACAGAGGTAATCGCAACCCCTGCCCTTCAAAAATATACTCCATGACCTAGAGAACGCCAGTACGCCAAAGCCCTTAGATACCAAGTCCCGGTCTCCCATGAGACACGGTCTCCCTGTATATTGGCAATCAGATCATTTAAAACCTTTCAGTTAGATGAAATAAGGAATACTGAGTCCTGCGCTCCTATGAAAAGCAGTGTTCCAAGTCTCTAAAGTAAGGGTCCAAAGTGTCCTCTATATGCTGGGACTACTAAAAGTCTGATATCATTCACTTTTATTTCGAAGAACTAGTTTCCCGACGCGAACTCTTATTCTTATCACTACGCCACACTAGCGTGTACACGGAACAGTACTCTCGACCGGGCCCCTTTCGAAACAAATGCACGAGCGTGTCGCGATCGAGAAAAACGCGATGATTCGCGTCGACGGCGTCGTTCCAGTCGTCCAAGACGACGCGCTTCACGACGCACCCCGAGTCCTTGTCGCACAGCAGCACGTGCCCGCGCGCCCGATCGCCTTCATAGAATCCCGCCGTCACGACGAACAAGTCCAACTCGTCTTCGTACTCAATCGAATGTATGAGCGTTGCTAGGGAGTACTCGTACGTAGCAACGCTCCGTCGTTTGACGACTCGCCCGGACGACGTCGTAGCGACGTCGCTCCATCGAAACGACGACGACGGCGTCTTTTCCTTGATGTTGATTTGAAAGCGCTTCGTCAGTCGCCCGTCGTCGGCGACGTCGTGACACGTGACGACGCCGGAACCGACGTGCAGAACCCCGTTGCCAAAATCAGGATGAAAAAAAGCGCAATCATCTTCCGCGTTGAAATCGTCTTTATAGAAAACCTCGACGAGATCGTCCGAGTCGAGCGCGCGCAGGTGAAAAGCGTGACGTTCGCGTCGATCCGTATTCGCGATATAGTGCCACGGGACTGCGCCGAAGGCGATGTGATCGTGTTGACTGCGCAGCGTGCGCAGAAGCGTCGGTCGAGCCGTCGAATCGATAGTATAGGGGAACCCAAGCGGTTCGACGCCTACCATGGCAACCTCGTAGTCGTAGTCGACGTTCACGCGATCGGCCGGCGACAGAGTTTCGTCGATGTCAGCGAGAACGATCGTGTGCGACTCGTAGAACGAGTCGAAGTCGTAGAAATCGACGTTGCCCGAGTGACGATAGACGACCAATAGTCCGTTATTGATCGTCGCGTTGACGACGTCGCGACCGTAGACGGAGCGTCGAATTGGCGCGACGGCGACGAGTTTTAGAGGCGCAATCGTCAGCAGAGCGAGCGATACGACGACGTCGTCATTGCTGCCGCCGCGCGCGGAGCGAAGGAGTAGGCGCTCGTTGTCGCGTTCCCACGTGGCGTAGCGGAATTTCAAGCGTTTGGAGACGTAGACACGCTTGAGCGGTTCGCCGCGATCGAGCGACCAGATAATGAGCCAACCGGAGCGCGTCAGCGCCGCAGCGCCAGATACGTTGTTCGTCGGATCAGCGGGGCCTGACAAAGAGCATTACATGTATGTGTGTGTCTACATATATACACACACGTGTATATGTCTTTATACACATATATGAAAGTCACACTCTTTACCTGTCGTCTGTTTGTAGTAGCTGTTGAATGTGACTAAGGATTCGATGCGATCCTTCGTGGGAGACTCGTAGAGAGGGAGCGGAACGCAGTTGGGTCCGCGCGGTCCAACGCACAATTTGAAATTGTCGAAGAAAATGAGTCGGTCGTAGAAGATCGGAGACGAGGACTGCCTCACCCAAACCTGCAGGATATGTTGCAAAATCGCGATTTAATAGTTGAATTAGAAACGAAGCTGTGTGCTTTTACTCGTTTGAAGTGGGCTTGGGAGCTGCACACTATGGATCTCAGTGCAGACGCATTTCGACGTGTGGAGAGGCCGTCGACGGATCTCTTTCGTAGATACTGGACAATGGAGAGCTTCCTTGTCTTCGAGAATGTTGCCTTTTGCTCCAGACTTCAAACGGGCGTCGTCGCACTTAGCGTGCGCTTTCGAGTTTTACAGATTCTTACGGGGGTGTTTTTCGTCGCATTTTAGCGAGATCGACTTCCAGTTTTCGGCTTTTCTAGTGTCTTAGTATGTAAAGTACAATCGTAGACCACGCAGCTAGGACACGGTGCTTTCTAGTAGACGAACGGAGGTGACGTAAATTTAGTATTGTTACGAGACTTCCGTAACAGCACCACACGAAAATCCGTCGAACGAGATCGAATGGAGCGAGCGCAGACTCCAATCAGAGGTCGGAGCACTTTTTAGAGCAGCTTGAAAGTCAATGGAATCTAAAAGGAACTCGAAATCACAGTGAATCGCCAGAAAAGAAGAGCGGTCGGGACAACAAAGGTGTAATTTCACGTAAGAACCAGCACGAAATAGAATAGGAACCCTATACAAGACAACGGGACCCAGTTTAATGAAACGGGTTCCTAAATAACGAAGTTCTAGTCAATATAACGGTGCAGCCCTCCCCGTTCGGACAGAAGAAAGCTGCTACAGTCCAAAATCGTAACCGTCATCTCAGAAGAAGATTCCATGCACTTCCTTTTTATTAGAGTACATCAACTATCCTCCATATGATTCATACAGTATAGTCGAAGCTCCAGTCGAAGCTCAACCGTGAATAGCGGCTCTGCTGATCATTTCTCTGCTTCTCTTTCTCCTTGATCTCTGCGTGAAGGCCGAATCTTGACTTGTGTCGCAAGAGAGAAGGTCAAAGTCAAACTAGAAATATGTTTGTACTGCAGCAGTCGCAATTGCTGAATGCCCTTACCTCCTCTTGCCTTCCAAGGAGCCGTCTCTTGATTCGCGACGTGGGCCTCACCTAGGAAATAACCCAGTAGACTGTCTTATATAGATACTCTACTACCAACTAACCTTCCTTGTTGTTGCATTCCTTTTTTGCGTCTCCTCCTTTTCCTTTTTGACTTTACCAGTCTTTGACGACGGGTCAATAAGCTCGGTAGCAAAAAGCTGATTCATCTCGCGCGATCTCATGGGCTTCGTAAGAATCCAACTACACGCGAGAATCGATTAAAGAACTCAGCGTTTTTTATAATCCGAAAAAGTCAAACCCAGATTCATCAGCCAATTTCTTCGTAATTCCATGACCCTCAAGTCGTCTGAGAACTAATTCGATCACGGAGAGCTGATAACCTGCGTAACATCAGAGCTTGAATCCAATGGATTAGAGATAACAGACACACGTTTGTGAAGACGCTTTCGAAGATCATTAGCGTAGATATTCATTGATTGATATTCCATCATAATGACGTAGACGACGAGTCGCCAGATAAAGATCGCCCGGACCCTCGGCGATTTCAACCCGTGCAGAGCCGAATCGGAGCACTTCTCCTTAGATGAGATTATTAAAAAGAATACCACTATTTTTTGTATCTTTACTGACTGGGTCACACTTATAGCAGAGCAGCAAGTCTGGCCTCAAGTCGAGACGATTATAGCAGCAACCGTGATGCCACGTAAAGCAGCGATTGCATTCAATCATAGCCCCTTCGTCCTACAGCAAAGCAACCGGGCGTACTGATGCACGGCACGACTAAAAGGCCTCCCTACGTAATTGTAGCCGCAGTTACAATCGATTTCGATTCCAAAATCGAACGTCATTGACGACGCAGGGGACATAGCATTCATAGGAATCTCCTGCGACGCATCTACGGTGCCGAACGAGTTCTCGTAATTAGAGAAACTGTGCAGACTAACTGTACCTTCCATTGGAATTGTTGGACTCAGCGCTCCTGCTGAGCTGGCCAGAAAGGGGCCGTTCTCCTTGTCAGACGACTGGCGGTTTCCTACTGAGTTGTAGGGGTCTTCATCGTTGTCAGACGACTGGTGTTTTTCTGCTGCTGAATTGTAGGGGTCTTCATCATTGTCAGACGACTGGTGGTGGTCTTCTGCTGAATTGC
Organism: Oscarella lobularis; assembly: GCF_947507565.1. Lineage (NCBI taxonomy): Eukaryota > Metazoa > Porifera > Homoscleromorpha > Homosclerophorida > Oscarellidae > Oscarella > Oscarella lobularis. The sequence continues at coordinate 529,813 of NC_089183.1, forward strand.
GAGGTTCTTCAAACGACTCGTTGTTTTCTGCTGAGTTGGGTCGACAGGTATCGTTCTCGTTTTCGTTTTCCTGAGAGATGGTCATCGTATCTTCTTCGCTCTGATCCTTCGACGCTTTCTTCTCGTCTCCCCAGCACTTGGTTATAACACCGGCTTCAAGTCTAACGTAGTAAGATTTGAAGATTCGCCTGTACAAACGCGAAGAAGAATGCGTCACTTGCCCGTGAAATGGCTGTGTGAAAAAAAACAACAGAAAGAATGCGCACGGTCATTGAACGCGATACCTCGCAGACGTACCGTCTTCAACGAACCGATTCTTATTTTGTGACTTTCTCCCGTAATGGAATACAATCCTGGATCCGTTTCCTAACTCAAAAAATCTCGAGGAGCGTCGCCTCTCTTCTTAAGATAAGACCCCACTTTGAATCCCTCGATGAGATAATCAGGCGGAGTCACTAAGAACAAGGAATCAGAAAGGGAAGAGACGTAGGCAGACGTCTCCTTACCACACGAAATTCTCAAGTGAACGTAGACATCTGAGAAACATAAGCTCTAGCGAACGTCTAAAAGTGTAGGGCGATGTTTGTAGCACCTGGCAAGGCGTCCAACAATTCCGAAACCATTATAAGTCGCCTAATCATAAAATTACAATTAGCCACTTTTTATTGCCCATGTGTGTACCTCATTAGCAGAACTGCGTTTCTTTTCATATCCTGATCCTGATCCGCCGAGAGGATTTTCTCGCCGTTTCTTTTCAATTCAAACACTGTCAAATCTACGTAGATCTGATACTTTAGTTTGCTCACCTTGATACGGACATAGCTGTGTGATTCTCATAAGACAGCTATTCGAAAAAGTAAGAGAAGCCCATGTCAAACGAGTAGGGAGGAAACCGTACTTCAAACGAGTAGGACTCAATCACAGACTATAGTAGTGGATGCGTACAACGAATCACATGTATACGTATTCGCAGCTTACCTTTGGATCATCTGGATCAGTGCAAAACTGTAGGTAGACAAGTGTAGATCAGACTCACAACAGCCACAAATATTCACATACCATCAAAGTCAGGTTTTCAAGCTAGAGAGAGAAAGACAAACGTATTGAGAAGAAACGCACTTTCAAAAGAGGTGCCTAATGATTTTATGATTGGTCCTATTGGGGGCTCACTCCCTAAGGACTTACGTATCGCTCCTCGATTGCCTTCAAGCAAGAACACAGTCTGCAGCGAGAATAAAAATCTCGTCAAAAATGCTTTCCCACTATTCGGTTTCAGCCTGCTCACAGCGCCACAACCGGCCCATTTCCGTCTGGTTTCAGCAGTTTGACGTTCACGTCTTCAATAGCGCGATAGGTGAAGTGCGATTCAGGAAAAATTCCTCTAAACGTATGTGCAAAAGATCGCCCCATTAGTAAGCGTCTCCCCCACGAAAATAATGTATTAGAGATGGTCAATTAATTAATTAATTAATTAATTATTAATTCATCTCATCGCCCTATCACTCCTTATAAATTCAAAACTCTTCTAAAATTCGCGTCAGAATACTTGCCGTATGTAGAGAACCGTCGACACGCCGACGGACGCGAGCTTCTTTACCCATTCCCGCGATTGCGTCTCTAGAGACACGTTTTTTGTTGCGAAAACAGCTATTCTTTCTTTCGTACCGGTCATCGTGACTGAACGCGTTTTGGACGCCTGCCACCAGATGAGCATTAGTTCGCGATGTGATATCTAGGACGCCTGTTGACCGTACCGAACGTCGCGATAACGTCGTCATAGCTGAAGCAATTTGGTGGCGGCGAAATGAAGAACGATGTCGAGACGAGAGCGTCGTCAGTCAGAAAACCGGTAGGCATCGTGGCACGTCCCGGACCTAGATGCGGTGTAGCTAAGCGACGCGCAGTAGTACGAGTAGTAGCGTAGGTGCAGCCTACTATAAGTCATTCACGTGAACGAACAAACGCAAAAAGACGTGATTATCTATCGGGAAACACCAATCAGTTGCTGCGATGATGTCCTCTCAATCCTCACTACTCATTCTGATTTTCTTTGTGGTAACTCGCTTCTGTACTTGATGACACTTTTCTTCGGACTCGATTCGCATTCCTGACTCTCTTCGACCTCTTTCTCCACCAATTCGGGTTCGAAAAGCGGCGGTTGCCCAGGAATCTGGGAAAGGTCGACGGTGAAATTGAACGCATCGACATAACACCTTCTTTGAACGAGCCGATTATTTCTGAACGAGTAGTGCTTTGGCTTCGGAAAGGATCCCTCGACTTGCAACTTCTTCAGGTGAGGATCGAAGTCCAGGGTAACGTTTCTAGCACACGAGTCGAGATGCACGTACACGGCATCACCATCTACCCAGTGACCCATCTTATAATTTGCAATGATTTGTTTTTCAAATGCTCTTGCGCACTTCTTCAAGTTTCTTTCCATGGCTAATTTTTCATTTGGTTCACGTTTTGCACTAAGCAAGTCCTGTGTGGCCAATATATTGCAGACCCGCGTGCCGGACAACTCATTCACAGTCACACTAAGATCATCTTTTAGTATGCAGGCACTCCGCTCTCGACCGACATGCATCAGCGTTTTAGGACACGTACAACGAAAAAAGACGTTCAAAACTAGACTAACCAATCCAATTGTCATCAGTTTTCATCACTTCTTTGTTTTAATCCGTTGCAGTATTTTGAACTTGATAACAGTGTTTTGAAAACTCATCGCGCAGGCAGCATCAGCTCCAACATCTTCTTCTACTAGTTCAGGTTCAAAAAGCGGCGGTGACCCAGGAACCTTGGAGAGATCAACAGTGAATTTAAACTCGCCTACGAAGCGCTTTCTGTAAACGGCCAGAACAGTTTTGTCTTTGTCTAAATAGTGCTTTGGCGTTGGAAAGAATCCTTCCACTTGCAACGCTTTTTTGTGAGGATCATAGTCTAGTGTGATATTTTTAGCACATGCGTCGAGGTGTACGAAAACTTCGTCGCCAATGCGAAAAACGTCGAATGGCTAAGGAAGGAAATCAAAAGTCGTGCATTGAAAAATTCAGTACTTACTGGTTCCTTGGGAGGTGCCGAGTCTACGGACCTCTCATCATATAAGAACTCAAACCTAGATCAAAGTACGTCAGATAGCATGCTGAATGTAGTCAGTCCTCTCTTATTAGTTGTAGGCCATACGGATCTATATCTGTTGGTACACGTACTGTGTTACGTTCCAAAGATTGGGAAGTGTGTTTGAGACTAACTATGGTGACGTGTTGATACACCGCGCTTACCCGTCGTCAAGCTTTGGATTTTCAAAGTGGATGAGTCCTTTCTCTTTTGTAAAAATCAGCTCTGGCGGGGTCTTGTTGGCATAATTCGGCAGCACTTTGTTGCAACACTGGACAATTTCATTAGCAAGGCAACGCCCTTGGATATCTTGGGAGACTCCGTGTATAATCCAACTGCGAACCAGATCAATCATATTTCTATTGTGCTTTTCCATAGCATTCCTACAAATAAATATACTCAGATTATCCAATAGTTAGCAAGGCACCGGATAAAGTACTAACGTCTGAGCGCCAGGATCATCAGAGGAACGACCAACGAATACATGTCTCATTCCAGCTTTTCCCTCATCCCCTGCAGCTTCTTTAGTAACGCGGTATCTATAAAACGTCAAGTGTCTCAACAGGAAGTAACATGATAAGCGGATCAGTGGCCGCTACCTCCCGTGTTCACCATCAACCCAATGGCCCTCTTTATAGTTCCTTTCAATTTGATCTGCAAAAGCTTCTTTGCACTTCCCAAGGTCTTTTTCCATTGCAAAATTATGAATAACAATCAGATCATGGAGTCTGCTCTCTTTCATGGAACTCGCATCCCTTTTAGAAACTGCTTTAGCTACTTGAGTATCAATAAATGTTTTTCATACTCGGCATCACTGTGCATTGCAAAGTCGCCTTTGAATTTGTGAAGTTTCACCCTAAGTTCATTCAAATACAGTTGATCATTCAGAGTTATGTCACCAATGACAACAATATATCCAATAGCCATCCGAAGAACCACGTCTTGAATAAAATGATCAACTCTCTTACGATGGCCAAGTTCTCGAGTTTCATTTTCCTTTGTAACTAGAGCCTTCTATGGCAAAATGACTTCACTGTGCTAAACGCTACCTACCTTCAACTGGAGCCTGAAATCCGGCAATGTCAACGAGAGTAAATCGTTTGAACCATTTGTTTGCTCTCTTCAAGCTGATGCCGACGGTGTGCTTGTCAATCCCTTCCGCAAGATGCGTTTCACCAATGCGGTTGAGCACGAAGGTCTTCCCTTTGTTGTAAAGGCCTAATAGAAAAAAATGATTGCAGAAACATTTCAGGAAAATAATAGCGGGATCTATTTAATTAGGCGAATAATCACCACTGTTAGCTACATCTGACATTTCATACCGAGTACTGCAACGCATAGCGTATCTTCCTTTTTCAACAGATCTGAGCCCGACTCGGAAAATATTTTCCAACCTTCATCGCCCTTTCTCAGGTTAGAGAACCAATCAATTTCAGCAACCAGATCATATTTGTCTATAATAACATTTGATAAACCACTAAAACATTTTAATTTCTTTTTTATTGGAATTGGACCATGGGGTTTTCCGGATTTCATCCAACTGAGCGGTAGTAGCTGTGACTATACCAAGCAACAATCATATGTCTCGCCTAGTGTTAATTAGAAATTACAACACTGTATACCCTTTTGACGTAAAGGAAGGAGAACAGCATAGCTAAAAGAGTAGCCGCCCAAGCAATGAGAGCAACCCATGACCAATAGTTGCTCAATTCAATCAATTCAATCATTCTTGCGTCACTCTATAACGGTCACATCATCCTAAGCAACCCTACTGCACACTATTTATCTGTAAAGCCACCCGTCGCGGGAGGGTCCCCCCCCCCCCCCGGTCAGTTTTCGCTTTCGAATAGTGGACCGCCATGTAAGGAAAGTGGCGTGTACAAACGTCTTTGTTACTATTTATGCAAGGATGTATGGCGGCTCGATCATAAGACCGACTTTATTATTACGCGGGGGGAAGGGAACTACTAGCTTTCTGTAGCCACTGTGCTGCTGCCTTTCGGCCTCCCGGACCACTTATCGGCCCTGAACTGTGTGGTCAGGGCCGATATATGGTATATGGTCCTCCCGAGGACGGCCCCAAGACCACTCTTTTTGGGGCGGACCAAGCGCTAGTCCGTGTGCTGCTGAACGTAGCCTCGTCCCCAGACCCTTCTCTCGTTTTCTATGCTGAATGCATGACTGGGCAGTTTCCCATGAGGTGACGTCTCATTCGGGAGAGCCAGCGCTCCCAAGACGAAACTTGGGAACAAGGCTACCGGCCTACCCCTAGAGGGAATGGCGTTCTTTTCAGCGGAAACCGCGTCCTACTCAGCGGCTGAGCCTTCCTCGGGTCAAACCTGCTTTGATTAGTTCCCTCGCTCACGGCGCTGTGCGACAGCGGCTCACAGCTCCTCAAACTCAACTGACTCGTTATCTCTGTAGCTCCTACTATTTAGGAGCAAAGGTCATGATAGGATTTCCTTTTATGGTCTTGTGAGAGTTGGGGTGGAGTCCAGTTCCCAGGTGGAGGTTATCTGCCACGTGAACGCACACGAGACATGCATCAGATATCCCCTAAATAGCCAAATCGAGTACCCGCCTAGCTAGCGGGACTCGTTAAGGTTAGGGTTAGCTAGCGGGACTCGTTCCAATGACGTCAGAGAATTGTCATTTGAGACGATAAGAGCCTCCTTCACATCTGAGACTAAAAAACGCTTGAGGAACGTGAAAATGGGCCTTTTCTCCGATTTGACGCCGTCGCACACGTCCGTGACTCTATACTCAAATTTGACTTACGTAGCTAATCTAAATGCGTAATGAAAATGAAACTGAAGCTACAACCCACACGCATACTGCCTAGGCCTACTGCATGCCCAGAACTCGCCTAAAACTCTAAAAGATGACGCTACAGTGCTTGCTTGGCAGTTGCATTCTCCTGACTACTACGTTCTATCACCAATTTGCCTTCAATTTTATAACCGTTCCTCCGACGTCGGCATCCTGATTTGAACCGGTCAACTTCATCTGTTTCTCTTCAATTACCTCAATTTTATGAAGCACAGGTACACCGGGAACAATTGACAGATCGACTCTGATATCAAATGAACCAAAGTAGCGCTTCTGGCAGAGAAGTCGGTTTCTCCCGGACGAATAGTGTATTGGCGTGGGAATGAGCCCCGTCACTTGACACGACCTGTTGTGAGGATCGAACGACGCTTCGACGTTTGTGGCGGAGGAATCAAGGAGTATGAAGACAGCATCATTGGTGTAAAGGATGTCGTACGGCTAAGAAAAAAAATCATAACAAACTAGCACGCGATTAGTAAGGACATAGAGCGCGTACCGGTTCTCTAGGACGTGCGCCCAGTCCACCGCTCGTTCCATCAATCAAGAACGCAAGCCTAGAGAGTTTTTCCGTTAACTAGTCCTAACAACCTCACACTGAAGTCGTAATGTGAGATTCTACTGTACGACAGGTAAATTGATGAGGCACCTGTCCTCAATATCGTGTAGTTTGCAGTATAAACGGACTCTAATACCCATTAATGGTTTCCCTCTACCTGTTTATTGTGGCCAAGTGATGACCGCAACATGCAGTTTACTTTGGCTAAGTACTACAAAGGCTCTACTACGGCAGGCTTACTTTTCATTATTCTCTTTTGCCTTGATCGATTTCGGAAAGCCAATGAATGCTTCGTTCTTCTTGTTTCTCATCAACTGAAGTAGCGGCGGCGGTTTATTTGTATAGTTCGGCAGGACACTGTTGCAACATCGGACGACTTCCTCGAGACAACAGACTTCGCGATCGTGGGCCGTTCCATGGACAATCCATTGACGGACCAATTGGAATACGGTCTCATTGTGCTTGTCCATTTCCGTTTTCCTAAACGCTCAATCATCAGATTGTCAAAGAAATTTGAAAAAGTCTAACTGAGAATCGGAACGACCAATAAAAACATGTCTCATTCCAGCCTTTTCTCCGACGACTTCTTTAGTGATGTAATACCTGAAAACGAGTAAATATCTTAAGGCAAAAAAACGGAGAGAGATCAATGGTTATTACCTCCCATGCTCACCATCAACCCAGTGACCCTTATCATAGTTTACTGTGATTTGCTTTTCAAACGCAGTCGCGCACTTCTTCAAATTTCGTTCAATCGCAAAGTTGTGTATAACAATGACGTCAGAAAATCTGCTCGCCTTCACATTCCTTATTCAAATAGTCATTTTTAGTATAAAATCGGTGCTAGGTAGTTCACGTACCCAAAAAAACCGTGCGAAGCGAAGGCTGCCTTAATCTCGTGTAGTTTTCGACTTACTCTATTCAAATACTCTTGATCTTTGACCGTCATGTCGCCAATGATGACAATGTAGACGAGTCCCAGTTGAAGGACAACGTCTTCGACGAACTGTTCGATCGCCTTACGATGCCCAAGGACTTGTTTATCGTGATGTCTTTCCACTGAAAACCATTTCCATGACGACAACCTCGAAAAGCATTTTAAATATTACCTTTAACAGGTGCTTCGAAGCCGGCTATGTCGACAAGAGTGAACCGTTTTAGACTCTCCTTCGCTCTCTTGAGGCTAATTCCTATCGTATGTCTATTGACTCCTTCAGGTAGATTCGTTCCACCGATGCGATTTAGCACGAAAGTCTTCCCTTTGTTGTACATACCTTACGGAATAAATTTATGATAATGAAACGGTATCCCCCACTTCGTACCTAGAACCGAAATAAACGTCGTTGGGTAGTTGGCGTCGTTGCCTTGCAGCGCCGAGGCGCCCGTCACTTCCCAGCCGTCGCCAATGACGCCACTGTCTTGCTCTATCACCCTATCGAACCAGTTGATGTCGACGACGAGATCGTAAGAGTCGGTAACGTCGTCTAAGGGAGGAAGAGACTATCATTTGAGAATGGATCTCTAGCAGAACTATTAACCAATGTCTTCGACATGCTTGCGCATTTGACACGGTTGACTCATACACCGCATTAGGAATCTGATCACCGTCTACATAGAAGAAGTCCTCGTCATACCAAAGGAACTTTGAACGCTATGGGCAAACGTACCCAGAAAGATAAGAGTAGTACTGCCATGACTGTTGCTTGGAACCACTGCGAAGACGTACTCAGAAGCTTGAGGGAAGATTACGTTAACGAAATAAGTAATTCAGACATAGAAGACCCTATTCAAACACCTTATGGTCTCTTTCAACAATGGAGAAGATAGAATCAATCAAAGTGGAATTCTTTCTAGTACATAATTAATTAATTAATTTCTATGAGAGAGAAAACGTGAAAGATACCCACTTCATTTCCATCCAGTTGACGCTGTAGGTAAACGTGGGCGAACCGTAGCCTTCACAATTGAGACAGTAACCGCCGTCCTCCTCCACATGAAACCCAACAATCTCCCCAAAACCAAGCACGTTTTTTATCACATTAGAAAACAGTCTACTCTCACGCATACCTTGGAACCGTCATACAGAAACGTGAAGTTTAGATGAGTGTAAGCATATCTTCGACCCATGGACCAGAGACGCTCTTTGTATCCAACCGACGCTCGACGGACGAGTCCATCTGAACGAGAGTCCAATCACAACCTTAGTTGGCCAATTAATTGATTTGGCATACCGCAATAGAGTTCATAGTCATAAGTCTTCTCGACAGCATCGAGCATTATTAGCTTTTCCTCTTCTGACCAATGTCTCGTGCAGAGGTTCCTTCTCTCAAAATTTTCTTAAAAGAAAACATTATGTAAAGAACCATCGAGACACAGACGAAAATAAATGTACCGAGATAAGAGACTTCGTAGAGAGAAGGCGATGGAGACATTCTCGACATTTTCATAATTTCTTTCGCAGAATACGGCAGAATCGAAAACTTTTCCGAATTCTGTATGGAAATTTGACGCTGGTTCCCACTAACATCATGTCTATCATCACCTTAGGCTTAGGACAACCGTCCTCCCAGTCTAAGTCAGGAATGCACGTTGGCAGCGAATAGGGATGAGATCCAATGCTTTTGTCGTACGAAGGACCGACTTTGAGAGTATATAGCGAAACTTTGGCCCCCGCTGTGAAATTGAGAAGACCGGCGCGTGCACACGCGAGGACGAGTATAATGGGGAAGAAATTGACCCAGGACATTGCTTGACCGAAAAAATGAGCCCGCTAGAAAAATCTACTAGTACAGTGCAAATTGCCCGCGTAACTACACTATTTGAATTTATATCTACTCGCGGTCACGCCTCTACTGCAAGTTTGGGGGGAACTCGTCGCAAAACGGCCACCTGGGCGAAACGGAGCAGGCATTTTCGGCTTAAGGGTGAGTACTATGAAAGTGGTTTCCCTGTAGCTCTTAGGAACGCTATCGAAACGCCGATTCGAACGTTCGCTCGAATCTTCGCTTTCTTCGTCGGGTTGCAGCGCCAGGCGATTTACCCTTCCCGTTGCTTAGCCTTTGCTGTAGCCTTAGTATAACTTCCCGACTTTCGTCCTCGACTTTTCAACGGCAAATTGCGCCTTCGACTTGTTGACGTAACGCGCGCGCATGGAATGACATCATACACATGATCACGGCAAAGAAAAGCTCTCACAAACTACTAAAGTACGTCCTTATAAAATCACTTTCCGAGTCGTCCATACTTCTTTCGAAGTTCGTCGTAGGACGAACATCCCGTCAACTCCTCCATAAGCGAAGTCCACTTCGAATTGATCGCCGCGATCGATTCCGGCGACAAATCTCGTCGACGAACTCCTTTCCCGCCGCCGCGAACCGTACTATTCTCCGCCGTGCATCCAGCATCCTCCGGCAAACCGATCCTCTTATTCGCAGCGCGTTTGAGCAAATAATCGTCGAATTTCGAATTATTGGCGAGCATGAAGTCCTTCGACGCCTGCTTGACGACCAATTTCTGCAGTTCCTCGTCACCAGCACCGCAGCCAATGAATTCGGCCATCTGTTTCACCGCTCCCGGTAAATCCTCGATCATGTCCTCGTAGAAAACAACGAGAACGTTGTCGTCTTGACGACGCTTCCACCTATAAAAATACCGATAAAATTAATTAATTAATTATCACACATACCATGATTGAATTACGGAAATGATTACACCGCGCTCCTCGAAACTTTGCGGTGGGTTGTCTCGCGAGAGTGCCGTTCGAATGAACGCGTCCGGGCTCACGATGCCAGGTGGACGGATGATCCATCCGTTCATGAACGAATACGCCGACGGATAGGCGTCGAGCGGGTGTCGTATGACGACGAGGTACTTGGCGGCGCCCTTGGGACACAGTTCGTAGCATTCGTGCGTTTTGAATGCGCGCGGCTGCGCGACGTGATCTGTGTCGAGGTCGATGCCGGTCGTTCCTGACGCTTCGATGAACGGCACAACTGCGCTGATTTCGCTGAAGTCCATGCTGCCGCCGCTCCGAAGGCCGTGGACGATCTGCTGCGTCCACGTCGTTCCCGACTTGGGCGGCGTTGCGATGATTATGTCCGTCGGTCGAGGCTTGAACGATTTGAGGGTGGCGACGCGACGCTCGGGTTCCCGGTACATGAATACCGGTATGCGCTTGAACGTCTGCTGAATGGCTTCGGTAGAGTCGATCTCCATCTCTTCTCTTGTAAAAGTTGAGCAGGTAACCGCACGTGACAGCAAAGCAATGAGTCACATTGTACGCAGTCATTGATGTTATTCAGTTGAATCATAGATAGAAAATAGAATGACCAGAATTAGACTAGACAAAACGAAATAATGACTACCAAGTAAAAAAAAGTGGTACAAAAGCTGCCAAAAAAATATCACTTTCGTCCGTACTTCGTTCGAAGTTCATCGTAGGATGAACATCCAGTCAACTCCTCCATCAGCACTTTCCACTTCAAATTGATCCCCTTCACCGACTCCGGCGACAAATCTTGCCGACGAAATCCACTCGCACCGCGAACCTTACAATTCTCCGGCAAGAATCCAGCATCGTCAGGCAAATCGAGCTTCTTATTCATAGCTCGTTTTAGCAAAGAATCATTGAACTTGGCACTGTGAGCGAGCATGAAGTCCTTCGACGCCTGCTTAATCGCTGCAGCTCCTCATCGTCAGCGCCACAGCCAATAAACTCGGCCACTTGCTTCACTGCTCTCGGCAAATCGTCGACCATGTCCTCGTAGAAAAGCAGAAGAACGTTGTCGTCTTGGCGACGCTTCCACCTTGGGGGAGAAGCGTTAGTACCCTGAATAGTCTACATTAGAAGCCATGGCTTCGTCAAATTAACTGCCAATTTATGAAATTTCTTTATAAGCATATCCATAAGTATTAGACACGCACCAACGTACCACGATACTCCATACGCACACGCATAAGGTCAAAGCATGTGGTCAAACCTGCTTCGATTTTCCGGTTTCAGAAACGGTGTCACAGCGCGATTGCTAAGGAACGTTATAAGAAGGCAAAGTGGCAAGCCGTTGACGAAAACTGCACGCAACGGTCTAATCCTCGATTTCAACTTCAACGGCAAATTGCGCCTTCGACTTGTTGACGTAACGCGCGCGCATGGAATGACATCACAGCAAAGAAAAGCAGAGAACTCTCGCAGCACACAAACTACTAAAGTACGTCCTTATAAAATCACTTTCCGAGTCGTCCATACTTCTTTCGAAGTTCGTCGTAGGACGAACATCCCGTCAACTCCTCCATAAGCGATGTCCACTTCGAATTGATCGCCGCGATCGATTCCGGCGACAAATCTCGTCGACGAACTCCTTTCCCGCCGCCGCGAACCGTACTATTCTCCGCCGTGCACCCAGCATCCTCCGGCAAACCGATCCTCTTATTCGCAGCGCGTTTGAGCAAATAATCGTCGAATTTCGAATTATTGGCGAGCATGAAGTCCTTCGACGCCTGCTTGACGACCAATTTCTGCAGTTCCTCGTCACCAGCACCGCAGCCAATGAATTCGGCCATCTGTTTCACCGCTCCCGGTAAATCCTCGATCATGTCCTCGTAGAAAACAACGAGAACGTTGTCGTCTTGACGACGCTTCCACCTAAAAATACCGATATAATTAATTAATTAATTAATTAATTAATTAATTATCACACATACCATGATTGAATTACGGAAATGATTACACCGCGCTCCTGGATACTTTGCGGTGGGTTGTCTCGCGAGAGTGCCGTTCGAATGAACGCGTCCGGACTCACGATGCCAGGCGGAGATATCATCCATCCGTTCATGAACGAATACGCCGACGGATAGGCGTCGAGCGGGTGTCGTATGACGACGAGATACTTGGCGGCGCCCTTGGGACACAGTTCGTAGCATTCGTGCGTTTTGAATGCGCGCGGCTGCGCGACGTGATCGGCGTCGAGGTCGATGCCGGTCGTTCCTGACGCTTCGATGAACGGCACGACTGCGCTGATTTCGTCGAAGTCCATGCTGCCGCCGCTCCGAAGGCCGTGGACGATCTGCTGCGTCCACGTCGTACCCGACTTGGGCGGCGTTGCGATGATTATGTCCGTCGGTCGAGGCTTGAACGATTTGAGGGTGGCGACGCGACGTTCGGGGTCCTGGTGCGTGAACATGCGCTTGAACGTCTGCTGAATGGCTTCGGGAGAGTCGATCTCCATCTCTTCTCTTGAGTTGAGCAGGTAACCGCACGTGACAGCGAAGCAATGAGTCATTGTACGCAGTCATTGATGTTATTCAGTTGAATGACCAGAATTAAACTAGACAAAACGAAATAATGACAACCAAGTAAAAAAAAAGTGGTACAAAAAGCTGCCAAAAATATCAGTTTCGTCCGTGCTTCGTTTGAAGTTCATCATAGGATGAACATCCAGTCAACTCCTCCATCAGCACTTTCCACTTCAAATTGATCCCCTTCACCGACTCCGGCGACAAATCTTGCCGACGAAATCCACTCGCACCGCGAACCTTACAATTCTCGGGCAAGAATCCAGCATCGTCATGCAAATCGAGCTTCTTATTCATAGCTCGTTTTAGCAAAGAATCATTGAACTTGGCACTGTGAGCGAGCATGAAGTCCTTCGACGCCTGCTTGACTACCAATCGCTGCAGCTCCTCATCGTCAGCGCCACAGCCAATAAACTCGGCCACTTGCTTCACTGCTCTCGGCAAATCGTCGACCATGTCCTCGTAGAAAAGCAGAAGAACGTTGTCGTCTTGGCGACGCTTCCACCTTGGGGGAGAAGCGTTAGTACCCTGAATAGTCTACATTAGAAGCCATGGCTTCGTCAAATTAAACTGCCAATTTATGAAATTTCTTTATAAGCATATCCATAAGTATTAGACACGCACCAACGTACCACGATTTGAGTGCATCAAAGACGAAATTGCGCTCTTGCGAGAGCTTGATTCCAACGTAGCCGTCCAGACTAGGCGGATTTATCCGTTCATGAACGAATACGCCGACGGATAGGCGTCGAGCGGATGCCGTATGACGACGACGTACTTGCCGGCACATTTGGGGCATAACTCGTAGGTTTGGTGCGTTTTGAAGACGCGAGGCTGAGCGACTTGATCGGCGTCGAGATCGATGTCGTCGTTCATCGGCGCCGTTTCGATGAACGGCACGACGTGGCTGATTTCGTCGAAGTCCATGCTGCCGCCGCTGCGGAGGCCGTGGACGATCTGCTGCATCCACGTCGTGCCCGATTTGGGCGGAGTCGCGATGATTATGTCCGTAGGACGAGGCTTAAACGTTTTGAGGGTGGCGACGCGGCGTTCGAGACCTGGGCACGAGTGTGATACAGCTGAATAGCGTCGGGAGAATCCGTCTCCATTTTCGTAGTCCGGGTGTTTTCACAAAGGCTACTCATTCCACCCCCATTTATTATAACAAAGTAACAAAATTTTTTTACAAAAGACCCCTAATTCAAGTATCTTTCCTAAATATCATTTTCGTCCGTACTTCATTCGAAGTTCGTCGTAGGACGAACATCCAGTCGACTCATCCATCAGCACTTTCCACTTCATATTGATCCCCTCCACCGACTCTGACGACAGATCCTGCCGACGAAGTCCGCTCCCACCGCGAACCTTACAATTCTCGGCCAAGAATCCAGCATCCTCAGGCAAATCGAGCCTCTTATTAATAGTTCGTTTTAACAAAGAATCGTTGAACTTGGCACTGTGAGTGAGCATGAAGTCCTTCGACGCCTGCTTGACAACCAATTTCTGCAGTTCCTCGTCACCAGCACCGCAGCCAATAAAATCAGCCACTTGCTTTACCGCACCTGGTAAATCGTCAATCATGTCCTCGTAGAAAACTGTCAGAACGTTGTCGTCTTGGCGACGCTTCCACCTTGAGGGGGGGAGAGAGATAAAAAATTTCAGGGTACTGTACGCGCACCAACGTACCACGACTTGAGTGTATCGAAGATAAAGTTGCTCTCTTGCGAGAGCCTGCATCGAACGTAGGCGTTCAGACTAACGATACCAGGCGGACTTATCAACCATCCGTTCATGAACGAATACGCCGACGGATAGGCGTCGAGCGGATGCCGTATGACGACGACGTATTTGCCGGCGCCTTTGGGACATAACTCGTAGGTTTGGTGCGTTTTGAAGACGCGAGGCTGCGCGACTTGATCGGCGTCGAGATCGATGCCGATCATCGCTGCCGTTTCGATGAACGGGACGACGTAGCTGATTTCGTCGAAGTCCATGCCGCCGCCGCTGCGGAGGCCGTGGACGATCTGCTGCATCCACGTCGTGCCCGATTTGGGCGGCGTCGCGATGATTATGTCCGTTGGACGAGGCTTGAACGTTTTGAGGGCGGCGGCGCGGAGTTCGGGATCGATGTGCGCTTGCGAGCGGGTGCGATACAGCTGAATAGCTTCGGGAGAATCCGTCTCCATTTTTCCTGTCCGGGCGTTTTCGAATTTGAAGGCTACACAGAGACAAAGATATTTTATCTCTGGCTACACCTACCTACAGTAGTACCTACCTTTGCCAAGGAATCGTTTCTGTGACGACTAGTCTACAGCAGTGCGACTCTGTCAACTGAAATTGCAAGTAACTTTTATTTCGATCAGAACACTCAAGTTTATTCACGCAAGACTATATACTCTAAAACACTCTAGTTCTCGTCGCTTCTCTTCTCTTTTCTCATTTGCTCGCGCAGCAATCCATCGTGCATTTGCATCCTTCGTCTCGGCAATCGGCCGGACACTTACAATCGACGCCTAAGCGAAGACGAAGACACACCTTTGAAATATGGCTCGTTTGCAGTCAGTATGGCTTACCAGGACACTCACACTGGGTGCAGCACGACGTCTCGCACCCGGCGCAGTTCTTCTTGCACGCGTCGCTTTGGCAAATTTCTCCACAGCAACCGCACTTCGTATGAGGCATTTTTCAGAAGGCTCTCGGGAGACTTGGACGACTAATGAGCGAGGATTCACTGATGAGTGATGAAGATGTGATTCGGCTCCGAAAATTTATACACCTCCCGAGGCAGTGACGTCACAGCGTGTGCAACCAGCCCTTCTGCACTGCACACGACTGTCCTCGTCACTTCCCCGCCGTGCGCATCTCTTGAAAGGGGCTGTGGCGTGTGGCACTATGACCGTGTGCAACGCGCCGTGTGTACTGTTACCGAGAGAACTGCACACCTCATAATGTCTCAGACGGCACTGACGAGTGGCGTGTGCATCGCGTGAGTCGGGATCGAGTCGGGGGGGTCGTCTTTGCTGGAAGAAAGTCAGGGGCTATATGATGTGCCGCTCCGGTATCTGGACCTGTACCGTACTGTACAGTGTTGTATGCTTTTGGGGAGGCGGCCAGTTTGACAGAGATCTGCACGGATCACTGGTCCAGCATGAAGAAAATTGTATCAGCTACACATGCTCACTGACGGTGCAGAACTGTCACAGACCCGGGAATAAAAGAGTGTATGGCACTTTTTTAGAAACCCCATCGATCTTTCTTAATTAGTTGGGGGAGGATCGCCTCTGCTAGGGAACGACCATACTTCCGTGAGACAGGACGTTGAACTAAATACTTGAGTTATAAAAAAAGTCAAGGACAAGTAACTATGAAGTAGCGCTTGTACATGCGTGACGATCGCTGTGGCAAAGTCATCAATGCTGTGTACTATAGTAACTGTCAGCTGTACCCCATGACTTCCTCATAACTCGGAGGTGCGTCCTCGTCTTCCGACTTTTGGCGTCGGCGAGTGCGGTGTCGCCGCCATATGGCTCGAATAAGATAAAAAAGAGGTGAAAAGACGGCAATCATGTCCTCCTTCTCCTGATGACGACAGTGTAGGCGGAGAGCGACTGTAAAAAATGTCGTCGCTAATATGTTCAGGAACGGAAAGGAGGCGTGACTTATTGTAGTTTTAGCGCAGCCTCGCAGCCAAACCGTATAACTGCGCGAGAAGCTCACTCATTTTTTATATATGGATGTCTTTATTAGTAGGTACATGCTTACAAAAGACACAAAATTCACCAATCAACTACCGTTACTACTGCACACAGAGATGTCTCTCCTGTTTCACTGGTTTTCACAGCACTTGCACCCAGCAACACTGCACCCGTCTAAGCACTGGCATTCGCCTAAAGAGGAGGGTACGTTTGCTTGCACACATGCAAAAGGTGGTGGTAGGCATGACCTACCGGCGCAGTCACATCGAGCACAGTACGACGCCTTGCACGAGCACGAGCAGTCGACGCAGCTTGCGCACTCGCAGCTGCACGAAACTGTTAATTAATTGAAAGAAGAATTGCAACAATGGAGAAGTGAAAGGCCAGTTTCTTCACCTTTACAGCATTTGCTGGTATCAGGCATTGTTCAGAAAGGCACTCTCAGCTCACTTGCTTTTTTGCTGTCAACCTGCAGCAGAGCTCCTATTTATGTACAACCCTTACGACTGTGACGTCATTCTCTCGTGCGCTGCACGCACGCTCGCAGCGGTCACCTAACGTCACCGCCACCGTGTGCAACCGCCTCCGCTGGCTGATCTTCGCTTAGCGGCACACGTCAGCACGCCTCGTCGGCACACGCACAATGACGAAGACGCGGCGGACTGATGCTGAGCGCGACGGGCGTGAAACCGTCCGCAGCATCGTGTGCAGACACCTAGAAGATTCTGGACAGAGTCAGTGGCACCATACGCTGACATGAAGGTATCAGACGATAGAGAATTCCGAAAGCAAGAAGAGGGGGGGACCCTTTGGGACCTTTCGATAGTAGCATATACCAAAGACGTAAGATTAGGTAGAGTGCAGCCACGAAGCAGCTGGGATATCGGTTTTGGGGTCAAAAAAATGACAATCAGAGCAGGCTCGTGACGTCATAAATCTTATTATTAAATGAAACAGACCAATGCACTTATCCATATTATATATAGAGCCAGATAAAAACAAATGTAGACAAATAATTGAATTGGAGTCCAATACGAACATTAGACAGACCGCCTTCCACGGCGTGCAGTGCACTCATACGAATTTTTTTCAGCGATTAGAGAAGCAGTAAAGAAAAAAAGCGCGCAGCGCATCGATCGAGAGAGAAAAATAAGGAGAGAGTCACGAACTCTACGGCTGCACGCTCTTGATCGTGCGATCAGGCGCAACGTCGCCGTCCGAGTCCGAGTCCAAGTCGTCGTTATGCCGAGCGAGTATGCTTTGATATCGATGTCGACTCTGACGAGGCTCGGCATTGACGATGACATTGGTTTCGTCGTCGTCGTCGTCGTCCAGCGTAAAGCATCGTCTCGGACAGCATCGACCGACGGCGCGAATAATATAAAAGATCGGCAGAAGAATAACGATCATGATGGATGATGAGAAGATATGCCGGACCGGACCTTCCTATTGTGAGAAGGGCGTTCCCTCGTGACTCGGGAATGGGAAGATCTCGTGCGCGAGATCCTCTCTGGGACTGGGGAGGGGACGGCCGATGGGCCGGGGAGCCCTACTACTACTAATAGAATTATCCTATCTAAAATTGCGCCCGTGTTTGCGCGCACGGTACACGGAGTCGCGACGGCGCGGTGGTCCCAGTACTGTACGCATCAGATGAAGGAGGGCAGCTAAGAGAGGAAAACCCAAGAGACACTTGCCAGTCCGACATCTGCCACAACGCGTTCAGATAGGACATACTGTGTAGAAAGAAAAAGCCGATTCATATCTTCGAACTCCGTCAAAAGCGAAAGGACTCGATCCTAGAAAGGGGAAAGAAAAAAATGAAACGATTTCGTCGCAAGTCGTCGTCGTCCCGTCAACAACAAAAACAACAACCGGATATATCGTCGACGTCGAACGTCGACGTTCTCCTCTCGACTCGCGTCACCTATCTCGGCTGCATGCAAATACCCGACGCTCGATCGGTTCAACTTCTCCACGACGTCATCAAACAGGTGAAACAGCTAGCGAAACGACCGCCACCCAAGGACGTCGCCGCCGCCGCCGTCGTCGTCGATCGTCGCAAACAAGTCCTATTTCAAATTCACGCCACTCGTCTCGTCGTCTCCGATCTCGCCGCCGATCCCATACTCAATATACCGCTCGCCTGCGTGTCGTTGTGCGCGAACGCGAAAGGACGGACGGCGGCGGACTGCTTCGCGCTCTCGGCGACGGCGCGACCCAAAGTGCACGAGTGCTTCGTCTTTCAAGCCCAGTCGACTAAAGAGGTGAGTTTGGGATTTTTACTTAGCTGGCGGGGAGAGAGAGAGGCTATCTTCTTCGCGGGGTCTAAGTTGTTAGCGTGGGCCGCCACGTAAACGTTTTCCACTTAGCACCTCTCTGCGGAGAGCCTTGCGTCTCGTGCAGTTAGGCGTTCGTTCCTTTGTTTGTCGACTTTGTTTGGAGCGTATTGGAGACGAGGCGACGTCTGCTTGACGAGCCTTTAGCTGGTTTTCCGACTTGTTTGTGCGTTCGGATCTGTTACTTCCCCCGTCTCAATGGCGCGCATAATATTAGATCTGGCGCATTTCTGTCTGGAATGATTCGTCGACTTTTCTAGAAGGGCTAACATTTGATTCGGTTTCTTTGCATTGTTTCTATGGGATTAGTTTCTCTTGCTACTGCGAGGGATCTACGTTAGAGGCTCGGTGTTGTTGTAACGGTCGCCCCTCCCTCGCGTTTGTTATTAGGGATAGAATCACCTCTACGCCGTTGCGTCATCTCTATATCTGTGTGTGTCCTAAGGTATAGGCGTGTACACGTAAAAAGCCTACAACTCAGTATAGGATTTTTGAAAATCGTACTAGATGAATTTAGTCTGCTGGGGTGGCACTTAGCGGTACGTAATTAGCATACAAACCGGCATTTCATTAGTGTATCTATAATGAGTAGCCACACCAAGGAGGAAAAGGGATTAAATAATTAATATGCTCTTTTCCTTTCTAAACTTTCACTTATTGGGGTCTCTCCTCTTTATTCACGCAGAGTTCTGACATTGTTCGGACTATCGCCGTATCATTCAAACTCCTACCCTTGACTCGTCGCGCTTCCGATCCCGGCGGCGCGAGCGTCGGCTCGGCGACGCCGCGATCCGTACACAGCGTCCGAACGATTCCAGAAGACGACGACGTCAAGCCGAATACTTCCGTCACGCCGCTTCTATCGCCACGTGGCGGAAGCCGAATGCTCGGGCGACGCTCATCGCTATCCAGCATCGTGAGCAATCATCGACTCAGCGGCGATCTATCTGACGCACACAGCGGTAGCATCGGAAAATTCTCGTCAAGTCTCTCCGGCTCCCTTGCCGACGTCGAGAGTCTGCTGTCGACTGAAGTCGAGGATTTGGCGACGCGAGTCGATCGTCTGCGCGCCGATCTCGAACGAATGAAGCTCGTTTGCACGTAAGAAGAATATCATATAGTCCTTGTATAGGATCCCATAAAGGCTAGAGGTTAGTGACGAATTAGAAAGCGACTTTAAAAATTTGACTCTATGATATGGCGGTACTCATGCATATCAGAGCGTCAAAATTAAATAGTTCTTGTATCAGAGTCTCATACTCTTTTACGAGTCGCTGTTTGCTCGCTTTTCAATTATAGAGCCCCCAAGTTTATGTGCACTCATTACTGAGAACACCGCGCGACTGAAGCGCTCGCTCTCACGCCGACTGTTTCTTTTCTAGGACGGGAGACGCATCGCTGCTTCCTGAAGAGAGCCGAAACTTCGTCGCAGCTCTCTTCGCCATTGGAAGGCAAACCCGATCGCTAAACCCATCCCAACTCATGCATTCATTACTCGTTCTACTTTTAGATACGACGTGGACGGGCTGGACAAAGTCCTTCGCACTCTATCGGCGAACGCCTACGACGGACTCCGACGCACCCTGCTCCACTACGCGACCGCGTGCGGCTTCGACGACGCGGCGAGAGTGCTTCTCGAACGGTCTGCATGGGGGGAAAAAGCGTTTGGGCTACGTGAGAATAAATCGGCGTTTGTGCGGTAGAAATGCTAATTTGGACGCGGAGGACGCGGACGGTCTCACGCCACTTCACCTGGCGGCAGCGGCGGGCGATCGGACGATGGTGCAGCTGTTATTGACGAGCGGCGCGCCCGTCAATGCCTTGGACAATGCATAGTAAGATCGAAATAAATGAAATAGTCTTTACGAAATCTCCAATTGGATTTTTTTCTTTAGTCGAAGTCCTCTCCTATTGTGCGTCGTCGCGCAAACGGAGAACTTCGTCGAATGCTGCTACGCGCTCATCGAAAAGGGAGCGCACGTCGACACGGAAGACATCAACGGAATAACGCCGGTGTCCGTCTTCAAGGTAAGAAAAACGATTGTTTAGTTTTTCTTTCCCTCGATCTCCCCTCTCTCACAGGAATTAGGCGAAATGCAGAATCGTCTCGTCGAATCGGCGTGCAACGCTCTTTCGTCCGTCGCCGACATCCAACTCTCGCAATTCGCCGCCAGTCCGACCGGATCCCTTGGCATCGATCCCGCCGACTTGACGCGCAGTCCCATTCGCGAGGGCACGTTCATGGAACAGTACAATTCGCTTCATCGCAGCGGCTATCGTCTCTCGACCGCCTCGTCGGCGACGTGGCTTTCGTCGACGTCGTCGATCGCCAGCACGCTTAAGCATAGATCTGAGGTCGATTTGCTCGGCGACGGCGGCGACGGCGACCGATCGGCGGCGAATCTCGACGGGCTCGATACGGACGCGAAAAATGCGCTGCGCGAGTTCGACGATATGTTGTCCAAGTCGAGTGCGAATCTTCTCGCCGACGAGCCGATGCCGTCGCGTTTGGACGAATCGGAGGACGACGAGGAAGAGGAGGAGGAGGACGACATCAAAACGACGCCGACAGGTAGAGCAGAATTAACGTAGATTCAATTCTGAATCGCCCGTTATTTGACGTTGAAACTAAAACGTTGTTTTGTTTTGTTTTCTTAGCGACGACGAAAACTCAATTGACGACGGCACATAGCAGCTCGAGTCCGTCGTCGGAGGCGACGCTGACGCCGAGCACGTCGGCGTGGAACACGCTCGATTCGACGTATCGTCGTCCCGTCGCTACGACGGCGACGTCGCCACCTCCGCCGGCGACGACGACGACGACGAATCCTCTGATCCGAGACTCGGCGGACGACTTTCGACGGCTCTCCGTGTCGAGTTTGAGCACGCTGGCGTCGACGACGAGCACGCTGCGCGCCCCGTCGTCGTCCGCCGGAACGCTCGATTCGTCGTATCGTCGATCGTACGTTCGGCGCCGGTCGCCGGGAGACGAAACGTCGGCGCAATCGTCGTCGTTCAGCACGTTGGAGTCGTCCTATGGCGGCGGCGGCGGCGGCAACAAGACGGCGTCGGCACCGCGTCGATTTTCCGAAACGTCGCTTCAACGTCGTTTAGCAAAGTTTATCAAAAACGGAAATGGGACGGCGACGAACGGCGCTTCCGCGTCGTCGGCGTCGCTTCCGCGACGTCGCGAAAGCGAGAGTCACGAATCGCTTCTCAAACTCGAACTCGGTCTCTCGTCGCTTCACCTTCTCGTCACGCTCGCGTTGAATCACGAGTGCCACGGGCTCATCTTGAGTCACATCTGCCTTCCGACGAACTCGTCCGAGCTCGTTCGCATGACTCGCAGCGACGCGCTCGCCGGCGACAACGTGCGCGATTGCGTCGCGACTCTCCTACATCGACTCTTCGAGGCGTCGGGACCGATCAGTCGGCAGCGCGCCGTCGACGCCGGTCTCCTGAGCACCGTATTAGAGTTGCTCGACGCGCCGGAGCCCGTCCAGTCGACGTGCCTATCCGTCACGGAGACCGTGTTGCATAGCAAGACGGAAGGGGATAGGGACTTTGTCGCCGCCGTGGCGAGCATGGAGCCGGAGGTTTTATTGAGGCTTTTGAGGGAGGTCAAAATGACGAGGTTTGCGCATAGGATAGCGTTGGAAAACGATTCTATTGTGCTTTTTAGTGCGTTAGAGAGGTATCAGTCAGTTGCGCTCATGGTATTGTCAATGGCAAGTCGATATCGAAGTTTCTGCATCAAACTCAATACTGAAACGTAAGTAAATGAAATGATGATAGATATTCCCTGATAATAAAGACGTCTGATGTTTTAGGGCGTTCAAGTGCTTAACCGATATTGTACGGTATTGTTCGGTCGACGAACCCGTCGTCTGGGCGCTGAAAACGCTCGCCAATATGAGCGCGTACGCGTCGAGTCGTGAACGACTGCTCGGCTCGAGAGACGTCAAGCGACTTCTCCAGCGAGCGCTCGACGATCCGACGTCTTCGTCGGGGAAGCGCTATCACGCGGCGAGAGCGTTGATCTACTGCGGGCGACAGGAAGTCAACGGCCTCTACCTCTTTGCAAACGGTACGAGAGATAAGGCGACTTTTTTAGGATTAAATTTCTATTAATTTTATAGAGTTTCGGCATGAATTCCTTAGTGACGACGATGTTAATGAAGAAAGGGAAGAGAAGGCAATTGAGCACGTTAGGTAAGACCATTGATTAAAATTTAAACGTTATTTCTTAATTAATAATTTTCTAGGGCTTGCACCATTGAGTATCTCGTCTATCTTCTCACTTCCGAAGTCAACGGCCAATGGCGTGGGCTCTGTCTATCGCCGAAACGATGGTCCGGTCCGGAGACGTTTCACTCGGCCGAAAACGTCGTCGACTTCGTTCTGACGGCGCTGCGAACGTTCATCGAGCCGCCCGTCTTTCTTCGTCTTCTCATTCACAGGCAACGAACGCGAGACGTCTCATGGATTAATTTATCTATTATGTCTCTTAGGTTTCGGGATTTGAAAACGTTGCAGCGATTGGAGGCGGGGAAACGGTGGCGACGCGGGCAGAAAACGAAGGACGTCGTCGCGCCTCCGTCGCAGCCGCTCGTGGAGGAGTACGCTCCGCTGCCGGTCGCTCATCTGCACATCATGAGAATACTCCAGCATATGCTGGAAAATTTCAAGCACGATTTCAAGGAGTATCCGTCAATGAAGGTCAGCAAGCTCGAGAAGAGAAGTAGAGCGCTTTTTTGAGTGTATCTGTGTAGAAGGAGATCAAGAAATTGGCGAAGCCTTTGAAGGGAATCGGCGGCCCTTACGTTCCCTGTTCGGAGAAGTTGAAAGTTTTGTGCCACAACGTTAAGGTGGGTTCCCTTTATTGATTTATATCTCGTTTTCACGCGTGTTTTTGGTGTAGAAGGAGCGAAGGCGCAGTGTCGTCTCGGAAGTTTGGAAGACAAAGAGTGGGGATCCGGCTCACGAAGAGCTGTATCACGAGGTAGAGTGAGAGGTGATAGTAGAATTCGGACCTTGGACGCTTTTCTCCTTCGTAGTGCCGTCAAGAGATTACTTCAGGCACTCTGCCTGTGACAGCGGAACAGGCCGTCAATCTGGCGGCGATTCAATGCTATATTGAAGTGAAGGCGTCGTATTTTAGTTTTTATATCCATTGATTGTTTTTTCTCAGGATTTGAAGTCGCCTCCTCCTCCCGCTCTGCCACGTCGTCGTTCGTCTACCAATCTATCTCTTTTCGGAGACAAGTGAGTCTCAACTTCTCGTTTTGCACTGACTACTCACCTTTTCTTCCAAGGACTCTCAATACGAAACTGAAGCACTGTTTGCCGCCGGAAATTCGAGGCAGAACCGTAGCCAAAAAGTCTGTCATAAAAGATTATCGAGTCAATTATTTATTGTGCCTCTTTTTCAAGAATTCGTTCAATTCAGGAGCAGCTGGCGACCGAGAGTCTGTCCGACCGCAACGCGAAGCACTTATACGTCAGCAAAGTCTACCAGCTGGATCAATACGGATGCCGATTTTTTCCGGCTAAGGTAAAAGGAGGAAACGTAGACGTCCTGTAAAACGAAAGAGTGTGGCTCACTGTAGGACACGGGCTTGAGTAAAGGAACGTTGAAAAGGGGCGGCTTTCCGCGTCGTCTCGTGGGAATCAGCTCGAGACGAATCGTCATTTTGGAAGAGAAAACGAAAGTGAGGACAGCAAGATACCTAGATTAGGAACTGTAATGATTCGTGTTCATAGGAACTGTGCTACAACTTCTCCTTTAGCCAGCTCAAGACTTGGCTTTCGAACGACAGCAACAATACCCTTATGCTCGAATTTCCCGGCCTTCGTTTCGTCTTTCTCGTCGACAGTCACGAGTACGTTAATCCTCGTCACAAGGAGTCGTAAACCAACGAGTTGTTTAGACTATTGAGAAATTTTAACGGCTACATATGGGAATGCGCGGAAGAACTCGATTGGATGGTACGTAAGAAACCTCTATTGTCTAAAGTCTTTAATTATTTAAGCAATTTTTTAATTGATAATTTTGCTTATAGAGTGTCGACAGCCTTGACGTGACGCCGTGGAGTCGTACGGCCGAACTCCAAGGCAAATGGGGCAACGTCGCTCTCGTCGACGTCGCAAAGACGCCCCAAGTGAAGCAGAAGGCCTCGGCAATCCTCACGTCACACGTGACGGACAACGATCTCGTTCTCGACGATGACGACGACGACGACGAAACGAACGAAAAATCGTCGTCGATTCCGTCGTCGACGTCCTCCTCGGCGTCGAGCAGCGCGACGTCGACTCCGGAGATGACGCTTCGAGCGAACAAAGACGTTCGTCGTCACGAAGAACTGAGCGAACGGCCGTCGATGCCGCCGACGTTTGCTCTCGACGCCGACGACGACGAGGACGTGACGACGAAACTCCACTCGCCTCTCGCGCCGAAAGAATCCCACGTGTCGGCGGCGTCGTCGTACGCGCCGACGCAGAGCGACAGCGGTCTCGGCACGAATTCGTCGTCGGCGGTGTCGCGCACGCAGTCGTCGCGCATCTACACGGCGAGCATCGTTTCGGCGGGGAGCAGCGGCGCCGACGCGGTGAGCTCCGCGCGCGAGTCCGCCGTCGGCGTTGGCTTGGGAAGTGGCGTCGGCGGAGCGCCCGTCGTTTGTCATTGTCCGCCCGATCCGCAATTGGGGGCGAGTTTCGATCACGAGAATGTGACGTGAGTTGTGTCGTCGATCGAAGTTGCGTTGAGAATGCTATTCGTTTCTTTGTCAGGCTTGATAGTGCTCTGGATCATCCGAAGGAACTCGCTCGTCAAATTACGTTGATTGATCACGGTTCGGCTTTTCTATGGACGTTGCTTTATGAAATATCGAGTGGGTTCTTTAGATCTTCTCTGCAAGATTACGGCCGAAGACTGCCTTCAGAAAGTCAAGTCGTCTATAACCCATCAATCTGACGTAGAACGTCAGGCGTCTGTAGACGACTTTGCCCATCGATTCAACCAGGTAAATATTGGAGAAATACCCGTTTACCCTCTCTTACTTAGACAATTCTTCTTAGATGTGCAATTGGGTTACAGCGTCCGTGCTGACGGCACGAGCGCCCGAACAGCGAGCCGTCATCATCAGTCAGATGATACAAGTCGCTCGCTATTGCTACCACTATCGCAACTACAACGCGACGATGGCGATTCTCGTCGTAGCGCTCGGTGGGACGCCCGTGCGACGACTGAAGCAGACGTGGGAGGCTTTGGATAAGGAGTCGTTAGATACGTATTTGAAATTGGAGCACATTTTTCAATCAAAGGTACGCTTATCTTTTCAGCTGTAGAACGTTTGGATTTTGACTATTCTGGTTTAGAATAATTTTAAAATTTATCGCGAGAGACTAGGCGCCACGGAGACACCTGCCATTCCGTATTTTGGTAAATGAATGGCATTTTCTTCATGAGCATCATCTGAATTTTCTTTTAGGATTATTTCTCAAGGATTTGACGTTCGCTGCCGACGGGAATCCGGACTACCTCAAAGGCGGCCTAATCAATTTGAATAAGAGGAGACAGGTATGCAAAGACACGAAGCAGCTCAACTACAAATTTCAAAACGACTAAACTTTAGATGTACTCGACACTTCGAGAACTGAGACGATTTCAAAGCACGACATACGCTTATTTATTGGTAGGAGATGGGGCACGAACTACTTTGTAGCGGGGTCTTATTGTCATTGCTTTTCCACAGGTTCCTTCTATACGAGAATATTTGCTGAATCATTCCACTATTTCTGACGAAGATCTCCACAGTGCGTCGAGACAACTGGAAGCACCAGCTCGTCGCAGAAAAACGAGACCGTGAGAACCTTCTATAATTGTTTTAATTAGAGAAAAATGATATGCTGGGCATTTTTTCAATTCTTATTTAATTGAGTATTAGAAAGTTTTGACGAGAAACAAAGAAAGAAATTGACGGCACCATCTTAACGGAAGATAGTTCAGCCAAGCGAAGGATCAAGGCAAAGACAGGTATACTCAAAAACCTGCAAAACCCCCATGCACAACAGCAGAAATAGTCCACAAGATTCATTCATTCATTCATTCATTACTAGGTACAGTAAGAAGTTAGATATTACCGGCAAATAACAAGAAAAAACATACAATATTTTATAAAAACCAAAACGAGTACCAAACTATAGGATGTTTGGTCAAAGCACCACATTTCTTTTTATCCGTTGTCCAGATTAGATGTCAGCTCCCCACGAACACGAATAATTATAATAATCTGCGGCTGTTGTGGCCACAGATCGTCTACAAATTGACTGGTACAAACGATACTTCAAAGTTGTTTTACTCACTTTGTTTTTGTTCCACTACTTGTGCCTCCGTATCCGTATCTACAGAATACTCACGTTTTACTGACAAACTAAAACAACAACCGAGACAAACGCGCACCTTTAAACTCTGCTCTAGGGTCTGCTGGTAGGATTTTTGAGGGGTCTTTGCTGCCTAAAATGGCTACTCAAGAGTGAAATTGTGATCTAACGCAACGCGTTTACATTGCAGGTCGAAAGTGTCAATGTTGCATCTTTCTGTTAAATCTAAGGGTGTTCCCTCAGCACTTTCGAAATCAAAACGAGCATGCCTCTGATCCAAAAACTCCACTGCTGCTTTATTTCCGCTTTGTATTGCGTACATAAGCGGCGTCCATCCGAATGCGTCTTTGATATCAACAGAGGCATCGTCGTTTTTTCCAGAATCTCTGTTTTTTCCCAGCAGCAGCTCCAAGATTTTTGGACTGCGAAGACTTGCCGCGACATGGAGGGTCGTAGCAGCTCCTATCAACACGCTTACACTTGCGCCTTCCTGCAGCAGTTTCTTCACGGCATCGACGTTGACAGGACCTTTGGATATTATCAGTGTGTACAGGCAGTAGCTTTTCCAGAAGTGGGCTTCGCTGTCTGCCAGTTGTGAAAGTGGAAGTTGTTCCAGGCAAAGAGGAGATTTCCAGAAGCTATCTTGGCTAAAATTATTTCTTTAGATCCATAATACGACTCGATTAATTAAGAATTCAAGGCTTACTCCGCAAAATGTATCACTTTGTTTCGAGTAAACGACCAGTCTGCAGGACAGGCCTGATCTGCTGTAGCTCCACATCGAATCATCTCTTCTGCACACGTTGTCTTACGGGAAAGTAGAGCGTAGAAAAGAGGAGTACAACCCATGTCATCTTTGGCGTCTATTTTTCCGCCGACGTTTACAATGGGTATAATGACGTCCGAGTTTCCTTTCATTCCTGCAAAGTGCAACGGTGTTCGGTAGCTGATTTGATGATTTGGATCTGCCTTGTGATTTTTGACGAGATACCGCGGGATAAATCCCTCTGCAGCGAAGAACGAAAAGCATTCACTTGCCACTTGTTTCTTGTTGGCGGCGCCAAGTGAGTCGATGAAGTTCGCAAGCCAGTCATCATAAGGATTAGCAAGAAGGTTTGGGTCGGAGTAAAGAGTCGTGTCGACAGTGGCAAGGGAACTGGCAAGAACGAATCTAGAAAAGAATTGGGCTATGACATTATGAATTGACACGGCGATTAGCGGTAGCCGATCTATGGCGCGAACCCATGAACGGTAGTACTAATAACCTTGATGCAATTCGCAGCGCCATCAGAAATCTTTGCTGCCCGCAGCTCGAATTTCTGTACTCAGTGTACTGGGCACAACTGGCAAGAAGCCAGCGACAACGCCAGGTGACGTCACGCGTCGTGTGATCGACGTCGATCTCGGCCGATAAATATGACCTTCTATGGTAGTGTAACGTGCGCAGCGCGTTTGGGAAGGCCGAGGAAGGCCGTATTTGGGGAGCTGTAGGAAGAAATACGTTCGTGCGTAGGTAGTACACGACTTCCGGTTCTCCGTCGTGCAGTGCTCCAACTCGTGAGTCGGTCATTAGCAAAGATAAATTTTCCAACCACCTTTGGCTAATTAGACTATCGCTTACTGTACGTACATGGAGGACGAAGCTTTTGTTTGAACTCAATACAAACCTAAATATTTTTAGAAGTCCAATACAGTGTAGATGTACAATCATCGAGCAGGTTAGATGTCGGCACGTGATCGGAGCTCAAAGAGAGCGTGAGTGAAGCGTGCAGGATAGATTGACTAAGCAAGCCAATGTTTATAGTAAGATTCTAAATGCTCTTGGCTTTTGGCACATGAGTTGGACTAAAAATAACGGCTGCGTTTTTCGTTCGTGTCTGCATGGGCGTGACCGAAAACACTATATATGACGTGTACGCATCTAATCGAATCGTTCGCACATGTCAAACGCGAAGTCACGGGGCAGCAGCGCGTCATCCGATTGGTCGACGGGACCGATCGTTTGACACGTCGCACGCACAACGTTCGAGCGCAGCGCACGAAATTCTCATTCGCCCCCAACGCCCCGTTCTCGGCGCACGTCCAGGTGCATTCGGCCGGACGACGTGGCACACGAAGCGGCCACGATAGCGCGACGCGGTAAGCTCGATCACCCGCCGTCGTTTTCGTCGCCTCATTGCATCGTCTTCTAGGTCTATCGCATGAGAACATAGGGCGCTAGCTGTTTCGAACATGCAGCTCAAGGCAAACAAACAGTAGGCGCTCCTCGCCTCTCTCTCGCTCTCTTCTGCAGCTCGGTTTGATAGATCGTCTGCGCGCGATCGCGCCTCGATCCGCGCGTCACGAAGCTTCACGTAGGCTACGTATACAAGCGACGAACGATCGAAGATGCTCATCCGAGCGAAGCGGGCGTCGCGCGTGAGGCTGGGACTTGTAGCTCCTGTTTTTGTGCTCGCGCATTCGTGTGCTTCTGTGCGTGTACGTGTGGGTGCGTGTGAAAAACCCCAGGCCGGGGCCCCCAAGCGCATTCCGCCCACGCATCACGATAGATAGGCTAATCTCTAAAACGGCTAATCGACCCCCTTTAGATTCTCCTTTCGTAGTCTAGGTTTTTTTTCGAGATTGTTTTTGTCCTTGCGAGCGGCTATTGTAGGCCCCGTTGTAGTTGAGAAGGGAAGCCGCTCGCCGTGACGCGCACGTGTTCGGTGAACGTGTGACGTCACGATAGGTAGCGAAAAGCGTGTGCATTTAGGAGAGCTAATGTTAGTGAGACAGGAAGCGTCCACCAAAGCATTAGGGGTCCTACAATTTCACTAATTCATGCAACACTCGCTCGACCCGCTAACCGTCCCTATATCGTCAATGTCATCAATGTCATCAATATCATCAATTTTCAATATCATCAATTTCAATTTTTAATATCATCAATATCATCAACAATTTCATCATAATTGTAATATAATTAATTAATTAATTAATTAATTGGTGGGAGGGCCCTCGCGTATGCATTTACCTGTGTACGTGCCTCTTGCATTATATAATACGATTGGTTTTTTATTTTTATTTGCTGTTTTTTGGTAGTTCAATCAATTTTGTAGTCAAAATGAGAAAAAATGTAATGTTAGTGTAAGAGGCCTTTGGAAGTGGGCCTGAAGAATAAAGAATGCCAGGTTGAAGGAGTCGGCGCTGAAGAAAAGAAAACTGAACATATTGAATTTCAATTTCAGTGTCAAGACCGACGGCTCAGTTGAATCAATTAAAGTCACAGGTAAATTGGGATTTGTAGCCCCATTGTTTTTAGTTTCTACGCAATCGTTTTCTGTGGATTGTTTGTACGTGTGGGTATGTGTGCATCCCTAGGCCGTGGGCCCCCAAGCGCATCCCGCCCATGCATCACGATAGTCAGGACTAATCTCTAAACCGGCTAATCGTCCCTTGTAGATTTTCCCCGTTAGGTTAGATTTTCAATTTATGTGTGTTTGTTGTGCCAGCGGCTTTTTTAGTGCCTTTTGTAGTTAGAGGTACAGCCGCTGGCCATGGCCACGTGGTTCCGATGAACACGTGATGCCATGATAGGTGTAGCGAAGCTTTGCTCATTTAGGAATTCTAAACGTAGCCGAGATAGGAAGCTGTCCACTGGAAACGTGTGCATTAGGGGTCCTACAATTTTTCACTAATTCATGCAACACCTTCCAACCCGCTAACCGTCCCTATGTCATCAATATCGTCATCATCAATATTGTCATCAATAATATCTGTCATCAACTACGTCATCATCAATCATCATTTTATTACGTCATCAATGTCAATATTTTTATCAACATCATCATTTTATTAATTGTAATGAGTGGGAGGGATAAGGGGTCCCCGCGTAATGCATTGCCTGTTTGTGCACGTGCATCTTACAATAATGTGATACGATTGGTTTCTTATAGTTTCAGTCGTTTTTATAGTCTTGCTAATTTTTATAGTCAAAAAATGAAGAAAAAATCAGTAATGTTAGTGTAAGTGGCCTTGCCAGTGGCCTGAAGACTATAGCAAGCAAGAAAGGGATCTTGATTTGCAACTGGCGCAGCAATTTAGCAAAAAAGACACTATGTCATCCACTCTTCAAAAGCACCACATTGAGCCAAGCGTTATGCACGACTAAAGCAATATAAGAAGAAGACTTTCATTTAGGAGAAACAATTGCTTGGCCCAAGAGAAACTAAACAACACCCCACTCACTACTAGAGTCAATGGTACGCGGTTGAGAACTTGAAGAAGTCCTGGCCGGTCAGTTAAAAAAATCGATTGAGAAGAAACTATGCAACACTCACCACTGAAGTGATGAAAAGCCCCTGATATTAGGATGCTTCCCTACGTCTACTTGGTGGTGGGTACATGCTTAGGAAGAGGTATGAGTCATTATTGGTTTGGGTAGAAAATGTGGGTAGAAGTAGAGAGATTTGTTTAGCCGATGCTTGGGCAGACGTGTGGGTGGATGTTCTAATCATCCTACCTATGCTTTACTCAGAAGTACGAGTATAGATGCTTCGTATATGGATCAATGTTTTGGAAGACTTTGAGTGAAGTAAAAGTAGTAGTGATATTGAGTACTGGTTTGCTTTGCCTCTAACATCTTCACGGTTAGAGTGCATAGCGAGATCGTTTGTACTCAACCGCTGATCCCTGCGCTTCACTCAAACGTCGACCAAACATCCGCATCCATGCGCGGCCATCTATCCGTGCTTCTGGGTAAACGTATGGGCGGATGTTTTGGAACTTTTACTCATAACTTCTATCCGACCATTGGCCCAACACATCTTCTCGTACTTCTTCCATACTTCTGCGCACAATCGATGCTGATCCGTACTTTATCCCAACATGTACACTTGTAACCAAGCGTATGGGCGAATATTCTAAACATCTCTCCGTACTAAACATGCTCTGACAATGGAGAGTACATGGCAAATGCGATTCGGCCGGGTCTGATGACGAGAACGTCTTGGAATACGTTTTTGAAGTTCAACAAAAAGCTCAGCAGTACATAAAGCCCAGGAGAATGCCAGGCAATACTGAAAGCTCTTCAATTCGTCTGTGTAGAAGAAATCTCTGCAGACAGAGCAATCTTCTACTGAACAGTGTCCAGGAGAGAGACCCTGCAATGCATCGGAGAGTTCGACAAAATGACAGACATTACGGCGATTACAATACAGAAAAAGGCCAAGCCACAATGCCTGTCTACTGAAGCGAAGCTCAATAGAGTCTAATCAAGGAAGTCAAGATATGAATGACAGCAAACATCTCGAGTTGAAGGAGCCAGCCAGAGGACTATTCAAATGCTCTGGAGGTCAATTCATTCAAAAGAGAAGATACACACACGGTGAGGCCTTGTACCTTTATTCATATTCAAGCAGTAGCAATGGCTTTTTTTGTCGAGCCGCCGTGTATGGAAACGAAAAGAATGAGAGAAAACGCCGCAGGGGAAGAAGATGAAGACGAAATTATTAAACTGTTATTTATTTATTTATATGTTGTAAGTGTTTCGTGCATGCGCGCCAGCATGCTAACGCACTTTTTATTATTTAATTAAACCGTGCAAATTTTAAATAAATTATGTTAAACTAATCACGTGACTTTCCGGCTTCGCAATAGGCGGGACGAGCGTCCTGGGTCGTCCCTTGCTGCCGGAGGTGTCGTCCCTCCGGCGCGTCGCTGCTTCACTTGCTCTTGCGAGCAAGCGAAGCAGCGAGAGACTGAGACTGCAGTCCCCACAGCTAATGTGTGCTTGCACGGTCATCTGAAACGCGTGCAAGCACTGATGATGTAGGCATCGTTCTCCTGGGGAGACTACCATATGATAGCTCCGTCAGGAGATGCATGCCATGTGAGTTGGGCCTTTTTTCTGCTCCTGCCCAGGAGAGGTGGCAGTTTAGAAGTTATGGTCTCTTGCCACGGAGGCCTCTAAGCAGTTTAGGGGAATGCAACTTATTGATCAAGTTACAATTCCCCGGGTCTCTTGGACCTCCCGTCTTGCTGAGGACGTTGGGACCACGGTCAACCTCTTCGTCAGCTTCTTCTTCTTCAGTCCTGTCTACAAAGGAGAGATCAGAAAGTACGTAAACTATACAGTACTGTCCTATCTACCTGTATCATCTAAACTATAGTGCAGATACCGAGACCTCGATTATGAGCTTCCGGTATCATTTATATCAGAAAAGATAAGAAATAAAATACGCAAGAATGTTGTTGGAGATCGGAGAGGTTAACCAAAACTCACCAAAAACCATGACCTACAGCTCATGGTTTCTGTGAAGCTCTGTGGCATGTCACTCGTGGCGTTTTGTTACCTTGTCTTCCAATAAACATTGCCCCTACGTCCCTTTGCGCAGCCAGAAACCGGACTACTTAAAACTGAAGTTGCGCAGGTCTACTCCGGTGAAAGCACAAGCTGACGCCAGCGAGCAGAAACATCCCCCCGGTCTCCAAATTGCACTGCACATGCGCGCTTTGAAGAAATAACTTCCACTCCTTCGGTTCCTCGCGACCAGTCACAACGTCCGCCCCTGTCGCTCCGCCAATCTCAAAGACATTACACGCGTCGATGACGATATCACCGAAGCGTGCAGGTGAGAAGTCATGCAGTGGGCTGGCCAACACCTGAGCGGAGAAAGGATCTTAGGCGCTCTTCCTGTATACATATGGACCTCTCGTCCCGTCGAAACGCTCTTAGATCGTTCAAAGATCCCCGCCGTTAGCCCGAACGACTCTTTTAGACCGCTTCCGGGTGTTCTCCTTTTTTCCGCGTTCCTCCCACTTGAAAGGCTTTCCTCGTTTTCTTGATTTTTTTCTCTCTCTCTCGCTAGTTCTCGTTTTTCTCGTCGTTTTCGTCGAGACGACGACGTCGTGTCACGACGCCGATTTTCGTTGCGACAACGGACGCTGCGTCAATCGCGCGTGGATTTGCAACGAGTTCGACGATTGCGGCGATCTTTCGGACGAGCGCAACTGCTCGACGACGAACGAGAGGCGAATCGATGCCGTTTCGCCGAGTCCTGGCGCGACGGAGGCCTGCGAGCCGTTTCGCTTCTCGTGTGAGAACGGAAGATGCGTGGGAAAAGAGAAACGCTGCGATGGCGTGGACGATTGCGGGGATTTCTCGGACGAGCGACGCTGCGAGACTGAGGGCGCAACGACGCATGCCCCGCAGACTCCTACGCGCGGGAAACCCACCACGGGTTCGGCTACGACGCGCGCGAAACTCGCGAGCACAACCGCGCCGACGGCACGACGCGTCCCGACTACCTCGACTCCTACGACACGTGCACCGTGTCGCTTCTATCACTTCCGCTGCAACGATGGCCAATGCATTAAACGATCTCGGCGCTGTAACGGCGTGAAAAATTGCGCAGATTCATCCGACGAAGAAAACTGTCCGGTGACGATGGAGAGAACTCCTCCGCCTACTGTACTCAATCTTTTTACGACGCCACTACCGAACGGAAGCTGCGCGTATACTCAATTCATGTGCGACGGCGGTCGATGTCTCGAAGGCGACTATCGCTGCAACGGCGTCTACGACTGCTCGGACCGTTCGGACGAGCAGAATTGTCCGGTTCGCTGCTACGACGGCAAGTTCCCGTGCAAGAACGCCAACTGCATCGATAGCTCTCAGGTCTGCAACGGCTACGACAACTGCGGCGACAATTCGGACGAGGAGAACTGTCCGACGAGCGCGCCGTGTGACTGGAACGAATTTCGATGCGCCAATGGACGGTGCATTGACAACGATTGGCATTGCGACGGTGAAAACGACTGCGGCGACGATTCAGACGAGCTCTACTGTCCCTGCAACTCGGACCAAATTCGATGCGGGAACGGAAGATGTATGTTCAGCTGGGTCGTTTGCAACGGCTTCAACGACTGCGGGGACTGGTCCGACGAGGAGAACTGCACGTCTTGCTCCGGGTTTCGATGCGAGAACGGAAGATGCGTCACCACGTGGGATACTTGCAACGGCAACGACGACTGTGGCGACTATTCAGACGAGACTAACTGCAGTACGGTCGCGGCGTTCACGACGAGCTTGCCAACGACGACGAGCCCGGTGCCATGTCCCGACTATGATCAGTTTCGATGCGCGAATGGCCGCTGCATTGCCCAGGTGGAGCGCTGCAACGGATACGACGACTGTTGGGACTATTCGGACGAGCGCAATTGTCCGACTACGGCGTCCACCGGCTGCGCCGACTATCAATTTCAATGCGACAACGGAAAATGCATTCCTCGCGATTGGCGCTGCGACGGCAGCGACGACTGCGGCGACGATTCGGATGAGGAGAACTGCGACGTTATCACCGCGGCGCCGACCGTGGCCGCGTGTGAATACGGCGAGTTTCATTGCGCGAACGGTCGATGCATCAACGGGGGTTGGCATTGCGACGGCGCCGACGACTGCGGCGATAATTCGGACGAGGAGAACTGTGCCACCTGTTCTTATAACCAATTTCAATGTACTAACGGACTCTGCATCGAGAAGAATTGGCGTTGTGACGGTGGCAACGACTGTGGCGATAACTCGGACGAGAACTGTCAGTGCATCGACGACTACGGCGACGACAAATTTCGATGCGCCAACGGAGTTTGCGTCGACCGGTGGGATCATTGCAACGGTTACGATGACTGCAGTGACGCGTCGGACGAGTGGGGATGCGACGGGACAACGGAGCCGGTGCCCACTACGCCCTATAGTCGTTGCTATGGGTTTGATCAATTTCAGTGTCGTAACGGTCGATGTGTTTCGAACTATGAACGCTGCAACGGCGTAAACAACTGCTGGGACGATTCGGACGAGGAGGGGTGCCCCACGACGTCGGCTACGTGCTTGTCCTATCAATTCACGTGTGATAGCGGACAGTGCGTTTCGCAGTCGGATCACTGTGACGGCGATTCCGACTGTTGGGACGATTCGGACGAGAGAGATTGCGGTGCCGTATTCGAGTGCAGAGATGATCAGTTCCAATGCGCCGACTCTGAATGCGTGTTGAGATCGGATCGTTGCGATGGTGTCGACGACTGCTCGGACGGATCGGACGAGGTGAGATGCCAACTATGCTACGACTACGAGGACTCGTTTCGTTGCGATAACGGACGGTGCATCGAGTCGACTTACGTCTGCGACGGCGACAACAATTGCGGCGACTATTCGGACGAGCGAAACTGCGCCACAGGCACAGGCAAGATTAAATAAATATAATAAGGAAATAGATGATTTCGCGCTACCCGGTGAAATAGTTTTATCTGGCCTGAGTTTGAATTGAAAAAGTACGGTCGATGACCTTTTCTCAATTCAAACCTAGAGCCAAAGGATATGCATGTGAACGCGCATACATGTACGTATGTACGTGCACATGAATAGTATAAACAGAAACGATCCTTTTGCGCACAGTAAACGCCTCTCTGTGGCGATAGACAGATTCACAATTTCTCCTAGGGGGTTTGTCTACTACAGCTATAATCGCCATTGCGAGCGGTTCAAGTGTCTTCGGTATTATTCTGCTCACCATTATGATCACAATGTGCGCTCGATCAAAGAAACGACGCTTCCGTCCCAGCAATCCCTACAGCGTTCTACCGCCGGCCTACACACCGCGAGAGCCCACCACCGTTTCTCTACAACCGTCCGTGATGCCGCTGCCCGGCAATCGCGCGCCGCCGAGGTACACCGAGCTGCCTCAGATTGCCGCGGTGCACGCGGAAGTGGCAGTGCAGCCGAACGAAGGCGAGAGTGCCGCGGAGGCGCATCTTCAACGTCGTGCTGCTGCTGACAACGTCGAGAATGATCTGCAGCAGGTTGCTTAGCGTGGCTCTGCTTCGACGTACGACGCCGCGTGAACAGACGAACGTCTTATTGCGTTATGCTGTTTGCTTTAGTTAGCTGGTTTGAAGAGAGAGCTAGAGGAGGGGTTTCGTGCTGTGCTGTGTTTTTGTCTGTTTTATGTATATTATTTATTATTATTGCATGTGTTCGTCAATACATGCACGATTTACGTTGTGGGTCCCACAACGTCAATTGACATTCTGGTGGCTGGCTGAAGACCTATTGGGCCATTAAAAATTAGCAGCCAAAGGCCCTGGCCAAAGGGGGTCAGTGATCGTAGCGTGCGTTTCGTCACGAGCGGATCTGAAACCATCGTACGTAGACACATTTTTGAGTCAGGCGTGGCACTGTATTGTATTCGCGTCTTGTCGCGTCGTCTCGCTAATCGTTATGAAACACGCAGGTATGTCTATGTGCCCAAAGCGATGGCGTGCTCTTGACCTCCGCTCAGAAATTTCACTTCCACAATCGCATAAAGAAGAGTTTGTGAAATCTCAAGCCTCAAAATCATAGATCCTCATCTATGATTAGAACAATTGTCGAGTTCTCCGAGAGCTACGACTAATAGTAAACGAGCCTCGACTGAGAGGGGAGGGGGCTGCATGACGTCGACCACGGATACTAGAGTATGGATTCTAGTATCCGTGCGTCAACCCACCACATATAGATATCTCAATAGAGATATCTCGTTAGTGCTATTAGGACAGCTTCCCTTCAAAGCGGTATCTTTCGAATGCGAGTAGTCGACTTTCCGGGCCACTCTGTTAGATCTTGTGGCTGTCGACGAATTAATTATCACAACTCTCCGTATAGGCCTTATCTTGCTCGTTTTGTCGTCTCTGCTCGTGCGCTCAATGCACGCCGCGCGAACTCTATCGACGTGCACGGGTCGCCGCGAGTTTCAGTGCCTCGATGGACAGTGCATTTCTCGACGTTATCGTTGCGACGGAAAGTTCGACTGCGACGATGGCTCAGACGAAAAAATTGGCTGCAAACGAAGAAGAAGAAGAAGACGTTCCGGCTGCTCTTCCGTTGAATACCAATGCGCAAATGGACGATGCGTTCCGTCAGACTACGTGTGCGACGGCGACGACGACTGCTTTGACTTCTCCGACGAATCGGCGTGCTCGACGTCTCCTACGACGAGGTGGATAGCGGACACAACGACGCCGACAACGTTTCCTACGACGATGACGCCGACTTCGACGCCACCGCCTTGCGCACATGGCGACTTTCGGTGTGCAAATAGCGGACGATGCATTTCGAGATTGTTGGTGTGCAACGGCCGGGACGACTGCGGGAACCTTTCCGACGAATCGGCGTGTTCGACATTTTGTCGCCGCCGCTGGCCCCTCTATGCTCGGTGTACAACGACCGAAGAATGCATTATTTGGGAGAAAGTTTGCGACGGACACGCCGACTGCAGCGACTCTTCCGACGAATTGGCGTGTTCGACATCGTCGTCGTCGCCATCTCCAACGCCGACGAATTCTTGTC
Source organism: Oscarella lobularis (assembly GCF_947507565.1). Lineage (NCBI taxonomy): Eukaryota > Metazoa > Porifera > Homoscleromorpha > Homosclerophorida > Oscarellidae > Oscarella > Oscarella lobularis. The sequence goes on from NC_089183.1 coordinate 568,381, forward strand.
CGTCTCACCTTTTTCAGTGTGGAAATGGACAATGCGTCTTCCGATCAGACGTTTGCAACCACGCAAACGACTGCGGTGACAACTCTGACGAATTCCACTGTCCCACTACCATGTATCCTACATATATATTGTATACCGAGGATTACGATTGGGGCTTTCCATTTGAATGCGACGATGGATACTCAATTCCGCGATGGGAGCGATGCGACGGCAGTTATGACTGCTTTGATCATTCTGACGAACGCCACTGCCTTATTACTCCCACGCCCGGGCTTCAAGATCGTAAGAAAGAAGTCTCTCTCTTAGAAAACAATGAATTGTCGGTCGGGGCGACGATTGGTATAGCGTTCTCTGTCGGATTCCTTGCCTTTCTCGTCATTGGCGGCACGATGATCGTGCTGCACGTTCGAGCGAAAAGGAAGCGACGAATGCGACGTGCGACCGCGCCGGCTCAAGCATCTCGAGTCGTCTATGCGCCCTCGCACGTAATGAATCCGGTTCAAATTCGTTCAAATAGAAGTCGGAACGTTGCTCGGCATATCGATCGTGCAAGCGACTTGCACGATCCTCCTCCGAGCTACAGAGAAGTAATGCAGATGCCACCGGCGGAACCTCGTCGCAGTGGAGAGGACGCAGAGGAGCTGGGAACAGCGAACGTATAGCAGCAGCAGAACGATCGCTATGAGTCTTATACGCGCGTGTACGTCTTTTCTAGACTAGAGGCCTTGTGCTGCTGAATAGATAAATTTAATATAATGCTATTAGCCCGTCTTATTGCGTTAATGTGGAGTTTAGCCAATGGTAAACGTATTTGATGACGCACGAGGGGCGTGGCGCGGGTAGGCACTTAGGTAAACATAAGCACGCGAGGGCCCTCATTCGCGCCTTCTCCGCTCGAGCGTCGCAATTGCCTCCGCAGGTGTACCGTCGTCAACATAAAGGTAATCACGTGGGAGCATGTGACATAAAGAGGTCTAACCTAATTAAACCTCTCTAGTCACCTTGGCCGTTATATCTCTGGCCGTGGCATAGGCGAAGGGTTTGGCGCCTCCAGACTAGCCTGTCCCAGCTAACGAAGTTGAGCCTGAGGCCTAGCTGGGTCCGAGGTTACATTTGCCTCTTCTGTTCCGCCGACGGTGCGTCGCCTCGTGCTGTGAAACGGCCATGAATCACGCAGCAGGTATAGTATGTATAGTAGGGCACGCCGCTTTCGGATCGAATATATATACAGCTAGCCTAGCTGTACGCACGCTCGATCGCGTCGGGCAAGAAAGACGACTATTATCTAAGGCCGCTCACGCTCATGCACTTGGTCGATATATAGGGCGGGGCTTTCGTGGAGTGAGTGGCACCCGAAAAAGACCATCGCGCTGCATGTCATGACTAAGTTCTATAGCCGTTTTAGTTATTAGAAGATTAGCTTTTTCGAGGGAGAGGTTGTGCCTACAGCGAGTCAAATCGCCACAAAAGGAGAAAGGAGGCCCCGATTTTCGGTTCTTTGCCAGACCTCGTTTCGTACAGTCGCTGAACTACTCTTTTAGTAAATTAGCATATTAGTTTTAGTTTCGCTTGAACGGGTGTTAGTTCGGCAAGGCCTAAACTTACAGGCGACCACGCCTATTAGTACGTTGTTGTACTGGTTGTACTGTAGTCGCTCCCAGCCCCTCCCCCTCCGTTAATATCACTACAGTACGGGGAGCGGAGGGGGAGGGGCTTGGAACGAGACTCCGACTACAGTAGGCGCGTAGGTGGGCGAATGCTGTTAGCTAATGCTGTTATGTTTTTGCCACACACTGACGCGCGCTCTTGCTACCGTGAATATGCCCTATACAATACTAAATAATTTAATTAAAGTTTCGTAGGTCTTACCTTGCTTGCTATCTCTCTGCTGATACACATGGTGCAACTTGGAGTCGCGAAACAAAGTCTATCTACATGCACGCGTCGCGGCGATTTTCAATGTCTCAATAGACAGTGCATTTCTCGACGTTATCATTGCGACGGAAACTTTGACTGCGACGATGGCTCAGATGAAAACATCGGTTGCGAACAAAAAAGAAAACGTTCCAGCTGCCAATCCTACCAATACCAGTGTGCAAATGGACAATGCATTTTATCAGTTTTCAGGTGCGACGGTGACAACGACTGTGGCGATTTATCAGACGAACAAGAATGTTCCAGCTACTGCCTCCAAGATTCGTCACGATTTTTGTGCAAAAACAACCAACGTTGCATTTTTCAGCACTACCGCTGCGACGGCGAAGACGACTGCGGCGATTCATCGGACGAACGAAACTGTACCAGCTACTGCCGCCAAGATTCGTCACGCTTTTGGTGCAACAAAACCGGCCGTTGTATTCCTCAACGATACCGCTGCAACGGTGACGACGACTGTGGCGATTTAGCCGATGAACAGGACTGTTCTAGCTACTGCCTCCGAAAAGGGTTAGGGTTTTGGTGCGAAAATAGCCTTTGTATTTCTAAAAGCCTTCGTTGTGACGGTGACAACAACTGCGGCGATTCTTCAGACGAAAACAACTGCGGTAGGATAGTAATAATGCGAATCATACCCTAACTCCGCGAGGAACGTGATAGCAGCGAGGAAACCTTTCCAGTAGTTTTGCGCCTCTTGTAACAACGCGTGCGTTCCTTATCTAACAAAAGTAGTAATGAAGAATACAATCTAATAAGAATTAAAAGTATAGGTATAATAATACCCACCCTCTCTCTCTCTCTATCTATCTATCTATATATCTATCTATATCTATATCTATATCTATATCTATATCTATACATATACATATATATATGCTGAAATCGAAGTTAATCTACCGATTCCATTTTAGACATAACGACAATTTCCGTTCTAACAACTGCAGTGATCGTTTTAATGCCTATTATTATTCTTTCAACTGTAATTTGGTGCAAAAAACGTTTCACCTTTGACTGCACCTGCAAACGTCATAAGACAGAAAGGCTATTGCCCTTCACAGAGAATGAAAAGCAAACGTGCTCGAACGAGCTTTGGGATTCTGAAATCATTGCGGAAATCGGTAACTTGGGCATTTGTCCTACACGTCTAACAGTAGAGAAGGACATTGGAGAAGGTTCATTGACTAAATGATCTATTTGAGAGATGCTCATGTACCTATTTGTAGGTAATTTCGGAAGAGTCTACAAATGTCTTTTAAACAGAAGCACTGCTGTTGCCGCAAAATCAGCTAAATCAGGTCATAGACTCATTTGAATATGAATACAAAATGCCATTAAGCAATGTAGGAGTGAACACGCGTGACTTCATATTTGAAGCCCTTCGAATGAAATGCCTTAGTCATCAAAATGTTTTGGCGTTAATCGGCATTTGCTGGTCCCCCAATCCTGAACATGAGCAATACTACAGACCTTTGATAGTGCTTCCGTACATGGTTTTAGGAGACTTGAGAACATATTTGCGCAAGGAACAATCACGCTATGATCTCAGTTCACCAGCTGAGAATGACGAAGACGTGACTATGTCCCGTGACGTAACTTTTGTTATTTATATTTTGTTTAATTCGACGATCGTTTTTTTAGCTTTTCAGACTCATTCAATTTGGATATCAAATTGCAAAAGGCATGGAATATTTGTCAGGGAAAATGATACTACATCGAGATTTGGCAGCGCGGAATTGCATGTATTGATCGACGTCTCAATCGTTCTACTTATAATTCACTGAGTGAATGGCTTTAGGGTAGACTGGGATTTCACTGTCAAAATATCCGATTTTGGATTAGCTCGAGCATTGGAAAAAGACAAGGACTACTACCGGATTACACCAGGCAAAGTTGGACTTCCGATTCGTTGGGTTGCTCTCGAAGGTTTAACAGAAGGAATATTCACAACAAAAAGTGACGTGGTGAGTCAGTCGTAGAGCGCAAACAAGACCTAGTGTAGCAACTTCGTGTCTCTGCCTGCAGTGGTCGTATGGCATTACGTTGTGGGAAGTGATGACAATGGGAACGAGTCCATATCCTGGTGTTGCCGTGGTTAGCCTTCTTCCGCTCCTTCAGGAGGGAATGCGACTCAGCCAACCTAAGCATTGCCCTGATCAAATGTACAGTACTAACGATCATTGATACCACACTGTTGCTTCAAGCAGTTACTTGTTTTCTAATGTAGGTTCAAAATAATAGCTGACTGCTGGTTGGAAAACCCGGAAAAACGACCGTCGTTTCAGGTATTGGTCAACGAAATCAGTGAGTTCATGTTGGCAAGCAAAGCAGAAGAATACAAAAAAGTTTAGCAGCCTACAGTGACTTTTGAACTTACTTACCTCCAAACTATTACTCACTGTCAGTCAAAGTGGTGCTCTCTGATGCTTAGTTGTGGTTTCATTCGTGTTGGCATCTTCTTCATAGCTAGAAACCTTGTGCTGCTGTACCTTGAATAAAATTAGACCTACAAAAGAATGGCTTCAGACGATTCAGGATTGACCCGGCTTCTCCACGGATTCGCTGTACACTAGACGATCGTCCGCGAAGGCAAGCTACAGTAGCAAAGTCAAGAGGAGTGATGGCGCTTTCTTTAGTGTTGATACGTTGAGTGAAGAAGAGTCGCGAGTCGCTTCTTTGTAGGGAACTCGATCTGTGTACCCTGCATGGGGCCCCGGTTTACCGTAAGTTCGCCGTTTCGCTATGGAATCCGCTCCATCGTCGCAATGACTATTCCCCTTCCGGCGAGGTCGAGGTCGCGATTGGTGAACAGTTTGATCGAAAGCGAGTTTGACTCGAGCGAATATCTTAGCGGGGACGACTTAGCTCTCGTCTCGCCTTCTTTCTCGTTCGTACATCTTCCGACAACGCTCCTATGTTGAATCTTCGAGAGCGCGACTTCAAGACTGGTCAGAAAAGGCACGAATCTCGGTCGGAATCGCGGAGATCGAATAACTGCCGGGAATTCCACAAGAGCGCGTGAAAAGGACCCTACATGAATCGATAGATCGAAAGAAAATCGTTCATCGTACTGCGAATGAGATACAGATACTGTAACATCATCCGCTAATTAAGATTCGCTCGAGTCAAACTCGCCTTCGATCAAACTGTCACATATCTAGTCTGGAGGCCAGACCCTTCGCACCCTAACCCTTCCTCCCCCTAGCGAAGGGTCTGGCCTCCAGACTATCACATATCATGATTAATCTAGCGGCAGATCAACTATAAGCAAAATAAAGCAATTACGGACATAACGAAAAAATACTACCAAATACGGAGATATAATATAAAGAAACAGAGAGAGACAGAGTCTAAGTCTCAAAAACGTCAGAAAAGCAAGTTTTTATCACGCTCTCAACGCTTCTAGCAACTTGTAAAGAGACTTGGATAGGTTGGCGTCCATGAGAAGTTCATTGCTTAGCTAGAAAAAGAAGAAAAGCACCGCGAAAATTAAGATTTCATAGAGCCTACAATGAGTGCTAAGTCCCTCTCTTATACATGTATACCTGACTATGATACTTCAACACGTAGGTCGACAGCTGATACAAAGCGGTGTCGCGATGGAATTCATTACCATGCAACTATAGACAAAGAACGTGCATGGAATTCCGTACGAAAAAAATTAAACAATCTTACGTGGGAAATTCTCGCCATTTCGCGTTTCATATCGGCTTCGGTCAACTTTCTCTGGTCTTTTATCTTGGCGTAGTAGCGCTGCACCCGTTGCTGGTATTTTTGAACTTCTTTGTTGTACAGCAACTTGCTAGTGGGAGACTCCTTTATGCAGATAAGCACAAAGAGATATATGGAGAGACTCTTTTCTTATTGCATGAGACCTTTGAAAGTTTGTGTTCTGAAACCGAGCATCCGTCCATGAAAGTTGACGCGATGATATTGAGAAAAGAATCGACGGAAACCGATTTGTGAACGTCGAAAACGAATTCGGGATTCTTAGTGACGTTCATCCAAAATCGAAGCGGAACGCTGTTGTTTTTCCACGTGTGAAGAACATCCGGATCGCTGATGTTAAGCGCTTCCGCTAGCGAGTCGAGAAAATCGTAGAGATACTTGAGAGCGAAGGGAACCTTTGCCACAGCGTACATCGAATCGAAAACATCGTCGACAAACTTTTGAACAATTCGCTGCGCGGAGAAAAAAATAAGAAATAGAACGAGGGGGAAAGGGGATTCTATTCTATATAGAACCTTTGTCGAAAGCATGCGAGCTAGATCGATTTCTGAGACCCTTTCCTGGTGTTCTCGCGTCGTCGTGTCAACCTGTTTTGTCTAAGGGAAGACTCAATAAGAAAAATACTCATGTGCGCTATCTATAATAGACACTAATAAGGAGAAACTGATATGCGTTTCTCCTATACATATGTAGTAAGAAAAAACTGATGTCCACCTCTTCACCTCTCTAATAAGATAAAAAATGACGTGCGCTTATCTATCCGTCTAATAAACTGATGTGGGCCTCTTTATATAGACTCTAATTAGAATAAAACTGATGTGCGATTCTAATAAGAAATAAAAACTAATGTTTGTCTATCTATCTAGATTCTAATAAGAAAAAAACTGATGTGGGCTTCTCTCTATCTAAAAGAACAACAATGTGATGTGCGTTTCTCACCATCTAGCTAGACTCTAAAAAAACTGATGTGGGCTTCTCTTTCTATATATAGACTCTAATGAGAATAAAACTGATGGATGCGTTTCTCTCTATCTAGACTCTACTAAGAAAAAAGTGATGTGCGCTTATCTCTGTACCAAGTGCCAGACTCTGGGGCCTGATTCGTCTTCAAGTGTCGCGATGGATTGCGTGGGACTTGCGACGATCATCTGCGTGTGATCGACGACTTTTCCGTCGTCGCGAGGAACGAGAGTCAACGTCGTCCCATCAGTAATCTAAATCGTCAAAAATCAAAAAATAGAATTTTTTGAAATTTTTTACATTGTAGTGAGCGAGCGTGTTCACTCGCTTCCATCCCGATTCAACGCGCGTTGAATTGTCTTCGTCGCGAAGATGAAGAACATTTCGACTCGATTGTGAGGAGCCTTCGCTTTGGGAAACGACGTCTAAAGGGAAAAAAGTCCCCCACAAGTCGCCCAATAAAGAGATGGAGTCTTACTCAAGTCAACTTCGTGGAGAGCTGGACGCGATGAAACTCCCGTTGTCTAAGAAAGATCATGTATGTATGAAGTCTCTACGTAACGTAACGTCTGTGATGTCACAAAGGCAAGTGACAAATCAAGAGACGTTACGTTAGGCTGCGTCACTACTATTACCTTGTAGACGGCATCTAAGCATTTCTCCTTCGCCTGGCTAATTGTGTCAACGTCTAGAAGACGAACATGAACGGGAGTCGTTTGTCCTTCGACTAGAACCGAGCAGCGTCGTTGCTATGACGAAGAAATACGGTAGAAGAATTTCAGCTGAACATAATTCGATTATTACCTGGTAATCAATCTGCTGACGTAGCAATTTCTCTTCACTCAACGCGTATCTCGACTCTCCAGTAATCGCGTCAACTGGCCCCTTATCAATCTGATTCTTCACAGCAAGATAAAGAGTATAGAGAGGAGATCCAACCACTTCCTACGAGAAAAACCCCTAAATTATCCAAAAAATCGTTTCCTCTTTCTTACCTCTAAATATTGATGAAGACAGACGCTCAACCAATTGGTGAGAAGCCTCTCGGCGACTGTTTCCGTGCGCAGAAGAAGAAGCTCAGGCTTCGAGCTCCCAACACCACTTCGAATCAAATCAGAAAGAAGCATTTTGAGAATTTCCGTCGCATAATCCATCTGATTCTGATAGACAACCATAAGAAGAGAAGCCACTTCATCCCTAAAAACACATATACAAAAAAATTGATTTTCGTTCTCTCCCAATTCACACTGGCGACGTAACGTTAACGTTACGTAACTTCCATATATGGTCAGCGAGAGTGATGCCACAAAGGCAAGCATCCAATCAAGAGAAGATTCAAGATTTCTCCCTCTCCCTCTCCCTTTCCCTCTCTCACCTGTCTCGCATCGTAAACGTGCCCTCGCTTTCCATCGTATGAATCATTTTAGCGAGAAACGTCTTATTTCCGAGTAGACCTCGAAACATATCCATGGCCGTAACCAATCGTTCCGCCGCCGCTGGCTCCATATTATTGAGTCGATCTTGAAGCGGATAGAGAACGTCGTGATCGGCGGTGTTGGAAAAAAAAACGCGGAAAGAGAAATCGCGAAATTTCAGCAAGGGAACGTATGTCGTCAGCGAAGCGGCGTCTTCGTAGATGACGTCTAAATCGGTTTGCAACTCGGCAAAACCTCGATAAATATAATAATAATTAAATTTTCTATTATTGTTTGTTAATTTAAAACCTTGTTTGCATTCTTTGGCCATGCCCGCTTCCATTCGGTCCATCTCAATGAGAAGAGACGATACGTTTTTCTTTTTTTCGACGCGTCTCTTCTGGGAGAAATAAATGAAGAGAATAATTATGACTGCGGTGATTGCAGTGACTCCGGCAACAATTCCAGCAATTAGACCCACGAGAACGATGCCTGCGCTCTCACTAATCGTAGCCCGTCCACCAGTTGTGTTATATCTACCGATTGAAATCTGAAAAACGGGGCCAATTAGACGATTTTTTGAGTTCTTAGTCTGCTGACCATTATGGGAAGATCTTTGCCTACTGGTTCGTCAGAAAGTGCGGAAGGAGTACACGTGAGTTCCTTTAATCTTTTCTTATATTTGAAGGCGAAAAAAGAGAAAGGGAACTTACCGTGCCTGCAATAGCTGATATAATACAGACTGCAACGGAACCGAATTTGATTTTAATCGCATTTTGGAGATCTTTCAAAACGAGGAGGTTTGTTCCCTAAAAAAATTATAATCAAAAAAGTTTTTCTGTCTTTTTTCTTACAAAAATCGTTAACGGATGTTCAACAGTGACGCCAATGTTGTTACCGGAAATATTAAATTCCTTTTCGGCGATAATCTTAAATGCGTTCAAAAGCGTCAGATTTTCGTGCGAAACGTCGTCCATTTCGAACGAGACGCTCCATCTGCCGCCAAAACTGCCAACTGGAACGTTCGGTTGAAAGCATATCATGCTTTCGGCCCGCGTAGGCTTTCGACAATCCTTTTAATTAATAAGGGGGATCGTCTTATAGGGAAGTTCTATACGAAAATCTCGGCCTACTGCTCTATAGGAGGAAGGGCTGTCATGTCGAGAAAATAAGACAGCAGGCGCTTGGATGGAATTCAAATTGGTTCCTTCTACAGTCAACTCAATTCCTCCCCTAGTGACGTGACGACCTCTATATAAAGTCCTATATAATGTGTGAACTCTTACTTTGCTAGTCCTATAGACGGTGTAATTGCTGTCACCGTTGGATTGGGGGTGAATTGAAAGAGAGAGGAGCTAGCGTCTTGCAGCTGAGCGTTGTCTATAGACAGGGAAAGGGGTCCACTTGTTGCCGTTGGTGATGCGCCTAGTGTGCAGTCAACAGCGGAAAGAGTTCGGCTTCCTAACGAGCAAATGACGCCATTTATGCGAATTGACATCATCGAGCCAATGTGTAGATTTTCGCCCTTAATTTCAATTCGAGTCCCACCGGCTTTGGGACCGAGACGAGGTTCAAAACTAGAAACAGACGAAACCTAAAAGAAGAAGAAAATGGCACAAAAAAAGAAGAATCCGCGACAATTTAAAATACCAAATAATTAAAGTCTTGTGAAAACTGGTAATCGCGTCTGTTCACTTGAACAACAACGGGGCCCGTCTTAGGACTCAAAGGCGGAGAATCAGCCACAGGAGAAGTCGTACAAACAATACTAAGATAGGAGATATTTAATAGGGCTTATATCCCGCCCGTCGCGAGGGTAACGGACCTTCGTCCTGGTGTATACGTAGCCGCAGAAAAAGAGCACATTCTACCCGCTACAGTCACCCCATTGATGTCCGATATATCTATCCCAATATCAGCGCCCTTGATCGTCACATTCGTGCCTCCCTCCACGGGACCGTTGATAGGGAAAACCTAGCCCAAAGTGCGACTGTGCAAAAGCGACTTCCATTGCATCAATACCTCCCGAATGTCCGGCTCAGGACAACTGCCTGCGGTCGTCGTAAAAATCGCCGCGCATCCCGCGCGAACGGAGCACTTGTTCTCGCACCAGCCGCATTCGTATTTGCGTTCGGATGCGAGACAATCGCTGCACGAAACCGCCATTTTATCGCACTTGTATAAATTCACTGTGGGGCCGGGGCCAGAAAGAAAAGTTTGGGGGAAATTGGATTTTTTTCATCGTGACTAGTCTACATTGCGCCGAATCTTTGTTTTCCAACACTTTGCCTCTCCACGTCACTTCAAGCGTCGCCTCTTTCGTTGGATTATCATCAGTATAAGTATACTGTATGAACAAAATCATCGTATCTCTTTAATTAAGGTAGACAACTGCTCAATGTCTCACAGCTGTCGCCAAACACGAGACGTTCTTTGAGGATATCCACGTTGCATCTACGTTCGCATCTGATTGACCTGGGACTCTCACCTGGCATTGGTACTTATCCCCCTGAGAATGAAAGCATTTCTAAGACGACTATGGCCTTTTCTCCCTCCTCAACGAACCTGAGACGGGTTTGGCCGAGGAAAGTTCTTTCCAGCAATGCTAAAATCCCACGATGTTATGCCAACAGGCCAATTGTACGTGCCTTGAATCAGTTGAGGACAAGAGTCACTAGACCCCTATAGAAAAGAAGCCATGGGCCTCAATTCGAAATAGAGTCGTTTCTCTTACTTGAAGCCAGTCTGTACGCGATCCACATTGACCACTAGAGCTGGTACACCGATTGGAAAAGGTGCACCAGCCACAGGGAAGCGTAGAGTCGGTGCACTCAAAGCAACTAGCGCGAGTAAGTCAAAATATAAGGGAAGGAGACTTTGGTTTCGTACTTGGAATAAGAGGAGCAATCGTAGAGTTGGAATTTATCTGAACTCGTAGCAATAATGTCGCCAGTTGTGGCTGATCGTATCGAAATAGGATTTTGAACCTCATCTACATAAATTTCTCTACTAGAGGTGCGTGTATGTATTTGTGCGTGTCTTCTTACGTTGTCCCTGCAAACCGCTTGTAAGAGTGGGAGTTGAACACGCGAAACCTTCTTGTCCAACCGTTATTCTAGTCGCAACGGTTTCTGCTCCAGTTCCAAACACGCATCTATACGCTCCCACATTGGGAACGTTCTCTATATTGACCGTAACCTGAAGAAGAAGAAAAGACGACGTCTAGACTAGACTCTAATAGCGGTTTCGTTTCTCACCTGAATTGTTCCCGCTACAGAAGCCTGTTTTGGACTAATGCTGACAAGATTGATACAGTCTGATGCGTTTTGTATCCACCTAACAGGATTGCTAGCTGCCTCACAAACAGACGCATCAGACAGAGTGCATCTAGTCATCGCAAAGAGAGTGTATACGTGTAGATGTGAGCGTACTAATTGATAGTCCTTACTTGTTCTCTAATACGCAGTGGCCACAGTAGGGATCAACAGGTGTGAGACATGTAGAGCAAGTAGTCAGTGTATCACACTCTTGTGCAGGAATCTTGGTCAACTGAAGATGGGAATTAGAAGAGACAGAAAGGCGTCATAGAATGTCTTACGTTGTATTGTGATAGAGCGTAGATAGACGATTGATCTGAGCTCCATTCCAGACTGATAATCCTATTGGAAGTGCCCGTGAGCAGAGTCCCTATTAGTTGAGACGACGTGCTTGTAAGGACATTGATCTAAATAAAAAGTGACATTAATTAAGCAAGCCTGTATGTAAGCCTGAGATTTACTTTGTCGACGGTGCCGTCACCCTTGCCGGCAAAGGCGACTGTGTCACGAACATTGACGTTAGTAAAAGCAACTGCCGTAAGTGCGGCGGACGGCGACGCGGCAATTTCGTAAAAAGCGCTACTGACTATTGGATTATTTGAAGGTACTTCGAGACTGATGTCAATTATGGAAGGGCTGCAACCAGTACCATCCCAAAGGGTTTTCTAAAAGCAAACAAGGTAAGCCGATTATTTTTTCTTTCTTTCTTTCTTTCTTTCAATCTTACCAGCGTATTAGTACACGGCTTTAGTGAATCCCTTAAAAAACCGCGAGAGCCAGATATTCCATTCCTACAATTTTCCAACGCTTGCTTATATCTAGAGTCAATTTGAGCAAGTGAAATGACGCAGAGCGCACTAGCACCCGTCCCATCACTCTGCTCATTGAAGACACCCATTAGAACGTCACCATTTCCAACATTCTGCGCCAATGAACTGCCCACTTCGCCAACGTACATTGAGTGCAAATATTTATACGTTTTGCTGCTTCCTTTGCATTCAACATAAGCCTCAAGGTAAGCATTGAGCGTACCTCTTTCTATGCCTTTGTCATTGCGACAAATGCGCGCAATCAACGTTCCTACACTAGGATCAATAGCAACAAAGTAAACAAATTCGCCACTTTGAAAACCACTTATAATATCGAAAGGAAAATCCAGCGGAAAATTAAAGTAGTCCGTAACTGGTTGAAGCAGATCATTAAAACTCATGCCTCTCACACTGATTTCACTTGGCTTTACAGAAGACAGGCCTGAAGAGTGCGTGACAAGAAACAGAGCTGGACGGCCAAGATAATCATAGGATATGACTCCCGCTGAATTCGAGGCCTCGTCGCGCGTAACAATGATCATTGACACAAAAGGAAGGCGTGATGCCTTCTGGATCTGTTCATCACTTATAGAAATCCTACTAACATTTGATGCGGAGCGGATATTGCACGTGCCAGCTTGTAAATTTCCACATGATAATATGGAGTCCCCACTTCCATTGAGAAGGAGAATTTGATTGAAATTCGACAGAATCTCCGGGAAAGTGTTTTCAAAGCACGACGGTCCGTTAGACCAATCATTTGGAAAGCATCCCTTGTTATCTTTCAGAGGCCCCGTTTTCGCAATATGACTCGTTTGAAGTGGAGAGGGAGTGAATTGGAAAATTGCATCCTTTCCCGCTACGTAGATATTCCCCGTCGACGAATCGACGATCATACGACGAAGTGGCGTATTCGACGAAGGCGCCGACCACGTGGGATGCGTAGCCCGGACGCTTGCGAGAGAAATCGAGAAGAGCAAGATGATCCCTATAGGGGGTCCCTGCAAGAGAGGGCCAGACAAGCAAAATTAGATCGATTAGAAGGCGCTTGTAGACGGCGATTTGACGCGATTTTTCCGTGAGTAGGATGGATCGGCGCGCGTAAACAGGACGTGTTTGGAATGTTTAGGCGGGCAGATGAACACGCATACAAGGGTAGAGAAGGTTCTTGATGCCTTACCATGCCTTTGTCGCCGTTATCTGCGCGTTTCGATGAGATACCGAAAATCTTGGGGCGTTGCCTTGATACGGGAGCGCGCGAAAAGGACCCTAAGAGTCGTGCAGCGGTATTGGGACATCATGCTTTTGGGACAGCTACCTCCGAACGACGCAGCTGTTCCCGAAGTCCCTTTTGGCGCTAGAGGCTTGCACTTACCTTCCGCACAGCCCCCGCCCCCGAGTCAGCGAAGTTGGAATTGGGACGCGCTTCTAACCGAGTGATTACGTCTATACATATAACATATTATACATCATTTGAAAGCTCTTTTCATCAGATTTTTTTCTGTGCTAACCGTTTTTGAATAATTATCACTGATTTGGAATTAATGCTTGTTTAAAAAAAGCCGGTGCGTCATGAGTTTTGGGACGCTATGGTTTTTGTATCTAGAATTGTTCGCGACTTCAAATAGACAAAAAATCAATGCATTTCGTCAAAAAAGCTTTTCCGAAAATTTGCTCAAAACCAGCTAAAATAGCTGAAAGAAGTTTTTTCCATGCAGAGGAGCTGGGAACGGCGAACGTATAGCAGCAGCAGAACGATCGCTATGAGTCTTAATTGCTAATACGCGCGTGTGGCGTCTTTTCTAGACTAGAGGCCTTGTGCTGCTGAATGGATAGAGTAAATATCTATTGTTTTCATTCGTGTTGGTATCTGGGGGGGATGCAATCAAGGTGTGGGACGTACATTTTCGTTGCGGTTTTTACCTGTTTTGTGAACTCTGTGCCCCGTTCCCTGCATGGGGCCCCCAGTTTACCGTAAGTTTGCCGTTTCGCTATGAAATCCGCTCCATTGTCGCAATGACTATTCCGGATGAGGTCGAGGTCACGATTGGTGGTGAGCGACTTGATCGAAGGCGAGTTTGACTCGAGCGAATCTATCGACGTACGTTTTTGACTCTTGTGAAGTTGTCTCGCCTTCTTTCTCGTTCGTACGTCTTTCGCTCAAACATTAAATCGTCGAGACGGCGACTTCAAGAGAGGTCAGAAACGGCACGAATCTCGGTCGGAATCGCGGAGATGCGAAGAACTGCCGGGAATTCCACAAGAGCGCGCGAAAAAGACCCTACATGAATCGACAGATCGAAAGAAAGACGTTCATCGTACTGCAAATGCGATACAGATACACGTGTCACGATGCAGTGGCCGATCGAAGGAGCAGCCACTTTTCTAGCGCCAAATCTTGCCTTCGAAGGATCACGTGCAAAATTGGCGCGAATTTCCTAGGCCAACCAGCGATTCGTGTCCCTGGTGAATTCATCACAGTGATGTCACCAGAGGATATTGCACCACGGTCCATATAAAAGCGACAGGGCCAACGCCCAATCTTCAGTCTTGCGCTAGGGTGGGGGATGCCAACGGGCTGAACCTTTGAGGTTGATCGTGAGCTGGGGAAGCTGGTCGTTGGTCATCAAGCGTTTCGTCTTTTGTCGATCCTTACTGAAGCTGCTAGGCACAGTGGATGGGCGTTGCTTGCGACGCTAAGATCGGCACTGGGGGTCATAAAGGTCGTGGACGGCTTCGATTTGCGAAGTCAGGCGTCTCGCGTTAAGCCGAGTGGGGCGTCTGGCTAAGGTATGTCACTTTCCGCCAAAGAAACGTGTGGGGGCCCAGTGTCTCGTGGCATCTCCTCACTCGGATTAGCAATCTATACCCGAAAGATGACCTGACCCCCAGGACAAAACGCTGACCTTCTACTGGTGGACTTTTGCAATCGTTTCGTAAATCCTCTCTCGACACGGTAGACTCGTTTCCTATCTAAGCGAAAGTCTACGGCCTCTTTGGGGCCCCGGTACGACGCGGTCGGGGGGACGGTGTGGGAGAGCCGTTCTCGATCCGGTCGTGTTCGGGCCAATGAAGCAAGGTCTCGCTTCCAAAATTTTTGGGCTGCAACTGCGTTCGAACCTCCGCGTTTTAATATCCAAGAAACACTAAACACAAGGGAAAAGGAAACAAAAAGAAATACACACACAAACAGACAAACAGATCAATCCCTGTTGAAGCACCTGACTGAGGTGTCAACAGAGCTAACAGATACACAAACAGGGGAATGGGGAACAATACACTTAACTTTACGAAGAATAATACGAGCATTCTCGCGCTGGAGACAAACCGCCATATGACGTCGCCAGTACGCGAGAAAGCTATTTTTGTCATTAAAAAAGTCGATCGACGGGCGTTCTGCTACTTGCCGGAGGATGCGTAGCGCAATCGGACTCCAGCGACCGAAGACTTCCATCACGAGCGGCTCAAAGAGGTAGCCTAACTTGTTTGCCTCTTCCCGAAACTTCTTGATCTTAAAGTTATCTCGCTCGGATGCTGCGTGGCCGGCATTCTTCGCACTCTGCGGCAAGACGGTCGACGCTTGAGGGTGCGCGATGCTTACGTCAAGAAGCAGCTTCTTGCCGTCGTTAAAATTGAAGACACCAATGTCCGGCCGCTTATTACTGTTGTCAAATTGGTGTTCTCTCTCCAAGTCGCATACATAATTAACCGATTGAAGCATTTTCAACCAGCCAAATTGGATAGCGTTGTGGCGGCGTGTTGCACCGGAGCCTACAGCGCAAGTGATAACATGGTAACCCAAATCAGCAACTTCAGCACCGCAGTTGCAGCGCCGAATTTGCCGAAGCATGGGAATGCTCCCCCCAAGTCGAAGGAGAGTCGCCGTTTGGAACTCTGCTGATGTAAACGACAACTCTCTCGAAGAGGGGAGAGCATCAAGCCACGCGCCAGCTTCGGAGCATGCAGCACTCCGGAGGCGAGCTTTAGACCGTTGATCACTGACCGTGATGAGGTTGTCAAAATCACGATCAGCTAAGCATCTTGTTAGACGAGATTGCAATTTTAAGACCTTCTCAGGCAGAGCCTCAATCGAAGGAAGAACCTCAGAAATTGCACTGCAAGACTTCTTCAGCAACTCCAGACAGTGATGGACGATATCTGGTGGGGTGACGTTAATGTCCAGAGGAGCAGAAGGGAATTGTGGCAGGCGTTCCGGCAGAAATGCTAACGTCGACGCCCAAGACCCCAAAAAGGCACAAGGAGAAGCCGATGCAGCTGATAACAAGCCAAAGCCTCCTAACGAGATGGGAAGGCTAATTTGGCTTTTCTGCTGAACTGTTGCGCTGATGCCAATAATTGACTGAAATGTATCCAAAATGTCAAGGTCATGTTGTGCTGCTGCTTCCGCCACGTTATGAGGCGCTGCCGACCGTAAAAGATGTGTAATAGTCGGAACGCCACAATAACGTAGCAAAAGCATGGCTGATTGTAAATTGCGCATGCATCGAAGCTTTTTCAAGAAAGGAAGCCGATTTTGAGTAAACTTGACACATTGTCGCTGCACAAACGAGTCCGAGCCGACGGGACAACCCAGTACTTGCATTCCGTCCGTAGTGAACGGAATAGGAAGTGACCAATCCGGAACGGGAATCATGCTGAGAGCCTCACATTTGTCCGGGCGAATGTGAAGTCCGATGGCTTTCATTTCTTGCTGTAAGCAATCATATGCCGCTAAAACATCCGTTTTAGGGCCAGCCACCATCGCATCATCTAGATAACTGACGACGAATCCTTGCTCACATTTTTCCGCTGCCATCTTCAAACAGGGATGAAGGGCGAGGGAAAAGAGGAAAGGTCCCAGTGGATCGCCTTGTTGGACTCCTTCTGAGGATTGAATACAATCCACACCATCTGGGGTTAAAAGACAGAGAGAAGGTGAATTGAAATAGCAGCTTGCGACGAAGTGGTAGAGTGACGGGAAATGTTCAGCAACACCTTCCAAAAAAGCCTGACGGGAGATTGAGTTAAACGCATTTTTTGCGTCTGTCTTAAGAATAATCCAATCAGCGTGGTGCAGCCTGGATCGCGCTAATACGAACGCATCGCAAAAAGGTACGTACACGGGCAAATCGAACAGATTTTATCTTGTCTTTCTTTTAGGTGGACCCTCTATAATACGAAGAATCAAGATGGATGCTCCGACGATCATATATGCGCCGTCAAAACGATCGTAGCGCCGCAGACAACGACGCGCTTTGCAGCGAGAAGCGTCGCCGTTTCGTCGTAGAGAACGTGGACGGCGAGAGCGACGGCAAACAGGGCGAACAACAAGACATCGATGGATTATTTGAATATTATATAGTTGTAGGTAGCGTTTTCGTGCAAATCTATCGTTCAACGATGCACAGGGGATTTAGGATAAAATAAGGATTTTTTTCTTGTGGGGATTTAGCGTGCGTGGCGTTCGAAAACGAACGGAAGCATCCCACTCTTCCGCGTTCCGTCTCGCCGCGTTCCGTCTCCTCGCTGTATAACGGACGATGAAGCACGCAGGTAGAGTAGGACCTCGGCTTTCGGACATTCTGCGATTTCGGACGCTCGCACAGCAAATCTAGCGAACCGATTCTGGCTTCCTCTGGCGCATTTGAAAGCCCAATCCCTGCCAGGAAGATGTGCCAGAGCGCGAATCAATAGACCAAACCCTCATGATTTTATGAGAAGATTAGCGCGCGCAGGTCAAATCCTCCGCTTTCGGACAGCAGTATCGCTTTCGGACACGTATGCGTAGCTCATTCAAATTTTAATGTTTCGCCTAGAATTTTTTTTCACAAAATCCTCTATCATAGAGCTTTCGAACGCAGTAAAGCTTTAGCCAAATGGTCTAGTCTATCGCATGCTAAAAATCGACGAATATACCGACATCGCACCTCGGTGTTCGGACACCAGTTATTCCGTTTGCAAAGCCCAAATCCGTTTCTAAAAGGACATTCTGAATTTTCTGTAAGGTATTTGAAACAATTTTCAAAAGCAGCTTAAAAAAGAGTAACTTTGCTAAGCAATTGGGCTGTTTAGTGCATGAAAATGCATTTCTTGGGTTTGCTTTAGTAGCAATAAAACTAAATATAGCAACGAAAATACCCAAACTGGCACAGAAGCAAGCGGTGCGAAGAAAAAGTCACCCTAAAACTTCGTATTAATGAAAAATTCTGCCGCATACAGTACTTTACGCCAAATGCATTTGTCGTGCTGATTTTTATCGCAACGTGAGAAACATTACATAAAAGTACGCCTTTTTACAGTATCTGTCTCTGGAGTGCTCTTGACTTCCATAAGTAGAGCAAGTACATTTTTAGCAGCATCGAGATTCATGAAGATATCACAGCCAGAGTGTGATACCAAGAATCTGAAATTCGATCTTTATATAAGAGCACTCAAACTGAAATTCTTAGAACGCAATAGATAAATTAATAAACGCAGATGGTCAGCTTGACGTAGCCTGAGCTCTTGGCAATATACCAAACACTATGATAAAGTTTGAACAAACTGCATTTTGCGTAACGTCCTGTACTCGTATGTGACAGAATTTTTCAATAATATGAAGTTTAAGGGTGACTTTTTCTTCGCACCGCTTGCTTCTGTACCAGTTTGGGTAATCTCGTTGCTATATTTAGTTTTATGGCTACTAAAGCAAACCCAAGAAATGCATTTTCATGCACTAAACAGCCCAATTGCTTAGCAATGTTACTCTTTTTTAAGCTGCTTTTGAAAATTGTTTCAAATACCTTACAGAAAATTCAGAATGTCCTTTTAGAAACGGATTTGGGCTTTGCAAACGGAATAACTGGTGTCCGAACACCGAGGTGCGATGTCGGTATATTCGTCGATTTTTAGCATGCGATAGACTAGACCATTTGGCTAAAGCTTTACTGCGTTCGAAAGCTCTATGATAGAAGATTTTGTGAAAAAAAATTCTAGGCGAAACATTAAAATTTGAATGAGCTACGCATACGTGTCCGAAAGCGATACTGCTGTCCGAAAGCGGAGGATTTGACCTGCGCGCGCTAATCTTCTCATAAAATTATGAGGGTTTGGTCTATTGATTCGCGCTCTGGCACATCTTCCTGGCAGGGATTGGGCTTTCAAATGCGCCATAGGAAGCCAGAATCGGTTCGCTAGATTTGCTGTGCGAGCGTCCGAAATGGCAGAATGTCCGAAAGCCGAGGTCCTACTCTAGGTCTACTAGATAGCGGTGGGACGCTTCCAGGAACGAAAACGTCTAGCTCTTCCGCGTCAGTGCCGTGTACGCTCCGAAAAGCACCCCTTCTCGCACGCTAATGACTTCAAACCTCGCACGTTGGCAGCATGTTAGCGGCAGGTCCGCGAAAACGAAGTTGCGCACCCTATAACCTAATTAATGCCTACGTCGATCAGCAACTAAATTTAGCACGTCGATGCGTCGACGTCACGAGAGTTCTTTTGATGTTTGTGACTGTATCTTTCATAGGTCTTACCTTTCTCGCTATTTCTCTCTTGATGTGCACGGTGCAACTTCGAGCGGCGAAACGAAGTCTATCTACATGCACGCGTCGCGGCGATTTTCAATGTCTCGACGGACACTGCATTTCTCGACGTCGCCGTTGCGACGGAAAGGTCGACTGCGACGACGGCTCAGACGAACGGATCGGCTGCAAACGAAGAAGAAAACGTTTCAGCTGTTATTTCTACGAATATCTGTGCTCAAACGGAGATTGCGTTTCATCGCATCGCAAGTGCGACGGCTACAACGACTGCGGAGACAATTCTGACGAATGGTGGTGCGACACAACGCCGGCACCATTATGTCCGCAATACGAATTTCAGTGCGATAATGGACATTGTGCTCCGCAATCGTTTGTATGCGATGGGGACAACGACTGCGATGACTTTTCCGACGAAAGAGCGTGTTCGACAACGCCGGCACCGTATTGTTCATACGTGTATAACCGCTTTCAATGCGATAATGGACGATGCGTTCATCAATCGTTTGTATGCGATGGCTACAATGACTGCCGAGATTATTCCGACGAAAGGTCGTGCCACGGTTCACTAACGTACTGTTCATATCAGTGCAATAATGGACGATGTACTTTGCAATCGTATGTGTGCAATGGCGACAATGACTGCGGAGACAATTCTGACGAAGAAAATTGCCGTAAGAACGATACAGTAGATGGTTCGACTCTAAAATCGAATCTATCTTAGGTCACAAGGAGTTGTCGGTCGGGGTGACGATCGGTATAGCGTTTGCTGTCGTCTTTCTCGTCGTTGTCGGCACGATGACTGCGCTGTACGTTCGGGCGAAAAGGAAGCGACGCCGACGGCAGTTGGGCGTTACGACGACGACGACGACGTCGGGATCATCTCGAGTCGCCTTTGCGCCGTCCCACCCAAGGAATCCCGTTCAAATAGGTTCACATGGAAGACATCCGTATGCTGCTGCTCCGCATACAGGCGGTGAAAGCGCTTTGCCAACGTATCAGGAAGTAATGGGAAGATCATCTGGTGAACATTCTGGCAGAGTAGAGAGCTCAGAGGAGCAGGCCACAGCATTTGTGCAGCGGGAAGCAATCCGTAGTACTGAATGGCATACGTAAGATGGAACTCTTCTTGATATGCTGAGAGTGTATTGGCGTTTGAAGTATTATTAATAGTAGATGGTTTTAATTAGAATCTTGCTTGGCTCAATAAAGAATAATTTACTGAGATGCGATGGTTCTTTCGAAAGAAACAAGACGCCTGCACTGGTAGAAATTTCAAAAGTGTCATCGATCTTTTTTGGAGACATAATATCACGTCTTTAAAGGTCAACTCAAAGACGTACTGCCCTTCAGTTCTAAATTTAGTGCTTGGGTAGGTCAATTATGGGTGATTTAGCGTGCGTTTATGCGGCCGGATTTGAAACCATCTGACTCTTTTGCTTCGTCTCGCCGTACCGTCTCGTTGCGTCGCCTTGCTGTATAAACTGACCATGAAGCGCACAGGTACAGTACCAGCTAGGTAACAGTGTGACGCTTCCGGGAAGACCTTCTTCCGGGTCAGCGCCCCGTGTACGCTCCGAGTCGTACGCTAATGACTTGAAACCTCGCACGCTGGCAGCTGGCCTAGGGTTGTCCGAGAAAAACGTTCGAAACGAAGTTGCGCACTACAGTAACGCCACTAACGCCTACGTCAGCGCGTCGATACATCCGTCGACGTCATGAGCGCCCTTCTTTAATTAATGCACAGTGTGCTTAGACAGTTATCATATATATGGGCTCTGAGTTGTGAAAATTTTGATGCTGGTGACTGTATCTTTCGTAGGTCTTACCTTTCTTGCTATTTCTCTTTTCTTTTGATGTGCACGGTGCAACTTCGAGCGGCGAAACGAAGTCTATCTACATGCACGCGTCGCGGCGATTTTCAATGTCTCGACGGACAGTGCATTTCTCGACGTCATCGTTGCGACGGAAAGGTCGACTGCAACGATGGCTCAGACGAACAAATCGATTGCAAACGAAGGAGAAAACGCTCCAGCTGCTTTTCCTTCCAATACCAATGCGCAAATGGACTGTGCATTTCATCATGGCGCAAATGCAACGGTAACAATGACTGCGGAGACTATTCTGACGAATGGATGTGTTCAACGCCGGCAACGTGTCCATTTGACCGCCGCTTTCAATGTGCAAATGGAGAATGCGTCCCGCAATCATACAGATGCGACGGCTTCGCCGACTGCAATGACTATTCAGACGAATGGTCGTGTCCGACAACGTCGGCACCGTGTCCGTATTACCGCTTTCAGTGCTCAAATGGGAGATGCGTCTCGCGATCATATCAATGCAACGGTGACAACAATTGCGGTGACAATTCCGACGAATGGTCGTGTCCGACAACGTCGGCACTGTATTGTTCGCACAACTTTCGATGCCATAATGGAGGATGTGTTCCGCAATCGTATGTGTGCGACGGCGACAACGACTGCGGGGACAATTCTGACGAAGAAAATTGCCGTAAAGAACGATTGTGTAGACGTTTAGACTCTAAAATCAAATCTATCTTAGGTCACAAGGAGTTGTCGGTCGGGGCGACGATCGGTCTAGCGTTCGCTGTCGGAATCGTCGTCTTTCTCGTCGTTGTCGGCACGATGATTACGCTGTACGTTCGAGCAAAAAATCAGCGACGTCGGCAATTGCGCGTTTCGATGACGACGACGACGTCGGGATCATCTCGAGTCGTCTTTGCGCCCTCGCACGCAAGGACCATTCGAATGGGTCCACAAGGTAGGCAGCCGTATGCTGCTGCTCCGCATGCAGGCGGTGAAAGCGCTTTGCCTACGTATGAAGAAGTAATGGAAAGATCATCTGGTGAACCTTCTGGCAGAGTAGAGAGCTCAGAGGAGCAGGCCACAGCATTTGTGCAGCGGGAAGGGCACAATCTGTAGCACTGAATGGCATACGTGAGATGGAACTCTTCTTGATATGCTGAGAGTATTGGCGTTTGTAGAGCATGAAGTTTTATTAATAGTAGATGGTTTTGATTATAGAATCTGCCGGCCTAACTAAAATTGCTTGGCTCAATAAAGAATCAGGAAATTGCTAATAATTTACGGAGATGCGATGGTTCTTTCGAAAGAAACGAGACGCCTGCACTGGTACTGTAGAAATTTCAAAAGTGGCATCGATCTTTTTGGAGACATAATATCACGTCTCTAAAGGTCAACTCGAAGACGTACTTCTGCCCTTCAGTTCTAAATTTAGTGCTTGGGGAGGTCAATTATATGGGGCGATTTAGCGTGCGTTTTATGCGGCCGGATTTGAACCATCGGACTCTTTTGTTTCGTCTCGCCGTACCGTCTCGTTGCGTCGCCTTGCTGTATAAACTGACCATGAAGCGCACAGATACAGTACCAGGTAAACGGTGTGACGCTTCCGGGAAGACCTTCTTCCGGGTCAGCGCCCCGTGTACGCTCCGAGTCGTACGCTAATGACTTGAAACCTCGAGCTGGCTTAGGGTTGTCCGAGAAAAACGTTCGAAACGAAGTTGCGCACTCTGTAAATCACAGTAACGCCACTAACGCCTACGTCAACACGTCGATACATCCGTCGACGTCATGAGCGCCCTTCTTTAATTAATTACTGCACAGTGTACTTAGACAGTTATCATATATATGGGCTCTGAGTTGTGAAAATTTTGATGCTGGTGACTGTATCTTTCGTAGGTCTTACCTTTCTTGCTATTTCTCTTTGTCTTTTGATGTGCACGGTGCAACTTCGAGCGGCGAAACGAAATCTACCTACATGCACGCGTCGCGGCGATTTTCAATGTCTCGACGGACAGTGCATTTCTCGACGTCATCGTTGCGACGGAAAGGTCGACTGCGACGATGGCTCAGACGAGCAAATCGATTGCAAACGAAGGAGAAAACGCTCCGGCTGCTTTTCCTTCCAATACCAATGCGCAAATGGACATTGCATTTCATCATGGCGCAAGTGCGACGGTAACAATGACTGCGGAGACTATTCTGACGAACGGGGGTGTCCGACGTCGGCACCGTGTCCGTATGACCGCTTTCAGTGTGCAAATGGAATATGCGTCCGGCAATCCTACATGTGTGACGGCGACAATGACTGCGGGGACTATTCTGACGAACGGGGGTGTCCGACGTCGGCACCGTGCCCATTTTACCGCTTTCAGTGCGTGAATGGGAGATGCGTCTCGCGATCATACATATGCGACGGCGACAACGATTGCGGTGACTATTCGGACGAAAGGTCGTGCCCGACTCCGACATCGGCACCTTATTGTTCATGGAACTACTTTCAGTGCCCTAATGGAGGATGTGTTCCGCAATCGTATGTGTGCGACGGCGACAATGACTGCGGTGACTATTCCGACGAAAGGTCGTGTCCGACAACGTCGGCACCGTGCCCATATTACAGTTTTCACTGCTATAATGGAAGATGCGTCTCGCGATCATATCAATGCAACGGCAACAACGACTGCGGTGACTATTCCGACGAAAGGTCGTGTCCGACAACGTCGGCGCCGTACTGTTCATGGCACCACTTTCGATGCCATAATGGACGATGTGTTCCGCAATCGTATGTGTGCGACGGCGACAACGACTGCTGGGACAATTCTGACGAAGAAAATTGCCGTAAAGAACGATTGTGTAGATGTTTAGACTCTAAAATCAAATCTATCTTAGGTCACAAGGAGTTGTCGGTCGGGGCGACGATCGGTATAGCGTTCGCTGTCGGAATCGTCGTCTTTCTCGTCGTTGTCGGCACGATGATTGCGCTGTACGTTCGAGCGAAAAAGCAGCGACGTCGGCAATTGCGCGTTACGATGACGACGACGTCGGGATCATCTCGAGTCGTCTTTGCGCCCTCGCACGCAGGGACCGTTCGAATGGGTCCACAGGGAAGACAGCCGTCTACTGCTGCTCCGCATGCAGGCGGTGAAAGCGCTTTAAAATTGCCTACGTATCAGGAAGTAATGGAAAGATCATCTGGTGAACCTTCAGATGAGCAGGCCACAGCATTTGTGCAGCGGGAAGGACACAATCTGTAGCACTGAATGGCGTACGTGAGACGGAACTCTTCTTGATATGCTTAGATTATTGGCGTTGTAGAGCATGAAGTATTAATGGTTTTGATTAGAATCTGCTGGCTTAGCTAAGATTGCTTGGCTCCATAAAGAATCAGGAAATTGCTAATAATTTACTGAGATGCAATGGTTCTTTCGAAAGAAACAAGACGCCGGCACTGGTAGAGTGTCATCGATCGTCTCTGAAGGTTAACTCAAGGGCGTACTTCTTCACTTCTAAATTTAGTGCTTGGGGTGGGTCAATTTACGGGCGATTTAGCGTGCGTTTTATGCGGCCGGATTTGAACCATCCGACTCTTTTGTTTCGTCTCGCCGTACCGTCTCGTTGCGTCGCCTTGCTGTATAAACTGACCATGAAGCGCGCAGGTACCAGGTAACGGTGTGACGCTTCCGGGAAGACCTTCCGGGTCAGCGCCCCATGTACGCTCCGAGTCGTACGCTAGTGACTTGAAACCGCAGCTGGCCTAAGGTTGTCCGAGAAAAACGTTCGAAACGAAGTTGCGCACTCTACAGTAACGCCACTAATGCCTACGTCAGCACGTCGATACATCCGCGTCGACCTCACATATGAACGTCCTTCTTTAATTAATTAATTATATATGTGGGCTCTGAGTTGTGAAAATTTTGATGCTGGTGACTTTATCTTTCGTAGGTCTTACCTTTCTCTTTCTCGCTATTTCTCTTTTTCTTTTGATGTGCACGGTGCAACTTAAAGCCGCGAAACGAAGTCTATCTACATGCACGCGTCGCGGCGATTTTCAATGTCTCGACGGACAGTGCATTTCTCGACGTCATCGTTGCGACGGAAAGGTCGACTGCGACGATGGCTCAGACGAACAAATCGATTGCAAACGAAGGAGAAAACGTTTCGGCTGCTTTTCCTTCCAATACCAATGCGCAAATGGACTGTGCATTTCACCGTGGCGCAAGTGCAACGGTAACAATGACTGCGGAGACTATTCTGACGAACGGGGGTGTCCGACGTCGGCACCGTGCTACTATTACCGCTTTCGGTGTGCAAATGGAGGATGCGTCTCGCGATCATACATATGCGACGGCAACAATGACTGCGGTGACTATTCCGACGAACGGTTGTGTCCGACAACGTCGGCACCGTATTGTTCATGGCCCCACTTTCAGTGCCATAATGGAGGATGTGTTCCGCAATCGTATGTGTGCGACGGCGAAAACGACTGCCGGGACAATTCTGACGAAGAAAATTGCCGTAAAGAACGATTTTGTAGATGTTTAGACTCTAAATTGAATCTATCTTTAGGGAACAAGAAGTTGTCGGTCGGGGCGACGATCGGTATAGCGTTCGTCGTCTTTCTCGCCGTTGTCGGCACGATGATTGCGCTGTACGTTCGAGCGAAAAAGCAGCGACGTCGGCAATTGCGCGTTACGATGACGACGACGTCGGGATCATCTCGAGTCGTCTTTGCGCCCTCGCACGCAGGGACCGTTCGAATGGGTCCACAGCCGTCTACTGCTGCTCCGCATGCAGGCGGTGAAAGCGCTTTGCCTGCGTATCAGGAAGTAATGGAAAGATCATCTGATGAACCTTCTGGCAGAGTAGAGAGGCCAAAGGAGCAGGCCACAGCGTTTGTGCAGCGGGAAGGGCACAACCTGTAGCACGGAATGGCGTACGTGAGACGGAACTCTTCTTGATACGCTTAGATTATTGGCGTTGTAGAGCATGAAGTATTAATGGTTTTGATTAGAATCTGCTGGCTTGGCTAAAATTGCTTGGCTCCATAAAGAATCAGGAAATTGCTAATAATTTACTGAGATGCAATGGTTCTTTCGAAAGAAACAAGACGCCGGCACTGGTGCAGTGTCATCGAACGTCTCTAAAGGTTAGTACTAATTAACTCAAGGACGTACTTCTGCACTTCTAAATTTAGTGCTTGGGGTGGGTCGTGCGTTTTATGCGGCCGGATTTGAACCATCCGACTCTTTTGCTTCGTCTCGCCGTACCGTCTCGTTGCACCGCCTTGCTGTATAAACTGACCATGAAGCGAGCAGGTACCAGGTAACGGTGTGACGCTTTTCCGGGAAGCTTCTTCCGGGTCAGCGCCCCGTGTACGCTCCGAGTCGTACGCTAATGACTTGAAACCTCGCACGCTGGCAGTTGGCCTAGGGTTGTCCGAGAAAAACGTTCGAAACGAAGTTGCGCACTCTGTAAATGACAGTATAACGCCACTAACGCCTACGTCAGCACGTCGATACATCCGTCGACGTCACATATGAGCGTCTTTCTATAATTATTGCACAATGTGCTTAGACAGTATCATATATATGGGCTCTGAGTTGTGAAATTTTGAATCTGGCGACTCTATCTTTCGTAGGTCTTACCTTTCTCGCTATTTCTCTTTTTCTTTTGATGTGCACGGTGCAACTGAAGGCCGCGAAACGAAGTCTATCTACATGCACGCGTCGCGGCGATTTTCAATGTCTCGACGGACAGTGCATTTCTCGACGTCATCGTTGCGACGGAAAGGTCGACTGCGACGATGGCTCAGACGAACAAATCGATTGCAAACGAAGGAGAAAACGCTCCGGCTGCTATTCCTTCCAACGCTAATGCGCAAATGGACGGTGCATTCCATCATCGTACATATGCGACGGCGACAACGATTGCGGCGACTATTCGGACGAAAGGTGGTGTCCGACAACGTCGGCACCGTGTCCGTATGACCGCTTTCAGTGTGCAAATGGAAGATGCGTCCGGCAATCATACGTATGCGACGGCGACGATGACTGCTGGGACTATTCCGACGAAAGGTCGTGTCGGACTACGTCGGCACCGTGCCCATATTACCGCTTTCAGTGTGCGAATGGAGGATGCGTCTCGCGATCATACATGTGCGACGGCGACAACAATTGCGGCGACTATTCGGACGAAAGGTCGTGTCCGACAACGTCAGCACCGTGTCCAAATTACCGTTTTCACTGCTATAATGGAAGATGCGTTCGGCAGTCGTTTGTGTGCGACGGCGACAACGACTGCTGGGACAATTCTGACGAACAAAATTGCCGTAAAGAACGATTGTGTAGATGTTTAGACTCTAAAATCAAATCTATCTTAGGTCACAAGGAGTTGTCGGTCGGGGCGACGATCGGTATAGCGTTCGCTGTCGGAATCGTCGTCTTTCTCGTCGTTGTCGGCACGATGATTGCGCTGTACGTTCGAGCGAAAAAGCAGCAACGTCGGCAATTGCGCGTTACGATGACGACGACGTCGGGATCATCTCGAGTCGTCTTTGCGCCCTCGCACGCAGGGACCGTTCAAATGGGTCCACAGGGAAGACAGCCGTCTACTGCTGCTCCGCATGCAGGCGGTGAAAGCGCTTTGCCTACGTATCAGGAAGTAATGGAAAGACCGTCTGGTGAACCTTCTGGCAAAGTAGAGAGCTCAGAGGAGCCGGCCACAGCATTTGTGCAGCGGGAAGGGCACAATCTGTAGCACTGAATGGCATACGTGAGACGGAACTCTTCTTGATATGCTTAGATTATTGGCGTTGTAGAGCATGAAGTAATAGTAGATGATTTTGATTAGAATCTGCTGGCTTAGCTTAAATTGCTTGGCTCAATAAAGAATCAGGAAGTTGCTAATAATTTACTGAGATGCAATGGTTCTTTCGAAAGAAACATGACGCCGGCACTGGTCATCGATCGTCTCTAAAGGTTAATATTAATTATCTCAAGGACGTGCTTCTGCACTTCTAAATTTAGTGCTTGGGGTGGGTCAATTTATGGGCGATTTAGCGTGCGTTTTATGCGGCCGGATTTGAACAATCTGACTCTTTTGCTTCGTCTCGCAGTACCGTCTCGTTGCGTCGCCTTGCTGTATAAACTGACCATGAAGCGAGCAGGTACTAGGTAACGGTGTGACGCTTCGGGAAGACCTTCTTCCGGGTCCGAGTCAGCGCCCCGTGTACGCTCCGAGTCGTACGCTAATGACTTGAAACCTCGCACGCTGGCAGCTGGCCTAGGGTTGTCCGAGAAAAACGTTCGAAACGAAGTTGCGCACTCTGTAAATTACAGTAACGCCACTAACGCCTACGTCAGCCACGTCGATACATCCGTCGACGGCCACATGTGATAATTATTGCACAGGATGCTTAGACAGTTATCATATATACGTATATGTGGGCTCTGAGTTGTGAAAATTTTGAATCTGGTGACTTTATCTTTCGTAGGTCTTACCTTTCTCGCTATTTCTCTTTTTCTTTTGATGTGCGCGGTGCAACTTAAGGCCGCGAAACGAAGTCTATCTACATGCACGCGTCGCGGCAATTTTCAATGTCTCGACGGACAGTGTATTTCTCGACGTCATCGTTGCGACGGAAAGGTCGACTGCGACGATGGCTCAGACGAACAAATCGATTGCAAACGAAGGAGAAAACGCTCCGGCTGCTATTCCTTCCAACGCCAATGCGCAAATGGACGGTGCATTCTATCATCGTACATATGCGACGGCGACAACGATTGCGGCGACTATTCGGACGAAAGGTCGTGTCCGACGTCGGCACCGTGTCCGTATGACCGCTTTCAGTGTGCAAATGGAAGATGCGTCCGGCAATCATACGTATGCGACGGCGACAATGACTGCTGGGACTTTTCTGACGAACGGGGGTGTCCGACGTCGGCACCGTGCCCATTTTACCGCTTTCAGTGTGCAAATGGGAGATGCGTCTCGCGATCATATATATGCGACGGCGACAACGATTGCGGTGACTATTCCGACGAAAGGTCGTGTCCGACAACGTCAGCACCGACAACGTCGGCACCGACAACGTCGGCACCGTGCCCATATTACCGCTTTCAGTGTGTGAATGGAGGATGCGTCTCGCGATCATACGTATGCAACGGCAACAATGACTGCGGTGACTATTCCGACGAAAGGTCGTGTCCGACAACGTCGGCACAGTGTCCAAATTACCGTTTTCACTGCCATAATGGAGGATGCGTCTCGCGATCGTACGTATGCGACGGCGACAATGACTGCGGTGACTATTCCGACGAATGGTCGTGTCCGACAACGTCGCCAGTGTATTGTTCATGGCACTACTTTCGATGCCATAATGGAGGATGTGTTCCGCAATCGTATGTGTGCAACGGCGACAACGACTGCTGGGACAATTCTGACGAACAAAATTGCCGTAAAGAAGACTCTAAAATCAAATCTATCTTAGGTCACAAGGAGTTGTCGGTCGGGGCGACGATCGGTATAGCGTTCGCTGTCGGAATCGTCGTCTTTCTCGTCGTTGTCGGCACGATGATTGCGCTGTACGTTCGAGCGAAAAAGCAGCGACGTCGGCAATTGCGCGTTACGACGACGACGACGTCGGGATCATCTCGAGTCGTCTTTGCGCCCTCGCACGCAGGGACCGTTCGAATGGGTCCACAGGGAAGACAGCCGTCTACTGCTGCTCCGCATGCAGGCGGTGAAAGCGCTTTGCCTACGTATCAGGAAGTAATGGAAAGACCGTCTGGTGAACCTTCTGGCAATGTAGAGAGCTCAGAGGAGCCGGCCACAGCATTTGTGCAGCGGGAAGGGCACAATCTGTAGCACTGAATGGCATACGTGAAATGGAACTCTTCTTGATATGCTTAGATTATTGGCGTTGTAGAGCATGAAGTAATAGTAGATGATTTTGATTAGAATCTGCTGGCTTAGCTTAAATTGCTTGGCTCAATAAAGAATCAGGAAGTTGCTAATAATTTACTGAGATGCAATGGTTCTTTCGAAAGAAACAAGACGCCTGCATTGGTAGAAATTTCAAAAGTGTCATCGATCTTTTTTGGAGAAATAATCTTACGTCGAACGAAACTGCATCGTCTCTAAAGGTCAACTCAAGGGCGATTAATTAGCGTGCGTTTTATGCGGCCGGACCATCGGACTCTTTTGTTTCGTCTCGCCGTACCGTCTCGTTGCGTCGCCTTGCTGTATAAACTAACCATGAAGCGCGCAGGTACCAGCTAGGTAACGGCGTGACGCTTTCGCCGGCGTGAAGACTTTCTTCCGGGTCAGCGCCCCGTGTACGCTCCGAGTCGTACGCTAATGACTTGAAACCTCGCACGCTGGCAGTTGGCCCGAGAAAACGTTCGAAATTAGCGAAGTTGCGCACCCTACGTCAGCACGTCGATATGTACATCCGTCGACGTCACATATGAGCGTCTTTCTATAATTATTGCACAGTGTGCTTAGACAGTTATCATATATATATGGGCTCTGAGTTGTGAAATTTTGAATCTGGTGACTTTATCTTTCGTAGGTCTTACCTTTCTCGCTATTTCTCTTTTTCTTTTGATGTGCACGGTGCAACTTAAGGCCGCGAAACGAAGTCTATCTACATGCACGCGTCGCGGCGATTTTCAATGTCTCGACGGACAGTGCATTTCTCGACGTCATCGTTGCGACGGAAAGGTCGACTGCGACGATGGCTCAGACGAACAAATCGATTGCAAACGAAGGAGAAAACGCTCCAGCTGCTTTTCCTTCCAATACCAATGCGCAAATGGACATTGCATTTCATCATGGCGCAAGTGCGACGGTAACAATGACTGCGGAGACTATTCTGACGAATGGCGGTGTCCGACAACGTCGGCACCGTGCCCATTTTACCGCTTTCAGTGTGTGAATGGGAGATGCGTCTCGCGATCATATATATGCGACGGCGACAATGACTGCGGGGACTTTTCTGACGAACGGGGGTGTCCGACGTCGGCACCGTGCCCATATTACCGCTTTCAGTGTGTGAATGGGAGATGCGTCTCGCGATCATATATATGCGACGGCGACAATGACTGCGGTGACTATTCCGA